>NC_044393.1:66193397-66501846 GCF_006542625.1 Nomascus leucogenys
CATATTTATATTTTAATTTTTTGGTTATCTGTCAGACCAAAAACTGTTTTGTTCCACTGTGACAGGCCCACTGAGCTACTAGCAAGTCCAAGAAGTGCTTTTAAAATCTAAATTTGTTTATGAGAGCTTTGCTGTTTGCATTGTAGGTATGCACCAGGGAAAAGAATTCAAAGTGACACCAAATATGTGCGCATTAAATAACACCATCTGCCCATTTGGATCTGTGCAGCTCTTTTAAAATACTGTGAGGTGCTCGCCCAAAGCCTGACATGTTTCAGGATAAGGGAAAGACTTTTATGTTAAGACCCTAGATGAGGACACTGTTTGAAGTTTCAGAAGGCTTTGGGTTCTTCCCTTCTTTCTTTCCTAGTTGTTCGTTCAATATTTATTAGAAGGATGGGGTCCTTTTTTATTCTAGTGTGCCCTGTACACAGCTGAGGTCCATCTTTATGCTTGTGTTCTCTGTACACAGTAGGGGATGTACTATTGCAGTGATATGACAGACCTGAGAAGGCCTTTCTTTTCCTCCCCAAACAGCTGCATGAATAACCCAGTCTTTACTGAGGTCTATTATTACTGCATTAGAAATACTGGGTGGAAGGTCTATCACCTATTACAAAGCAAATGTGCAGTTAATACGAGTCGTTTTTAACCTAAGGATAAATAATCTGGTCCCATTTGATAGACTACTACTTCTGAATTGGTTTTTATAACTAGGAAAGCACAGAGGGACAGTGTCAGAGGGCACTTGGAAGTAAAGATTTGAAAAAAGGAATGATAGGCTACATCTGTCTGTTTACATGAAGCAAGGGAGCTATAAAAATCTTGTTATAGGGCCTTGGTAAGATAGTGACAGACAATAGGGGCTTCAGGCTAAGTGACTATTTAATTAGCTCTGTGACTTTGGTCAGTTCATTGTACCTTGATGGGTAGTTCTCATTCTGCATCTGTAAGTGGACTCTACATAGTCCTTTAAGGTCCTTTTTAGCGCTGACACTTTATGGTTCTGCTGGAAGAACTGAGAAATCTGAAGAAACCCAGGGTTTGTGTGTGTGTGACGGGTACAGGCATGCCAGGAGCCTGTGAGAGGCTTATGGATCTGTGACATAGACTTGTAGTGGCAGGGGCCAAGTCTGTAATCCTGGAGCACTGCTTGTGATTGGTGTGGAACATGTAGTGCTGTGTGATGGAATCAATGAACTAAGGACCGGCAGGTGCTCCAGCAGCACAATATAGAAAGCAGAAAAATGACTTGGGGCACAGAATTTTCTGGGTCCTTTGGAGTCTTACTTCTCTTCTAATGAAGGCAAAGCCATGAATCTATTGAGGGCCTTGTTGAGTGGTCAGGATTGTACAGTGAGCAGTACCCTTTGTCATGACGATTTCCAGTACTTTCTACCAACTGTCTAGTAACAGGCAAATGCTGTAGTAACCTGAATTATAGACTGGCATAAAGAGGGGTGCCTCATGGCAGCATGTGAGGTGTGCTGCCCATGGGAGGGATGTGCATCGTTGACATAGTAAATGGCAGCTTTGCTATTACTTTTGAAAACCAACTGCAGCAGGCACTGACTTAGGTGTCTTACATGGGGTTAGTATGGAAATTCAGGACCCTTGAGATAAATAATAAATATGATTTCCACTTACAGTTGAAGACACCGACGTTCAGATAATAACTCACCTGGGGTTATAGACTCCCTTCTAGATCCATGGTGTGTAAATTTATCATTCCTGAGCTTTCTTCCTTTATGCAAAATCCCATTCCTGGTGATTCCAAATGTTACAGATTAGTCTTGTCCTTTCTTAACTTGATAGTGTGTTCTCCCCTCTCTGCCTAGAGAAAATACTTGGATGTTTTATGTGATAATTCACGATAGGTTGAGCACTTTAAAAATCTGAAAATCCGAAATCTTAAGTGCTCCAAAATCTGAAACTTTTTGAGTGCTGACCTGACACTCAAAGGAAGTGCTCATAGGAGCATTTTGGATTTTGGATGTTTGGATTGGGGATGCTCAGCCAGTGTGATACACATATTCCAAAATGTAAAAATATTCAAAATCCAAAACATTTCTGGTTCCAAGCATTTCATTTAAGGGATACTCAACCTATAGTCAGAAAGAGTAACTCCCTGGGATTAAATCAAGGTGCCCTATTATAGGATTGGAAACATTTCATTTGAATGATACTTCCTTCTGGTCATTCATAAATGTTCCTTGTATCTTTTTAGAAATCTTTAATAGAACAAAACAGAGAAAACATCAGTTTTAAAATTATAGCCCAAAGTCCATTCCAGAGTAGATAATCTTGTTTTTATGGAATAAGAAAGGGTAAAGGTAGTTCTATGTTAATTGCACATTTTATGTTATAAAAATGTAGCTATCCTATGAGACTCTGGGATATGATTGATTCTTAAATTTCTTCTGTGGAATGATTTGTGACTGCCTAAGGAAACCCCCAATCAGGGAGGAGAGGCAAAGATGTGGGAGAGAACCGCTTTGAGCAGTGGTAGGAAGTGTTCACTGTAGAGAGGCAGAGAGCCCAGGTAAGAAGGGTTGGGGGAGGTCACTTGCTTTTCCAGTGCTTAGGAGGTCCTGACTTCAGTCTAATCATGTAAGCATCATTGTTCTTTCATTACTGAAAGTTATTTCTTTTCCCTTTTGTAATTCACAGTGCATAACAGTTAGTAGGCTTGTGAACTAGGAAACATTAATGGTATACAACAGATGCTTGTGTTTATAAAGCACTTCTCTGCAAGTGGAATAATGCTGAACCTCAGTGGCTGGGTGCTATCCATGTGGGAAATGGGATACAGCTCATTCTTTTGTTCTGTGAAACCAGTATTTCCTTAAGGAGATCTTACCAAGCACCCCCGCTCCTTCCTGCCCCGCCCCCACCTCAATTTTACTCTTAAGCATTTTACAGAGGTATGGTTTTTATCAGAATATAAAGTGCAAAGAACTGGAATATTTCATAAGCCGTATTTCAAAAACTGACTTATTTATATACATTTCCGGAATTGTCTTTCAGCTGTGGTGATTTTGTTATTTGAATATTATATATAAATTTGGAGAAAAATTATATTGAGCAGTTCTTAACAGTGTTCTTTTATCCATGATTGATGTTATAGTTTTTTGAAACTAGCATTAAGCAGAGAAAACCACATTGAGAATTTTAAATGTTATTATTAATTTTATTAAAATCTAATTTTTAGAATAAACAGTTTTTGAAATAAAATGTACTTAAGGTGGAATTAGTAAATGTAACATGTTTTATGGGCATGTGTACAGAAGTCATAAATGATAACAGGGACCATAAACAAGCTTATTTTTCTGTTCTAGATATTTGAATGGTGGTATTTTCGCAAATATGGAACTTCATTCATTGAACAAGTCTCAGTAAGCCACTTGCGCCCCCTTCTGGGAGGGGTTGACAACAACTCTTCCAACAATTCTAATTCCAGTAACGGGGACTCAGATTCCAATAGGCAAAGTGTCTCAGGTATGGAATTTCCTTCAGTTTGCAATATTTGCTTACTCTTACTAAGTTATTATTGTTACTCATACTAAGAGAGTAAGAATGTTGTTATTTAAACATTAGGCTTCAGAGAACAATGCAGTTCATTTTCCCATGGAGTTGACAACCTCTATCAGAGAAGGAGGGTATAAACATCCTAGGGAAAGGAAATGCTTATTAATTTTACCCTCTTTTTTTTAATGTGAGAGTCTTGCTCTGTCACCCAGGCTGGAGTGCAGTGGCATGATCTCGGCTCACTGCAGTCTTCACCTCTTATGCTCGGGTGATCCTCCTACCTCTCAGCCTAGCAAGTAGCTGAGACCACAGGTGTGCACCACCATGCCTGGCTAATTTTTGTATCTTTTGTAGAGATAGGGTTTTGCTATGTTGTCTAGGCTGGTCTCAAACTCTTGGGCTCAAGTAATCTGCCCGCCTTGGCCTCCCAAAGCGCTGGGACTACAGGTGCGAGCCACTGTGCCAGGCTAATGTTATTTTTTCCCATTTGACTTAACCAATGGTCATTTAGGTCAGTGTTCCCAACCTGATGCTATAGCTTCCTTGTCCATAGTTTCTCAAACCTCAGTGAATAGATTCATTTTCTTCTATGATAATTGCAGAATCCTCTGTCTAACTAGATCTGATCACATCACTCCTCTGCTTAAAAGATATCATTGGTTCCCATTCCACTGAAGATAAGGCCCAGATTCCAGATTCCTTAGCACGGCATGAGCTGCTTGGCAACTTTGACTTCTGTCACAATCCAGTCCCTTTCCCATATGTCCTGTTTTCTAGTCACATGAAGCCAATTTTTATTTCTTGAACATGCCATGTTTCTCATGACGCTCTGCCTACAAGTCTCCCTTTTCCCTTATTCATCTGTCCAAATCACTATCCAAATCAAATGTCACCTCCTGGGAAGCTTCTCTGATAGTCTGTACACTATCTCTGTACTTCTGTTAATCTTTAATATTTTTACCTTTAGCAACACATCAAATTACACTGTAATTTTTAAGGTATGGCTTTATTGTAGTATCTCTAGCATCTTGCGGTGTCTACTATTTCTTTGAAACAAAGCTGCTGTTACAGCACTGAGAATAGCATCAACATTCATATAAAGAATAAGGCTTAATCAAGGCATCCACTAAGAGAGACAGCAAAATAATAGGAACAATGGGAAGCGTATGAACTCTTCATTGCATTGAGAAATGATGTCCAGAGATTTAGATCAAGTAGAGAGAGAAGGGAAACTTCAATGAAAATATAAACGTATTCACTATAAAGAATGATCTCGAATGAGGATGGTTTCTGTTTTCAATTTGTTAATTTTCTACAATGTTCTTTGTCATTCAAAGGCTATAGTAACTCAAGTCAGACAAGAGCACAATTAATCTATGGGATATTCACAGCCAATGCAAAGTGGTAGCAGTTATCCATCACTGCTCATGCCTAGTGACTGAATGATCAAGATTCCTCATTAGAATAATAAACAGCATTTATTATACTAGCTGGTTAATGTTTTGCTTTGCTGAGGTCTCTTTTCCTTTCACAAAGTGGATAAGTTTACAAAGTCTTAGACAATTTTGTTACGTGGCTGGGCAATGCCATCTTTTATATGTGTACCCTTTAGGATAAAATAAATTGTACCAAGAGGTGCCCAGTACTACTCATAGCTAGCTGGCAGAGTCTGTTAAAAGAGTATTGACTTAAAATATGGAACAAAATTTATATATACCCTGATCCTTGATTCTTATAACCTGGTTAGACAGTTATGAAATGTGGATGGGTTATTCTAGAGAGGAAGAAAAAAACCTAATGTGGCTTTTTGAATTTCTTCTTCTTTATCCTTCAAGTTTTAGAACTGGTGGCTCTCTCCTTAAAGGAGCAAACTACTTTTCCTAGCTTGGGTCAGGATCTCCTCCTTTGTTTTCCTTAGATTTGTATGTTTTCCTCATGCAACCAGAGGATTTACCACTTGTCTCCTTCAATAGACAGAGTTTTCCATGGGGATAAGAACTTTGCCTTTAAAAAAATCATATTCATAAAACCCTATACAAGACCAGGTTCATAAGAAGTACTTAGAAAATGTTTACTGAGTTGACAAAGAGACTGAGCTAGGAAATTTTTCCCACCTGTTTTATAAGAGGAGAAAGTACAGGCCTTGCACGCACTCATGCGTTGATTCATTGAGTTTCAAAGAAGCAGGACACTGCAAGAGGCTAGAAATAAAGCCGTGCCTTAAAAATTATAATGCAATTTTATAAGTGTTGCTAAAGGTAAAAATATTAAAGATTAACAGAAGTAGATAGTGTACAGACTATCAGAGAAGGCTTCCCAGGAGGTGACATTGATTTAGATAGTGATTTGGACAGATGAATAAGGGAAAAGGGAGACTTGTAGGCAGAGCATCATGAGAAACATGGCATGTTCAAGAAATAAAAATTGGCTTCATGTGACTAGAAAACAGGACATATGGGAAAGGGACTGGATTGTGACAGAAGCCAAAGTCGGCTGGCAGCTCATGCTGTGCCAAGGAGACTGGAACCTGGGCCTTATCTTCAGTGGAATGGGAACCAATGATACCTTTTAAGCAGAGGAGTGATGTGATCAGATCTAGTTAGACAGAGGATTCTGCAATTATCATGGAAGAAATGAATTCATTCACTGAGGATAACCTGTGGAAATTCTCACTTTTGTTTGTATTTTTTACTTGGCTAAGACTGAGCTTTTGGATATTATTACTAATTCAATGATAATATTATTATCTACTAGTATTCATTTAATATTAATATGTACTAGTATTTACTGAGTGCCTACTATGCATTCTATATTTCCATTCATTTCTTGTATAATAGATAACAGCATTTATTTTCTGATGTCATAACAGTGTTCAAATAGTTATCCTTAGGAAAATGGAAATTAACTTGTCTAAGTATATTTAGGTCTCCATCTGCCCACTTCTTGACATTTAGGCTTCTGATATTTGGCTGACTCAGCTAAACAAACATGTATGCTAGTTTGGAAGTGCCAGATGCCACTGGAATAATACCATTGTCTGTTTCTGGTTTTTTTTGTGGTTATTTTGATTTTTGAATAAAAAATACTAAAAAGGTACATTGTCTGAATTTATTTCTACTTTTAATCACTTTCTATTTCATGGTCTCATTTCAAATGCTAAGTATCAAGAAGGTCCAAAGCTGAGGGTTATCAGTGTATTTTCTTAAATTTGTTTAAAAATTCCCATTGCCTTCATAGTAATAAAATGACTATTGCCTTAATAACAGAAGGGCGAATCTGTTGGTTTTCTTGGAGCATCATAAGATGGCCCTTTGCTGAATTGTACATGAAATATAACATGGCTCACAAAGTCTCATGATGTTGGCAAAGGCAGTGTAATGGTATTTTATTAATTATTTGAGAAAATCATTGAAAAAACTAAGAATAAATGGGAAATATCAGTTATAAACATTGTTCTATATGAAAATGCAGTGTAGCTCTTTCCTTAAGGAATAATTTGTTTTGAATAAAAGCTGAAAAACATGGCCTACCTAACAACTACTTGGGATGGGGGTGGTGGAGTGAGGAGTGAGAAAGGTTGTTATGGTTACAGGCAGATTGTGCATATATTTTTAAACTTCTGGATTTGTACAAAGTAGCCTGAATGCAGACTTACTCAAAATTTGCAGTGATCTTTATCTGTGGGCCAGTGGAGAAATGTAGTTAATTACACAGTTTCTTACTTCAGTCAAACTTCAGATTGTTTGGCTGCAGTTAGCATTTGTGTCCATTCCACTGGTTTTGCTTTATTTGGGAGCTAAACTTCTGTTTTCCTCTCAGATATGCAGTTTCTGATAAATCCTGTTTATGTATTCTGCCACATCACCATGTTTCTCACTACTGTTTCTTAATTCAGCTTAGTTTATGAGCTGATGATGAATAGGGATTTAAAAGGGCCCAGTAACATTCTGAATTTGAGTTTATGGAACATCTGTTTGATAATTTGCCTTGTTCTCAAGTAAGATGCCATAAAGACAAAGGTTTGCAGCGTTTACCTTCTTCAGGATAATGGGAAAAGTGGAGAGTGCTCTGTCACATGAAAAATATCCCTGCCAAAGTCAAGTTTAAATTCTCTGAGATACTTTAATAGCCTCTTGCATAGAACTAGATCTTTAAACAAACTGCATAGTCACTTGGCTTCCTGTCACAAATCATCTCCTTTTAATCTCTTTTAATCTTCATGAGACATATATATATATGTATATTCCAAATTCTAAATAATTTTAATAATTCTATATAAATATATATTCTAAATTCTGAATTAAATTTTATTACATGGCCAGAGCAATTTAAGCGCTGATTAAATTCAGATAATAAAGAAAAACAGTGGCGATGTAGAAATTCAGGTGGAGTAAAAAAATATATTTAAGACCTTCGTCAATCTCAAAATTTTTTTTTTTTTTTTGAGTTGGAGTCTTGCTCTGTTGCCCAGGCTGGAGTGCAGTGGCGCAATCTCGGCTTACTGCAAGCTCCACCTGCCGGGTTCACGCCATTCTCCTGCCTCAGCCTCTCCGAGTAGCTGGGACTACAGGCGCCCGCCACCACGCCGGGCTAATTTTTTGTATTTTTTAGTAGAGACGGGGTTTCACCGTGGTCTCGATCTCCTGACCTCGTGATCCACCCGCCTCGGCCTCCCAAAGTGCTGGGATTACAAGCGTGAGCCACCGCGCCCGGCCCAATCCCAAATTTTCGTAACACTAGAACAAATGATTTTATCGGTAGGAAACCATTTGGTTCCAATAATAGTAACACTCTTGTCTACTATCAGCTTTATATGATATTATCTCTTGTAATCCTCACAATAGCCCCAGGAAGCAGATATCATTATTATCTCTCTTTTATAGTTAAGGGAGCTGAGGTATAGCAAGGTGAAGTCATCTGTCCAGGGTCACATGGCGGATAACCTGGGTAGTCTTACTTCATGATCCAAGTTCTTAAGCACTTTAAAAAATTGAATTGACCTTGTCCAGAACCTCTATGAGGTGTATAAACCAAGATAAACATAATTATTAAGCAATTAAAATAATAATTTTAGTAAAATTCTGTACTGCAGTGGATGACATTATTGCTGAAGTGACATTAACCTAACACTGTAGGAACAGTTCAGTGGCAGGATTGCCAGTGGTTGACAGCTCGGGTTCTGGGGTCAGACAGATGTGGTCCTAATCTTCTGTGTGTGACCTTGGGCAAGTTGTTTAACTTTCCTATGTCTTAGTATCTTAATCTGCAAACATGGGAATAGCAGTAATGTCTACTGCGTAGAGTCATTTGAGCATTAAATGAGGTCATGTGGAAATGTCAGGTCAGAGGACAGCCATTTGGCAGTGTGCCCAGATGAACTGATTTCTCTACAAATATGACTGTGGAGAATGGCAGTCACTTGGAGGTATGCCTTTGTGGTCAGCCAGGCTTACTCACTAGCTGAATGACTCTTTTATATCCAGGCCATTCAGTGCTTGCATTTCAAATATTTCCCTCAGCAAAATTGCAAAATGCTACATGTCAAGGACCTTTCGGACTGCTGTCTAATAGTCTCAATGAGGGTAAACTCATCAAAATCTAATGGATGTGTTGAAAGTGATTATCTTAGCCAATGTTTTTCACATCTTTTTAAAATCCTTTGCCACTAAAATTTGTGCTCTAGTACAAAATTTCCTGACTTAAATCTTCATAGTCTAATATACTTGGCATTTACATCCTTTGTCTCTATCACTAAACCATCAGGCAGCCTGATATTTATGAGGTATGTTCCCTAGAGTGATTCTAGACTGAGTTTTTGCAGTCAAGATAAGATTATGGAACAGAGGGACAAAGAAGAAATTAACATAGCTATGGCCTAATTTTAAAGCACAACTTTGACATGTGCTCATGTTTGACCTCTAGGTTGCTTGTTTCTTAAAATAAAAATTTACCTGTCTTGCACCTTCAATTTAAAGGGCATAACTAATGAAGACATTTCTTAGGTACTTCTTCATTTACATGTTTTATTCTCACTTAGAACAGTTTACATCTGTTACAATTACTTAGATCCTTTTTTCTAAGTTTTAGGGATAGTTAACTGAATAGAGCATACATATATAACACCAATGTTAACACAGATTTCTTTTTAAGCTCAGTTCTCTAATGGAAGTCATAAAAGCAGTATTTCACAATGTTTGCTGCACCCCCTGCTGGCTATATTGTGACACTTCCTAAATAAAGAGCATCTTGAGATACTGCTCAGTGAATACTTTAGGTATATACATGATTTATCTTTGGAATTATTTTTTGTTTAGAAATAATTTCAATTGCATCTGATATATAATAGAGTTGAAATTTTAATTGAAAACAGTTTTCTTTGTAATTTGTCAATTGATGTTTAAACAGTGCTTATCCTTCCAGGTAGTATAATAATGTATTTGTTGGAGACAAAATATTTGCCATAGTCTTTTTACTAATATTTTAGATGAAATTCAGTGGAGGAGAAGCATCTCCCCAAATGTCCTTGTTTTATAGTAAATAATTCTACCACGAGGATCCTTATCCATAAATCTATATTCATGTTTATTTTATGCTAGATACAAATCTTGCAATATTCGTGAAGCTTTAAGAAGAGCACTTTGAATCTTAAAAGAGATTCTCTGAGCAGGGGTTGGCAGTGGTGAGGTCCAGGTAGTTATAATAGCCATAAGGGCAGGGATTATGGTTATTGGGCTCACCAGTGTGTTTCAAGCCGTGATCTGGAGTCAAGGTGTTAGTGATTCCTCTAAGGGGAGAAAAAGTAATTACAGGAAGTATAATTTTCTAGTTAATGCCATATGAAGTGACAGCCATCAAATCTCAGTTCCTCAAGAACAAAATTCAGAGATGCTAAATTAAGTGGTCAAAGATCATTTTCTAAATGGCGAGTTAAGCTAAGTGACAAAAAATTTAGGACCATTATTTATAAATATTGTGTAAATTTTAAGTGGAGTCCTGCCCTAATTTAGAAATGACTGCATCTTCTTTAAATGAAAACATGTATTCCTGTTATGTGTATATCCTTTACTATTTTAACAAATGTTTATTGAGATTACACACGTGTTTCCAGAGTGCTTTGTGTTTTCCATTATCACACTGTGTTGAAATTGATGGTTTACTTATTTCCTCCAGTGGTTGCTCAAATTAATGCTCAGTGGATGGATGGACGTTGAATGTACAGGACTGAGGGTAGAATCCTAATGAATCACCATATGGCCTTTAATGTCCTTTGGATTTCTGCAATAATTGCTCACTTTTTCATACATATGTTGTTGGATGTGATTTTTGCTGGTTACACACGCACATAGATGTTTTGAATACTATTAACTGATTTTTTTAATAATAAAATCTTATTCATCTAAAATTTAGTATTCTGAATCAGTACAAAGTCTTAATCATAGACTGTTTTAAAAGAATTGTAGTTTATTAGTCATATGCTTACCATTATAACACAGTCTTAAAGCTAATGGTTGGCTTTTCTAAGTTAAAGTCCTTTTGTTCTAAATTTCTATGGTCCTGGTATAATGAAAAGGTATGATCTATTAGGATGTGCTAACATTATGATATTAGTATGATGATTAGTATATGTATCTATGCAAGTAAATGATATTAAAATGCTTTGAGACAATTTCTTCTAATTGCATTTCTTCCTACAATATGGTAATCTTATTAATTTTCTTATTCCTTTCCTGTAAGGGAAAAGCAAACTGGTAAATTATCATAAAATCACTGTTAGCATGAACCCAAATTAAGACTATAAGGCTCTTTGCATATTATATTCTATAGTTTGTCTTGTCATGTACAACGTTATTGTGAGATATGTTTTACACTAACAGAAAATAGTTTTACTTCTGCCTCTACTTTTATCTATAAGGTTTTAGAAGTAAATTCATAGAATCAGTTTGGACCTCTTGAAATAATTTTAGGAGTTATGAACTAGCTGATTTTGGCATGCGTCTTGATTTGGCAAGTGAGGAAACTCAGGCCCAGAGAGATTAGGCAAAACTTTCCAAAGTCCCGGAGCCTGAGCCACATTTTGTGATTAACCACCCAGAGTTTTTCCACATTGCTTCCCATGTAAAGGATAGAGAATAGAATTATCTTATCAAATGGCCAGGAAGGGTGTTTTGCTGAATTAATTAGCTTGTAGTGTCACTGAACTTACGTGTAACATTTTCATATTTCTCTTTGTTGCAGAATGCAAAGTATGGCGAAATCCACTAAATTTATTTAGGGGTGCTGAATATAATCGGTAAGCATTTTGACAGCTTGGGAAACAAATAGGTCTGGTTCAGAGAGCAAAGACGGCAGCAAATGTTTTTGCTGGTTCATTTAGGGGTCATTGTAACAGTCTATGTAGTGCATCCATTTTTTAATACTATCTTCAAATGTTTTGATTTTTCTGTTTTATAAATATTTTAGCACTAGATTTTGGATAATGTACAAAAATGTGTAGTTTTTAGAGTTTTTGTATTAACAGTTATTCTTTTTGATATATACTATACATTGAAAACATTTTGAAGCTTACCTGGAATATGATTGTAGAGATGTCACAGAAGTTATGTTGGAATTTAGTTTAGCAAAGTAATTAGGCAAATTAGAATTTTCATAGCTTTAGGAAAGTGTCTATTCATAATACGAATTAAGGAAGGTTTTCATTAGCAATGGCTAGTAAATTTTAAGACAAAAACACAGGGGAAAATGTTTATTTCTTTTGACTGATATAATTCCTGAAGGGAGAATAAGATGATTTTTAAAAATATTTTTTTATTCATTAGCAAAGCTATTTTAGTATTCAGTTAATGGTCTATATTTCAATGCCTCTGCAGCTTAATATTTTATAGATCTTGCTTTTCTCTCTCAAAAGTGTCTAATCATCTTATTTCTCCTTTGCAGGTATACTTGGGTGACAGGACGAGAGCCTCTTACTTACTATGACATGAATCTCTCTGCCCAGGACCACCAGACATTCTTTACTTGTGACTCGGACCATCTGCGTCCTGCAGATGCAAGTATGAAAAATCCATACATCCTTCTGAATGGGAGGGCTTTTTGGCTTAAGTGTCAAGATTTCTGCTTTTAGAATATCCGTTCTGTAAAACTCCAATGAATAAAATATTAAATTGTTGATTGACTAATAAGAACCCAGAACTCTGATAATTAAGTAAACCTTTATCACAATGAAGTATTGATGTAGAAATGAGTCCCCTCATAATAATTTGAATCATGATTTTTAAAAATATATCAAAGTTGGTTTTATATATTTTAAAGAAATATAAATCTTATATGAAGCTAATGAAGTTCTTGGTTGAGTTAGCATGAAGACCTTATCTCCTTTATGATATTCAAAGTAGAAATTGGAATTTACTGGATTCAGATGATTAATGAATATATTTTAGTGACTTTTATTTGCCTATTTATAGGTTAACTAGCATTGAATAGGATCATGGCCTTGGCTATTGGAGTCCAGATGTGTGTTCCATCTGAGAAAATACTTTGTTTAGTGTGTATTTTACATTACTTGAGTTTCAAATAATTCAACTGAAATTTTTTGTATTTTAAAACTTATTCAAAGTAAATAGGTGAAAAAATGTTTTTGAAAGGAAACCTCTACACACTCTAAAATAATTTATAAAATACAAATTTATAAAATAAATGAGGAGATTGTTACTCCTTTCTAAAATGGTACTCTTTGCTATGGTAGAAACATCATGGTACAGTAAATATTCCCATTGAGCTTCCCACAATGTGTTCAGAAACTGCTCTGATGTATAAAAGCTAGGTTTGCAGGTAAATTTGGGATATAAGTACACATGTTAAGCAAAAGCTTAAGCATTTTTTACTGACCCATGCATAATTCTTGAAATGGTTTCAGAATGTTCTAACACCAAGAATCTGTGTTAAGTGCTTCGGAAAATGACCAATTCTGTTGTATCTAAGTGAATGAAGAGGTTGGTAGCAATATCCTCTCAAAATGTGTAAAATAATGTATGTTCTCCAAAAACAAATGACATTAATGTGCAAAAGACATGCAAAATCTCTGTTAGAGTGCCTTTTCTTGATTTCCTTAGCCTGTAGTTCTGTGAGCACAAAAAAGGTTTGCTATCAGCAGTTGAAATATGGTGGAATAGCACGTTAGTACACTAATGTGACTTTGGAGATTTTGGCCAACCCTCTTAGCAATGAAATATATTCTTGTAATTTAAGCTGACACTCCTAATTTAGCGCTTGTCCTCTACTGAGTCTACCTAATTATATATATTGATTGACTTGGTTTTTTCTCTTTTTCTTAAATAGTAATGCAGAAAGCCTGGAGAGAGAGAAACCCCCAAGCTAGGATTTCTGCAGCTCATGAAGCCTTGGAGATAAATGAGTAAGTGGGGGAAAATCTTGCTGTTAAAAAGGAAATCTCATCCTTTGCTGAATATATTCAGTTGCCATTGATAGGATACTTAAACTAAACTGCATTTGAACTGGAGGATTATTTGGGGAGTTAGTACTCTATTTAAAAAAGTTTTTTTTTAAATGAAGGACAGCCACCATGTGGAGGTGGTTTTAGTCATTTTACAAATTCAATGGCTTTGCTGTGATCCTAAATTAATTTCTTGAAGGGCTATCCCTAGGATATTGTGAGGATATAAAATAAATACAATTCTTTACATGTCTAAAACATTCTGACGGGGAAAATTTTCCAGATGTAGAATGCTCATCTGCACTAGAACATTTTCTAGTAGAACTTCTGCTAGTGGGGAAAACATGATAACAACATAAGGTTTAAAAAAAATTTTAGAAAATACTTCAAGATTAAGACAAAGATAAGAGGAAATGCTGTCTTGAGTGTTGTTAAACATTCCATGGGTTACCAAGGAAGGCTGGGAAATCTCTTCTGGAGATCTCAGAAAATGAGAAAGATACTTAAAGTTGGAGTCATAAAAACTCAGGGTTGGCAGAGACCTTAAAGGTCACTTAGCTCAACCACTCATCTGGTACTTGAATCACCTCAACACTATCCTTGCCAAGTGGTCATTGTTAAACTATTTTATGATTTTTCTGAAGAAGGTTACAGAATCTTCTTCAGAGGTCTTAGGGAAAAAAAAAAAAGATTGTCGTGAGAGTTGAAAATCCTGCCATTGTAACCAGTTGATCTATGGTTTCTGATTCTGTCATGCAACATATTTATTTTCCAGTTTCTTGTCATCTACAAATTCGATATGCCTGCCTTCTGTGTGTCATCCATATTTCTGAGAAAAATATGAGGGCCAGGAATAGAGCCCTGTGACATGACATAGAAACTACCCTCCAGGTTCATGTCTTCATGAATCACCATCTTTTGTATTGTTCACTCAATTACTAAGCCACCCAGTTATACTGTGACTCAGCCCATATTTCTCCATTTGGATCTTAAGAATGTCAATTGTAGCTATGGATCTTAAATTTATAGTAAATCTATTAGAGTAAATTAAGCTAGCACAATCTGATTTATTTATTCTTAGTGAATTTAAGCTGGCTTCTAGTGGTCACTACTTTCTTTTTAAAGTGCTTGGAGACCATCCCTTTAATAATCCATTAGAATATCTTTCCAAATCACTGTGTTCTGTAGTTTGGGAAGTCTGCCTTCTTCCCCTTTTTGAAAATGTATGCTACATTTATCATCTCATCTTCTAGCACCTCTCCATTCTTTGTGATTCCTCAACTATCCACAGAGAGCAATTCCATGGCCTGCCTACAAGGTCTTTCAGTTTCCTGGGATTTGCCCATCCAGTCCAGTAATTCATTTAGAATGGATCAATTATTTGCTATCTTACATCTTTTTACCCATTTTAGAGTTTAATTTCTTCTCCCTTTTTCAGTCTGACAGTCATTCTCCTTGATAGAGAAGCCAGGAACAAAATAGGAGGGAGAGAGTTTTGCTTTTTCTTTATTATCTACTGCTGTTAACAATAAACCTTCCTTGTTTTGATGTTATTATGTTGTTTGTCTTTTTTTTACTTATTTGCTTTTGTGACATGGGGATGGTGATAGGGCCTTAAACATAATTTTAAAATAGGGAATAAATGGTTGTCTTTAGTATTTTATTTTGTCTTTATAATTATTATTATTATTTTTGCAAGCTTCAGCTAATTTGGAATTGTAGCTCTCCTGAGATTATTCTTATAAGCTCATTCCACTCTCTTATAGACCATCATTACATGCCCTCTTTCCATCTTTTAAAATATGTCCTTTAAAAATCTGACCTGGGAGAAATCTCTGTGAAGCCGTATTGGTTACTTAAGTGCCACCCCTCTTTTCTTCCTGAGAGGATCATTTGTGATTGCAGTTACAGTTGAACATTTGGAAGCTGCTCAACCCTCTTAAACCATTTTTCCTTCTGAATCTCATGCCATTGAATCATGCCTCTTTTCTTTGAAGTTTTTGAAGTCCACCTTCCCCTCTTTGATTACCCTGAACTCTGAAATGACATAGTGACTCTCTCTGAATGTTCCTATCAATTTTCATTTTACCAACTATTTTTTTCTTCTTGGTCAGAATTAGGTCCAGAGTTGAAGTTCCCCTAATTGCTTCCTCTACCATCTGGGAGATAAAATTGTTACCAAAGTAAGTCAAGAACCTGTTGGGTGCCCTACTTCTAACCAAATGAGACTTCTAGTGGATATCTGGATGGTTGACACCCCCATCACCACACTTTCTTGCTTCTGTATGTGTATTGTGTTGTGACAAGGATGCATCATCTATATCTTCCATCGAGCTGAGCAGTCTGTTCTGTACTCCCCAACCATTAGCACTTCTATTGCTCTCTCCTTTTTCCTTCACTCACAAGCTCTTAGCATGTTTCTACCCCAAACTCATGCGTTTCCACATAGATGTATGTTTCTTGGCCAGTAGTGCTACTCTGCCTCTCCTCCTAAGAATACCATTTGAAATACAAATAAGCAAAGCAAGCAAGCTAGCCCCAACCATTCTTGGGTTCCCAGCCCAACAACTACAGTCTTATAGCTAATTCCTCTGATACTGTATCTACCACTCAGTATTACAATCTCAATTTTCACTTCATTACCCTTGCCTCATATTTATATGTTGGCATCTGAAGCCTTAAGCATTTCTTCTGATGCCTGTCCCAGTTATTTTCTCCAGTGAATCACTTGGATAGTTTCAGCATCATTATGGTTCTTTCCAAGTCATGGATGCTGCCATCTGTAGAAATTGGTTTTATAGCTGTTTTTCTGGGCATTTTTCTCCCTACCTCACCACATTATTTAAAGCCCCATTGATGGTTCCTGCCTGAAATTAGAGAGATTGGCTAAAGACCTTACAGACCCTTCCTAAGGCTGATTAACTAGTAGCCCCAGCCCTTACATTAGCTGTGAAGTTCAGCCTCCTTTTCCTAGCTGGCTATTGCAGTTTGTAGACAGTAAAAGTAACATTTGGTTTTACTTTCTGTTTATTTTCTCTCTTGTGGTCTGATGGAAATAAGTAGGGTAATGGCCACAAGTGAGGCAGTGGGGAAGGAGAGTGAAAGGAAGGGTGCAGGACCTGTGTGGTCTGTTACAGCCTCACCACTTCCCTATTACGTTCCCTTTCTTTGGCAGTGGGTTGTTCCTCATATGCTTTGGAAAGTTTAAATTCCCAAGAACTCCCCATGTTCATTAATTATCCTTTTGGCTTCCCACCTTAGAGGGTTGTTGAAAAGATTATATGAGATGATATATGTTAAGTGCCTGGTACAGTGCTTAATATATACTGAGCAACAAGTGGTAGCTATTGTTGAAGGCATGAGTTTTAACTTGTTAGCTACTGTGGCTGAGTCAGATTTTGAGTTCTTCAGAAATAACACTACTTGTAGGTTCTTCCAATGTTCTCTGAAGCAGAAAATCAGTGCTAACTATAAAGAGATGTTGAAGCACTGTGGTTTTTTTTCAGTGAGTAACTTGATTTAACGGATTTCTTATTCTGAAGAAATCCTTAGATTGAAGATAATCTGTGTTTAGTTAACAGAAGTAAACCTGTATATAGCACCTCTAACTTTGAGTGTTGGAAGCAACTATTTAGTAACAGCTGTTATCATCACCATCACTAGCTGACATTTAATGAGTACTTAACCACATGCTGGCTACTGTACTGAGCACTTTACATGCATCACCTTACTTAACCTTCACAACAACACTGTGAACAAAGATTCCATGATGTTCTCCATCAGGGAGGCAGAGTAAGAACTTGCCCAAAGTGACACACTAATAAAGGGTGAAGTCCATATGTGAGCCCCATGCTCTTAACGCTACGCATCCTACCTCTCAAGCTAAAATACAGATGTTTCTTTTGTACCATTATTTTGTGTCAGCAACTACAAACAGGGGTGCATGAACCAGTTGGCCACTCTGCATGTTTTGGCGTAACTCCTTGCCTTTCTGCATGAGCTCCTACAGTCTATTACCATGTCCTTGGCTTTGTAATTGATGGTGGCTATTATCTGAATGAACAGGTGTGCAACTGCTTATATTCTCTTGGCTGAAGAGGAAGCAACAACCATTGCTGAAGCAGAAAAACTATTTAAGCAGGCCCTGAAGGCTGGAGATGGCTGTTACCGACGCTCTCAGCAGCTACAACATCATGGATCCCAGTATGAAGCCCAACATAGTAAGGTTTCCTGCAGGTTGATGCATTGGGGGATCAGAATTGTAAAAATTATTAATCAGAGCAAATTTTTAGTCCAGTTCAAAATATGATTCTCCCAGACAAGAGAAAATATTGGCTTCTGCTTTGTTTTTATTAATTTTCTTCTTCCTATAAGTGCAGTTAGTAAATGATTAACTTACAGCATCATTACTGTTTATATTCACATTCTCTTTCCTGCCCATAGATTCCTAACCCCAGAAATAAATGGCAGTAACCTTTAATGGTAACCTTTTTCCCTCCTGAGTTCTTACATATTTCTGTTCATCAGTTGCTTCTGCTCACAACTTTAAAACCTAAATGGGAAATAGGATTTAAATTAGCCATAGTGTTAGCAAAGGTTTTATCTTATAGATCTTCTACAACATGGATTGAAATAGGACAATTAAGAATATAAGTTATTGGTGATTGTATCAGCATTTATCTCTTACATAAAAAATATTGGTATTGGCTTCCAGAGAGAAAGAGCCATGAGCTCCTAGTTATTTATCTTTTTTATATTAAAATAATGCCTTTTTAAACCCCCCAAAAAATGCCTTTTTAAATTTAAGGTAACTCTTTAAAATCTGAGACCTTTCACTTCAGTATACTAAACTGAAAGTCAATGACATTTCGTGGGGGAACAGTATAGAAACAAAACAACGAAATCATTTCTGGAATTCCCTGAGCCCCTTGACTCATCAGTTTGTTTGTTGTTTAAGCAGAAATTTCTCAGTCCTTGTGGTAAGAGAGTAAGTATTTCCATGGTTCAACCAAAATTTGAGAGTATTTCCATGGTCCAACCAAAATTCACAGTTATTTGTTTCTCACTTAGTCTCTCCCTCCTGAAACTTAGAGAGTAGAGATGTATCTCCTTCATATTTGAGATTATAAAATTAAGTGTTAATGTTAAACTTGGGTTTGGTGTAGAAACTGACTGCATTAGTCCCCGTAACTAAGGCACCAGCAAAATCTTTGCATTGCAGCCTGCATATACATGAGTATGTCCTCACATGTACCACATCAATTCCTAGGTTTTTATTTTTATTCTGCAGCGTATATGTGCTAATAAAGTCTCTAATCACCATCTATGTCTCACTTTTTAATAAAAAAGTATTTTAGTGTAATGCAGTGCATTTCGAAGACATGTAGTAAATGTGTATTTTGTGAACTAAATGGAAATCAATACATAAAATTACATAACCTATAATACAACATTAATTTTCTTTCTTTTCTTCTCTAAATTAAATCCTTTCAACCTGTTGCCTAAATCTATCCAAAAATATAATCACATTTTTAAAATAATTTGTAGGTACTTGGCAGATTTTCAGCACACATCTTGTTCTCATTGTTTAAGTCTTGAAATGTTAGGACTTTGGTCTTAACATCTTTTAATAGCTGCATATTATACATGTACTTAATCTATAACAGGTGTGTCATATTTTTCTCAAAGATGGTAATTTTTATCGAGGATTAAACACATGCATGTTCTCATTGGTCTGAAAACATATCCAACAAGACATATAATTAAATAAAAGATTAAGATTAGAAGTTGTTAATGTACTTTTTAAGAGTCATTTTAGTGACTGTTGTTACAACTATTTAGCTTGTCAATTCTTTCTCTAACACTAGGGTAGCTTTTCATTTTGTTGCATACTCTATTGTCATATCTGGAATGTGTTATATTGCCATCTAAAATCAACTGCTTAGGGGACCTGGAGATGATTATGATGTCACTAGTGTTAGGGAAAGAATAATATAAAGCAGAAGTTCAAGATGAGGCTTCTCCAGACTTAATGTCAAGAATGAAAAAAAAATAGTTCGTCAGGATGCAACCCGAGATTCACCTCTGCATCTTTACCAAAAGAATGCACACTTGAAGAATGTGGAATTCCTGCTTGTAAACCGTATACACTGTGGGTATGTTCATTTTCGCAGCACTTTGTGGCAGATGATTTTATTTATTATCAAATATTCAACATCCTCTCTCAAAAGCATGGATTAGGTAATTAGTCACGTGATTTGACCTTTGGGAGTCTAAGTGCTTTCACTTTACTCGATCTTCATTCTACTATTAACAAAGTTGTCAGTGCTCTGAAGATTTCCTTTAGGGGCAAGGCAAATGGGCCTCTGTATTTTTTTTTTTTAAATGTTGGTGTTTTATATCTCCCTCTTCAGGACGAGACACCAATGTCTTGGTGTACATCAAAAGAAGGCTAGCAATGTGTGCCAGAAGACTCGGGAGGACCAGGGAAGCAGTGAAAATGATGAGAGATGTGAGTTTGAGTTTGTGTTTGGGATCAGTGGCTTACAGATATATAGGAGCCTGCTGAATGGCCATAGCAATCTGTACCAGTGATGGTGTGGTGGTCCCATGGGTTCTGGAGCCAGACCATGTGGGGTTCGACTCTAGTTCCCAATTTACTAGATGAATGATGTATGTTGGGCAAGTTACTCAGCTTCTCTTTGCCCTAGTTTCTTCATCTCTAAAATGGGAACAACAATAACAGTCCTCACAATTACTTCTTAGAATTTTTGTGAGGACTAAATGAGATAATACATACAAAGCTTTTAATAGGGTGGCTGGCATATTTTTAAAATGTCAATAGATGTCCTTATTAAACCTTTGGGGCTGCAGCCGGAAGCCAATAATGAGACCAGCCATGTTAGCAAACTGATTTTTTTTCTGTGTAGTTGTTAGGAAGATCCAAATTAATTATGGGTCAAATTACTACTCTCAAATTTAATAATATTATGAGCTAATCCTATTGTAGTTGTTTCAAGCATTTTCCTAGATTCTTGAACCAGGATTCTTTATTAGTAGTAGTCAAGACAAAAGAAGAGAGCAAATAGGTGGGAGTTTTAAAACAAAAGAGAACCAAGGGAGGTTATTATTATGTAACTTTAAAACAAAACAGAGGTTTTAAGGGAAACCAGTTGGGGAACTGGATTTCCATGTTTTTTGTTAATAGGAAATACTTTTCATAAAGAAACTGACACCAGTATGAATTGTATTTATAGGCTATTTTCTTTTTAAAAACAATCTCAGAAAACCTTTGTCAACATTTCATTCTTTTGCTGAATTAGAAGACATACATAACTGCCTATTATAAAAATGAAAGAACCAAGGGGCAAGATAAAAGTGGCATCTTGCTCAATTCTCAGCTCATGGATTTGAGCACACTAGGACTGCACACTTGGTGAGCCTTTTCTGAGTTTGTCTCTGGAAAGACGGTTATTCTTGTGAATTCCCAGTTACTGTTTGGAGGAGGGAGCGCCAACACTCAACGCTCGCCCCTGGTTATTTCTGCAAGTTACAGCATGATGTGAGAAGGCCCCAATGAGACTCATGCTTTGGTTTTGGCCACTCCGTTAGGCAACAGTGTAGCCCCCAAATCTGAGGAGAGGAACTAGAAGGGAAGGTTATAAAGTATTTCTCTTTGACTGCAGGTGATAGATGCTCTCTAGGAAAGAGAATCTCCCTCAATTAAATTATTTTGTTTGAAGGAAGAATTCAAAGAATGTTATATGGTATAAGCGCTAATTTTAAGAAAAGGAGATTTCTGCCGAGATATGAACTTGCTCTCAAAGCTTTTTAACTTACAGAAATTCCATCCTTTGATACACTCCATCCCTCTGCCAGTCACTTTGGCTCTGAAGGAGCTGGGTGTTTTAGAAAGGATGAGGTATTTCTCTATCTTAACCTGGCCCAGCCACATTCAGCTTTAACAGAGTTTTCTGAACTCTAATTAGCTTGGAACAGGCACGCATTGAGGAGCTAATTTTGGTGATTTTCTTGAGTGCTTAGGCAACTTGATAGGAAGAACAAATTGTGATGATTTTAATTTCAGGTTTTTTTCTGTCAGTCTCCTGGTTATCATTATTTTCAGTACATATAAAATTTCATGTGATTAAAATCAGTACATCTACATTATGATTTGCTTTCTGTTTACTATTATTTTATACTTACAATTCCATTGATTGACCTAGTTCACATATAGATCTTGGGGGAGAGATGGATGCAGTGGGAGAAACACTAGGCAGGAAATCAAAACTCCTGGATATGGATCTCAGCTTTGCTCTTTACCAGCTTCATGACCCAAGGCAACTTATTAATACCTTTTATGGGCTTTTCATTTAGTCTTCTGTAAATTGGGGATAATGATTCTTACCTGAAAGGATAATTGGCAGAGAGAATTAAATAAGATAATGTGAAAACACCTGACATATAGTAGGCATGCTTACAATTTTTTTTCCGATTTTTCTCCATTATATAAATACGCCATCATTTGCTTCACCATTCTCCTGATGGACATTTGACGATATTTCTAATTTATTTTTCTTGAATGAATTGATCACTCAATTTCTCTCTCCCTCTCTCTACATATGTGTATACATACATACACATACATATTTATGCATGTTTGTATATATATGTGTGTTTCTTATATTACGTTTCTAAAAAAAAATCTGTCATATTCTTAGAATACCAATACATGTGCTCCTTTTTCTGGGTTTATGGAGCATCCAGTAGACATGGGCCTTCTGGTATAACAGTCCTGTAAGGAACACTCTCAGACATGGTAGAGATATGTTTTGAAGAGAAATATTCAAAGTGCTGCTTCCTTCAGGGACTCCTTTTATCAATCCTTGCACCACAAACAGAGGAGGGAAGGTTGAGGACCCTTCTCTTTGCTAAAGCTGTGGCTGTTCCCAGCCTTGCAGGAGACAGTTGTTGGCCAGGCCTAATTTGTTTGGCTCCTCTCTGGTCATGGGTCAAGATAACTGCGACTTCACTGAGAGGTTCACTCCTTTAACAGCATGCACATAAACCATCTTGCTGGAAGACTTTCTCCGATAAAATAGCTCAGTAGATTCCAGACAGCCTGCTGATAGAGGCTTAGGCAGGATGATTTAATTTCTCATTAAGACACAGCCATCTTCTCCCCATATGCATGAGTTTAAAACTTTCCTAGAGCAGATTTCATAGTAGAAATAGAAATGTCAGTTAGAATGCCTTCCATGTAGAAAGCAGAATCATTTAAAGAAATTTCTCTGGAAACACCTTAAGGACGGGGAAACTGTTAATTGATAAGAGATTCTGAAAAAGAATGAAAGGGAATTCTGGGAAGGCCAGCAGTAGATAATTTCTTATATTTTCATAGCAATACACCTGTGAAATATTGATGAGGTAAACACGTCGACTCCTTAACATCGAGATTCATCACTTCTCATTTTTTAAAGCAACACATTAATTATTTTGAATTCCCAGGATGTTTTTTTAAAAAAACTCATTTTAATTACCTTCCTTTTGCAATCATGAATATGGAAGTGGCACCTTACTGCTGAAGGAATATTTTGGCAATAGGCGGAGCTAAGAGAGCATGCTGGCTTTTTCTTTCTTTTTCTTTTTTTCTTTTTCTTTTTTAAGACAGAGTCTCACTCTGATGCCCCAGCTGGAGTGCAGTGGCACGATCTTGGCTCACTACAGCCTTGACTTCCCAAGCTCAAGTTGTTTCCCCACCTCAGCCTCCCAAAGAGCTGGGACTACCGGCACACACCACCATTCCTGGCTAATTTTTGTATTTTTTGTAGAGGCTGGGTTTTGCTATGTTGCCCAGGCTCATCTTGACCTCCTGGTCTCCAGTAATCCACCCACTTCGGCCTCCCAAAGTTCTGAGATTACTGGCCTTGCATGCTGGCTTTTGAATGTCACTGTAATGTAAGGTGTTATTTATTGTTCAAAATAAAAAGGATTGCATTTTCTGCTTTATTAAATTTAAGGAAAGGTCTTTCTGCTTGCTCTCATGTTTGGTAATTTTGCCTCTTTAACATTTAATGTACAATACAATTTCTTTTTTCCTTTTGACATCTACTGTTTAGCTAACCTCAAGTTTTCCCTCTGTCTTTCCCTGGCCCTATTTGAGTAGATTTGGAATGAATGTCATAGGGCTGATGACCATGGTCTAGTCCCTTAGCCATACACTGTCAGAACTGTCATCGATAAACTAATAAGGATGGGATAGATTGCCTGTATGAAAGAACCCAAAAGC
The DNA here is from genome assembly GCF_006542625.1 of Nomascus leucogenys. Lineage (NCBI taxonomy): Eukaryota > Metazoa > Chordata > Mammalia > Primates > Hylobatidae > Nomascus > Nomascus leucogenys. The sequence goes on from NC_044393.1 coordinate 66,217,664, forward strand.
TCCTGTGCCCCGGTCATTTGGTCTAGAGCAGGATTTCTCAGCCTCAGCACTACTGACATCTTGGGTCAGATTGGGGAGCTGTCTTGTGCATTATAGGATGTTTGGCAGCATCCTAAGCTTCCACCTACTAGATGCCAATTGCAACTTAACCCCCGTACCTCCCCAGTTGTGAAAAAAAAAAGGCGTCTCCAGAGGTTGCTAAATGTCCCCTGGGGGACAAAATCATCCCCCATTAAGAACCACTGATCTAGAGAATCTTGAGGTGAGTAGATCTGTTTCAGGGCCGACATTGGGTGTTTTGTTTTTGTTTTTGTTTTTTTTCCAAGATGGGGTCTCTCTCTGTCTCCAGGCTGGAATGCAGTGGCGTGATCTTGGCTCACTGCAACCTCCACCTCCTGGGTTCAAGCGATTCTCCTGCCTCAGCCTCCCGAGTACCTGGGACTACACGCGTGTGCCACCACACCCAGCTGATTTTTGTATTTTTAGTAGAGATGGGGTTTCACCATGTTGGCCCGGATGGTCTTGATCTCTTGATCTCATGATCCACCTGCCTCGGCCTTCCAGTGTGCTGGGATTACAGGCATGAGCCACCTTGCCTGGCCCAGACATCGGGTTTTTATCCACTCTGTGTGTTAGGAGTCTGGGCTTCCCTTAGTGTGGGTGTAAGCCTCTGAAGCACCCCTGGATTTGACCAGCCTGGTTTTGGGGGCTGTTTTGCCCAAATGAGATTCCCTGAATATCTATCCCAGGGCAGGAAGAGTAAATGAACCTGGTGGGGTCCTGGTGGGAGGGCTGACAAAAAGGAGAATGTGATGTGGGTTGGTGATCTCCCTTGCCCCTCGTGCGTGCTTTGAGATCATTTGTTGCTTCATTTCCCTAAAATCTACAGTTCCTTTGAAAGTAGACTCTGGCGTTATCACCTTTCCCCCCTCATTTTTGCAGTTTCCTGCTGACCTCTGAGCCATTCTCCCTCACTCTTGTTTCACTCTGTTTGCAACACTACCTCTTCCCGTATCCTGGCCTCTCATTTCTCACAGATCATCAGGCTGTTCTTCAAACATTTTATTTACTTGATTTTAGAAAAGTATACTCTTAGTTTTCCTAAAATCTCATAATCTCTTTGCTGGATTTTCCTCATCTTTGTGACTTCCAAAATTTGAAGTGTCCCCTGGCCAGTCCTGGGTGGCTACATTCAATCTCAGAGTTTTAAATATCATCTCAATGACAAACATTTCTGCAGTGTTTACTGTGTCCTAGGCATTGTTCTAGGTGCTTTACAAATATAACCTCATTTAATTTTCTTAACAACCCTTGACATTGGTGCTTGTTAAAGGTCATGTAACAAGGTAGTATTTCTGAGAGGGTGGTCTACAACCACCTGTATCACAAGTGCCCAGGGTGCTAGTTTAGTACTCACCTCACAGGGTAGATGTCAGGATTAAATGGGGTAATTCAAGCAAAGCACTTGGGACCAGACTTCATGAGTAATAAGGACTCAGTGTTGCTATTCTTACCGTTATTGTCCAAGAGCTATTGTTAAGTGAAAAGGAAAGGTATAAACACTAGGTATAATTTGATTCCATTTTTTTCAATGAAAAATATATGCTAATATAGACTAATAGTTCTCAAACTTTTTGGTCTCAGAATGCCTTTAAAATAATTGAGGATCCCCAAACCTTTGTGTGAGTTTACCTATTGATATTTACCATTTTAGAAAATTAAAACTGGGAAATTTGAAAAGATGTTAAAATAATGGTTACAAATACATGTTAATACAAATAACATTTTTATGAAAACTAGCTATATTGTCCAAATAAAAAAATAAGAAGAGTGACATTGCTTTTATACTTTTACAAACCTCTCTAGTGTCCAGATGAACAGGAGGCTGGAGGCTAATAACTGCTTCTGTAGTCAGTCTATGGTGATATTACCCAACAGGTGACCTCTTGGAGTGGGAGAGGGAGATGAAAAAGGCAAAGAAAAATTTTATTGTTATGAAAATAGTTTTGATCTAAGGACCCCCAAAAAGATGTCAGACACTCCTCAGTGGCTCACACTTGTAATCCCAGCACTTTGGGAGGCCAAGGCAGGCAAATTGCTTGAGCTCAGGAGTTGGACACTAGCCTGGGCAGCATGATGAAACCCCATCTCTACCAAAAAAAAAAAAATACAAAAAATTAGCTGGGCATGGTGGTGCATGCTTGTAATCCCCAGCTACGCAGGAGGCTGAGGTGGGAGGATCACCTGAACCTGGTAGGTCAAGGCCGCAGTGAGCTGTGATTAGGCCACTGCACTCCAGCCTGGGCAACAGAGTAAGACCTTGTCTCAAAAAAACAAAACCCCCAAAACTCCGGGGGTACCCTAACCATACCTCCAGGGCTTCCCTGACCATGCCTTGAGAGTCACTTGTATAAGCATAAGGAAAAACCTTGATTATAGAGAAAGTCTTTAGCAGTAAGATTATAGCTGTCTTTCTATTTTTTGTATTTAGGTAATGTTGAGTATTATATGTGCTATTTGTATTTTCTTATGATGATAAAAATAAAATTTAAAAATAAAAATTGAGACCACTTTCAAAAGAATGAAGTAGTGGATGCAAAAAAGGTAGAAAATGGCCAGGTATGGTGGCTCATGCCTGTAATTATGGTGGCTCATGCCTGTAATTATGGTGGCTCACGCCTGTAATCCCAGCACTTTGGGAGGCCAAGGCGGGGCAGGTTGCTTGAGCCCAGGAGTTTGAGACCAGCATGGGCAACGTGGTAAAACCCCATTTCTACTAAAAATACAGAAATTAGCCAGGTATGGTGGCACACGCCTGTGGTTCGTGGTCCCAGCTGCTTGAGAGGCTGAAGCAGGAAGATCTCTTGAGCCTAAGTTAAGGCTGCAGTGAGCCATGATTGTGCCACTGCATTCCAGCCTGGGCAACAGAGTGAGACCCCATCTCAAAAAAAAAGTAGAAAATGGGGTAGACACAGGGAAATATGAATGTTGTGAAGAAAAACTTCATCCACCTAGAATTTTAGCTTAAAACCAGACCTGTGACTAGTTTATTCCCAGGCATATTAGTTTCCTGGAACTGTGATAACGAAGTACCCCAAACTAGATAGTTTAAACAACAGAAATTTATTCTCTCACAATTCTGGAGGCTAGGAGTCCAAGAACAAGGCATGTGGCAGAGCCGTCTTCCCTCTGAAAGCTCTAGGGAGCAATCCTTACTTGCCTCTTCCAGCTTCTGGTGTTTGCTAGCGATCTCTGACATTCCTTGGCTTGTAGCTGCATTATCCCAGTCTCTGCCTCTGTCTTCACATGGCATTCTCCCTGTGTGTGTGTTTTTCTGCGTATAGATTTCCCTCATCTCATAAGGATATAAGTCGTATTTATGACCTCATCTTAAGTTGATTGTTTCTGCAGAAACCCTATTTCTGATAGGGTCACATTCATAGGTACTGAGGGTTAGGATCTCAACATGTCTTTCTGGGGGACATAATTTAACCCACAATAGCAGGTCATATATAAAAGCAAAATATAGGTACCCTGTGTATATTTTCATTCTTCTAAAACTTCACTGCTATATCATATCACGTCACCTAAAAACATGTTTTGTATGCCTTTGACCATGTTAAACCCACTCTCAGCCTAGTCTGTAAAGATGATAGTTGCTAACCATCCCTCTGTGTTCTTACACTTGGCTCCTTTAAAAAAATAGTCAGAGGGAGCTGCTTGTGTCTTTTCTGCATTTTCATCATCATCTGCAGGATTCCCAGCTGAAAACTACAGGGTTTTTAGTTTTTATCAATAACCTACAGAGTGAGTATTACTATGTGCCATACATTTTGCTAAGAAATTTACAAATACTGTGTTATTTAACTCACACATACCATGAGTGTCCTATAAAATTACAAAAGTAATTTATGCTCATTGTGACAAGTCAAAGAATTGAGGGAGTTGTGATATCACCTCCACTTCTACAGTACCATCGCACTGTAAAGGTATATGTGACCAAAGACTGAAGGAGATGCCGAAGTTAGTCATGTGATGTATTTTCAAAGGCCCTGAGGCAGCAGTATGTCTGGAGTGTTCAAGCAACAGCAAAGGAATCCTGGGTGGATAGAACAGAATAAGCCCAGGGGAGAAAAGGGAGGAAGCTTAAAGATCATACAGGGCTTATGGATCACAGTAAGGATTTCAGCTTTTTCTCTGGGTGAAATGGAGAGCTTTGCAAGGTTTTGAACAGAGGAGTGACATGACCAGTCTTAATTTTTACAGGCTGCTGTGTAGCAGCAGAAAAGCGGAGGAGTCAATCAGCAGGCTTTTGTATTAATCTTGGCGAGCCACAATGGCAGCTCAGGCCAGAGTGGTAGCAGAGAAGGTGGTGTGAAGTGATCAGATTCTAGATATATTTTGAAGGCAGAACTAACAGAATTTGCTAATTAATCAGATATATAGTACAAGAAAAAAGAGAAGTCAAGGCTGATTCTAAATATTTGCCTTGAAAGGGAAGGAGTTTGTGTCAGCTAAGATGTGGAAGCCTGGGGTGAGAGAGGTTTTTTGAGAGAAAATTATGAGTTCAGTTTTGAACATGTTACATTTGAGAGAGCGCCTATTCATTTTTATCTTAAGTAGTGACTTCTTGATCTTTTTGTGGACTATAACAAACATACACTTTGTTGGGACATTTTGGGGGATTTGATTAGATCTCTCTTAAAATATAGTTGGTGAGGAACTTCAGGAAGATAAAATCTAATTGATTTCAGAGAAACTGTGACTATAACAGTCTTTGCAGAATATAGAATGTAGTGTCATGTGTGTGTTTAATTTATATGTCTATAGATCTCTGCTTCTTCCCTGTTTTACTCAACACTGTTTTTCAGGTCTGTCCATGTTTGCTCTATGTACCTCTCGTATCTAGTTTGTAGTTTCTAACTGCTGCATTGTATTCCATGTTGTGTTCTTACTCTGTTTTACTTAACCTTTCCTCTAGTGAAGGAACTCCAGGTTTCTTCCAACTTCCTGTTATCCCAGCAGTGCTGCAATGAACATCCCTGTAGACATGTGAGAAACATTCATTAGGCTGTGGGATTATATACGTGCTTGATTCCAGTGAGTCCTGCCATTTCACTCTTCAGAATGGTTGCCTATGATTAAATTCTTACGAGCAATACCTGACTATGCCCATGTGTCTCAGTACTAGGCTCTGCTTCAAGCACATCTATATTTAATATACATATTTATATATTTAAACATTTATTACATACAGCTTTTCATAATGTTATTTCATAATTTAAAAATACTATGTAGTTTTTTTCTTCCTTTTCATTTTGTATTTTATTTGGCTATTTTTTACTCTTATTTTCCCTGATTAGTCTTGGCAGAGGTTGTCTATTTTGCCAGTCTTTTAAAAACAATTAGGTTTTGTTTATTTCCTCAACTTTTTTGTTTTTATTCTGTTTTTTCTTTCCATATTTGTATTATTGTTTCTTCTCCTCCTCATCCTTCTCCCCCTCCATCCTCTGTGTTTGTTGCCTTTTTACCATTTGATTCTAAGCATTTTTAAATTTCTTTATAATTTCATTTTACCCTGTATAGTATGTTTTACCCCTCATCATTGATTGATTTTTTTCTTTACTTTATGCTTAGAAAACATACATCATATGATATTGATTTGGGGAGAATTTATGGACACTTCCCCTGAGGCCTAGCATATGGTCAGGTTTAATAAATGTTATATCTGTGTTTGAAAGGAATATAATCCCTGTTGGGTATAAAGATTTGTATGTATTTACTAGTTTGAGCTTATAAACCATATTATTCAAATCTCATATATCAGCTTATTTTGTCTCTTTGCTCTATCAGTTTCTAAGAAGAATGTGATAGAATATTCACCTCCAACTGTTTATTAATCTGTTTTTTCCATGCTCAGTTATTTGTTCCTTTATGTATTTTGAGGTACTGTTGGGTGCATTTATGTTGGTGATTATTATATTATGACTTACTGATTTGTTATTATGAGTATATAATGTCTCATATTTATCTTCCTTGAATTTTTTAATGTATGTTAAGAATACCTACTCTAACTTACTGTGATTCATATTTACCTGGTGTATTGTTGTCTAAATTTTATAATCAAGATTCCTATAAGTTTTTGATGGATCATTTGGATCTGTAAAATTTTTGATGAATATTGTCTTTATTCAAATCTGAGGGTTTTATACTTTTGATTGCTATGTTTATCTCATTTGTGTTTATGGAGAGTAACAGAATAATTACTGCTTTTTTTGAGCGTGTGTGCTGTCTTTCATGTTTTCTATGTCGTACTTTCTCTCTTCCATTGAAAATATCTTCCACTGATTCAACATTTTAAATTTCTGTTTTGTTCTTCTGATATTCCCAACTCACTAAGATCCATACTTACATTTATGTTTCTTGATTAGTTACTAAGCCTATCACTATCTCAATATCTATAAATTATTCCCAAATGATAGAATTAATTTAGCATGTGGTGCCCTGCTTCCACCCTAAATCAGGCAGCAACCATGGACATTTGTGAACTGCTTTTCCTTCTGTGAGATGTGTGGGGAGCACTAATGTCTGAGTTTCTGCTGGGCTGGCAGGGCTGCTTCTGTGAGCAGAAGCCAGTGAAGTTGTTGATTTCTAGGGTAAGCAGAGAGGTGATCACTGGAAACAGACGTATTTCAGACCTGGGCTATCAGGAACAGAAACCATAAAACAGGCAAAGCCAGTAATGCATGCGATGACCAGGGAGGACAATGAGTTGGGTTTCCTGGGTTTCCCTTTTAAATAATCAATGCAAAAGCATTGATCATATCCTTCTTCCTGGACCGCTATCTCTACTGCTTGTTAAGAGCAGATACCCTGGTTAGCCTTCCTCCTCTCCTTGGGCCTGGGGAAGTTACCTTTGTGACTCAAGAATCCTCAGGTACACAAACCTACTTTCTGGGACCTCCCACTGAGCCATTTAAATACAAGCTTAGGCTCTAGTAGGACATCTTTGCTCTTTCACCAGTAAAATCTTCACTGCCTAAACAGAGTAAAGATAGTTACCACCCACCTTCCTACCCCTAAACACCCATTTCTTCAAATCAGGTGGGCTGTCCTTCCAGCTTAATGTATCACTGTCCCATTTTCCACTCTTGATTCATGATTTCTTGTTTTTCTGTGTAGAGTCAGGAGGGGCCCGTCTCAAGTTTTCATTGGAGAGATGCTCTCTGCTCCTACTCTGATGGGCTCCTCTGGCATTTAGGTGTGTAGAGGTATTCTTACCCTCCAATTTTTGCTATATGCAAGTATTTCATTTTATCACCTTGACTGTCCGTGTCCTACCTTTTTTTTTTTTTTTTTGAAAGCGTTGTTTTTTGAGCCCATTGATATTTTATTCTAGTTTGGATGGATAGCTGTGGTTTTTTTGTTTTTCTTAAAACTTTGTTCTGCTTCTTTTATTGTGTCTTTCCTCCTTTTTCTTTTTTAATTAGAGGAACTTACTTCGGAAGTCTGGTTATCCTTGGCTAAATGTTAATATTTAAAACCAAGGCACCAAAAAGCTTTTGGAGGCTCTATGTTTATATCTAGGGATGATTGCCTGATAGGTTTTACTTGTGGTTGCCCAGGCAACTGGCTTATCATTTAATCACATATTGCCCTCAATGTCAGTACCTGGATCTTTTTTTCTGTGGTGGTTCATTTCCTCTATGGAAAGATTGTCAGGTCTTTTGCTTGTGGAGTATACACCTGACTGCCAGTGTTTCTGGGATCAGGTTGGGAGATGGAGCTGTGTCATTCATTATCCAGACTGTCACCTTAATTATTCTGTTTTTAGCACCAGGCCTTGCGTAGTCCCTCACTCTGCTTGATATCCCTGGTTTCGTGGTTGTCTGAGGTGGGAAGGAGGAACTGGAGTGTCTAGTCAATGTGGGTATAGACTTAAACCCAGTCTTGTTCTCTGGCTTCTTCTGTGCCTCATGCCTTCAAGTGCTGAGGCCCTCAGGGATTCTGTTTCCTTTTTGTTTGAATCTCTCCCTGAAAGTCTTTTAGGAGGTAATGTTGTCCACTCTGCTCATGCAGTTACCCATATTCCATAAGCTTTACATCGCCTAAAAATTCTTCATAGTGTTTCATCTTCTCTTAACTCTTCTGTTTCTGGTTTTATGCTTTTTTAAGCTCTTCAAGTGGCCAGTTTGGCATTTCAGTTGTAACCTCTTTTCGGTTACTTCCCTCCTGGAACACTCTTTCCTGCTCTCTGTGGTCTCTCACTTGTGTAATTTCTCTTCTGCCTCTCCATCTGCTCCTTCTCCATCTTTTCCCTGGCTCTTCCTGCCTGCAGCTTCAGTGCTGGAGGGCTGCAGCCTCTGCCTGGGCCTCCATTCTTCCCTGTGACACTCCCTTTCCAGCCGTCTCACTTGGCCCTCGACTCTAAATACAGGCTGTAAGGTAATGACTCCTGTAGTTGTATTTCCCTATTCTCTGTTGAACTCCAGATTTATATTCATTTGCCTACCTGATATCATTACTTAGGTATCTAATAGGTACCTCAAACTCAATGTGTCAAAAAAATTGAACTTTCCAATCATTTATGCCTAATCTGTTTCTTCACTATCTTAGCTATCTTGGTAAGTCATATTACATCTACTTAGTTGCTCACGTGAAACACCTAGGAGTTTTCCTTGATTCCTCTCTTTGCCTCACCTTCCACATTCAATTAACATGTGCAAGTCCTCGTTGGCTTTACTGCCAAAGCATGTACACACTCTAGTCACCTCTTCCAACAGCACTGCTAAAATCCTCATTCAGGTTACCACTGTCTTTCATCTCAGCTATGCAGTCGGTCTCCAGACTTCCACTGTCGCCTGTATAGAGTCCATTCTGAAGAAAGTAACTCAAACTACTTTTTTAAAACTCAGATCAGCATTTGTCACTTTTCTGCTGAAAAGCCTTCAGTGATTTACCATTGCCTTTACAATAGAATGCAAACTCTATACGTGGTCTGCGAGGCCTCACATGATCTTGTCCCTGCCTACTCTTCTGAACTCAGCTTATGCTACTCTTTTTCTAACTCACTAGGCTGGACTCACAATGGATTTCTTTTTGAGTATGCCAAGCTTGCTTGATCCTTTCTTAGGACCTTTGCACTGGAATAGACTGATCCAGATCCTAACTTGGTTGGCTCCTTCTTGTCATTTAGGCTGAGCTGGAATAACACTTTAGAGTGGACCTTCCATGATACCCAGTTGAAGGAGCACTATGCACAAACACTCATGTGCACACACACACTATTTTTTTTCTTATCTATTTTTCTTATTTTTTAATTGCCCCTTCACTTTTGAAATTATATATTTATTTACTTATTTATTGTCTGTATTCCCCACCTCCATTAGAAAATAAATTCTACAAAGGCAGGAACTTCATCTTCCATGGCACTTGATAGATAGGCACTCAATTAATTTTTGTTGAATGAATGGATGGATGGGTGAATGCCTGGATGGGGAGTAGAGGGGTACACTTTCCACCCCAAATCCTCGTGAAAGTCAACATAAGAGGACTTGACTAACAATTTATGACCTCAGGCTGGGTGTGGTGGCTCACACCTATAATCCCAGCATTTAGGGAGGCTGAGGCAGGTGGATCACTTGAGGTCAGGCATTTGAGACCAGTCTGGCCAACATGGGGAAACCCTGTCTCTACTAAAAATACAAAAATTAGCTGGTGTGGTGGCACGTGCTTGTAGTCCCAGCTACTTGGGAGGCTGAGGCAGAAGAATCACTTGAACCCGGGAGGCGGAGGTTGCAGTGAGCTGAGATCATGCCATTGCACTCCAGCCTGGGTGACAGAGCGAGACTCCATCTCAAAAAAAAATTTATATATATATATACACACACACATAAATACATATATTTTATATATATATAAAATATATGTTTTATATATATAATATATATGATATATATAAAATATATGTTTTATACATATATAAAATATATATAAATATATTATATATATATATATATATATATACCATGAACAAATCTTTAGTTGCTTTAGTGAACACCTCTCTGATTATAGAGCAGGCAGTCATTTTATTTCCATTAAACATTAAACTTGGGGCAATGAGAAGGATTGCTCAGCCCAGCTGATCTGAAGTCAAGTGTTTAATTACATAAGGCTACTGCCCCATAACCCACTTCTGCTTTCTGTCTCTACCAACTCCAAATTTGGAGCCTCTGTGAGGCTCTTCTCAGAACAGCTATAGCTTCCTCTGCTGTGGCTTAATCAAGTCCCACTTAACAGTTTATCTTGGAGAAAATTGTTAAAATCTCTTGACTCTGCCAGCCATTCCTCCCACCTGCTTTCCTGTTTTCATCACAGGTACAGATTTCTGTCTTTCGACACCATTTTCTAATAATTTCAATAGGTTTTGTTGCAGGGGAGGGGAGTAGCTAGGTTTGTTCAGTCTGCCATCTACATTTGTAAGTCTTTTGCCTGAGTTCTTTTACTGCTGTGATGTGGGCTGTATAGAGCCTTCACAAGTGGATCCAGAGTTTATGCATTAATAAATAACTCCATCTGGTGTTCTCATACATCACTGATTTTAGGGAGATAGCTTTTTAGATCTTTTGCTGAAGAGTCAAAGGTCATTTTATGCTGCTGCTTCAGAGTACAACACATGCCTGTCTCAGAGAGAGAGAGGGAAATGCTCACTCCTGTCTTGTGTAGTTTCCTGTTTCAATCTTGCCTTCTATTTTTCAGTAATGGAGAGACACAGTTCAAATGTTCTGGGTTTAATTTAGTGGGTCCCGGTAGAATAACCCCAAGTGGATTGTGGGTTCAATTTGCCAGATTTAAGAGGTAGAGTTGAGAGAAGTTGGAGACTGGGTAAGTTTTTGTTTGCTTTTACTTTCAGGGTGGTGGGTGTTGTATGAGGAAGAGACTAAGAAAGATAAGTCATAGATAACGTCTGGATTTCTTGCCTGGGAAACTGGGCAGAAAACATCATCATCATGGGGATTGAGATTGTAGTCTAAGTAGCTGGTTTATGGATGGGTGGGCAGGAGGAATGATTTCAGCTTTAGATCTGCTAAACCTATGGGTCATCCAAATGGAAATATTTAGAAGAGAGTGGGATATACAGACCCTGAGCTTATGAGAGAGATATGGGCTAGAGGAAGTTCTGGGAAGGATCAGCATGGGAGGTGATTTAGATAGTGAGTGAAGATGAGATGATGGAGGAAAAAGTGAGTAGAGTAAGAAAAGAAGAGGAGGGAGAAGTGCAGGATCGATCAGTCAAAGGAGACTTAAAAGAAGTGACCAGAGAAGTAGGAAAAAAGTTTAGGACACTGTTGTGTCATGAAATCCATAGCAACAGAACATCTTAGAGGGAGGAAATGGTCAACAGTATTAAATGCTACAGAGAAAAATGTATATATGATCTGAGCAATTCTTAGTCCAGTACTTGTCACACAATTACTCAGTAAATATTTGTTGTGGAGAAAACTGTTTGTTACATTTTACTTCAAAGAGGTGGTTGGCAATTTGGCAAAAGGAAGATCAGTAGAATGTAAAGTGTATAAAATAGATTCAATTGTGTTATCTCCTGAATGTGAGGTAAGATGTCTACTGGAGTAGTAGAACTCTTGCAATAAGCTTAGATCGAAAAGGAAAAGAGAGAGGTGATGATACCTAGAAGGGAACCTGTAAGCAGTAGAAGACCTGAGCATGTGCCAATGTGGATGGGAAAATACTGAAAAGCAAGGGAGAAATTAAACATACATATGAAAGAGAGGGGATCACTGATAGAATGAAGTCCTGAGGAGTGCAGCGTGATGAATTAGCACAGGAGGGGAGGATTAACTAAAGGAGTACTACAAAATGAATGTTTGTGTTCTCCCCAAATTCATATGCCAAATCTCCTCTCCCCACTGTGATGGCATCTAAAGATGGTGCCGTTTGGGAGCTAATTAGATCATGAGGGTAGAGCCCTTACAGATAGGATTAGTGCCCTTATAAGAAAAGACAGGAGAGGATCTGTCTGTGCCATGTAAGGATACAGCAAGAAGGTGGTCCCCTGCAAACCAGGAAGAGGGCCCTCACCAGAAGCCAAATCTGCCAGGACCTGGATCTTGGACCTCCCAGCCTCCAGAACTGTGAGAAATAGATTTCTGTTGTTTAAGATGCACAGTCTGGGTATATGCCCAGTAATGGGATGGCTGAGTCAAATGGTATTTCTAGTTCTAGGTCCCTGAGGAATCGCCACACTGACTTCCACAATGGTTGAACTAGTTTACAGTCCCACCAACAGTGTAAAAGTGTTCCTATTTCTCCACATGCTCTCCAGCACCTGTTGTTTCCTGACTTTTTAATGATGGCCATTCTAACTGGTGTGAGGTGGTATCTCATTGTGGTTTTGCTGCTATAAAGACACATGCACACGTATGTTTATTGCAGCACTATTCACAATAGCAAAGACTTGGAACCAACCCAAATGTCCAACAACAATAGACTGGATTAAGAAAATGTGGCACATATACACCGTGGAATACTATGCAGCCATAAAAAATGATGAGTTCATGTCCTTTGTAGGGACATGGATGAAACTGGAAAACGTCATTCTCAGTAAACTATCGCAAGGACAAAAAACCAAACATGGCTTGTTCTCACTCATACGTGGGAATTGAACAATGAGAACTCATGGACACAGGAAGGGGAACATCACACTCCGGGGACTGTTGTGGGGTTGGGGGAGTGGGGAGGGACAGCATTAGGAGATATACCTAATGCTAAATGACGAGTTAATGGGTGCAGCAAACCAACATGGCACATGGATACATATGTAACAAACCTGCACATTGTGCACATGTACCCTAAAACCTAAAGTTTAATAATAAAATTAAAAAAAAAAAGATGCACAGTCTGTGTCATTCTGTGATAGCAGACTGAGCAGACTAAGACAAAGAGGATTCCCTGTGTGGCTGATAGGGCTAGGAAGATGGATCTGGATGCAGGTGGGGCCTGCAGTGGAGGGGTATGGTAGAGGTGAAGAGTGACAGGGTTCCTGCCTGCTGACTTTTGTTTACTTGATTAGATAGAAGACAGGGTCATCTGCTGGGAGTTAACTGAGAGAAGGTGGGTTAAGAGTATTAAAGGAGTGGTGGAATTTGCAGGAAAGAAGTCAGCAGAGAGGTAAATCCTGGAGGTTTACTGGGTAGTTTTGGCTCAATAGAGGTCAGAGATCAATATACTTTAGTTGTTCCTCTATACCTCATAGTTGTGCCTTTTGGCCTGAATGTTGGTGCAGAAATGATAGACATCTGGGTTGATCTAGGGTGAGGGTGTTGCTATGTGAGTGGAATGAAAAGATGTGAGGAAGTCAGGAACTTGAGGAATTGGCAAAGAAATGGAAAGGTGATGGGCCATGGGCTTTAGGTTGGAGAAGGAAGGAAGGGGAGGGGGTGTAAGAAGGGATGATGGATTCATTCCTTTTTAAAAGCAAGCATCTATAGAATGCCTCACACCAAGACAGACAACATCCCTACCAGCATGGGGAGGGGAGACATGGATGATAAAGACAGTTACAGATAATGATAGGTGCTATAAAGAAACTAAACAGGCTGCCATGATAGGTAACAGGAGGGCATAATTTAGATAAGTGCTCAGGAAGGGCCTCTCTAAGAGGTCATATTTTTGCTGAGATCTAAAGGGTGAGAGGGAGCCAGCCACATGAAGATCTGGTCAGAGGAAGAACTAATGCAGAGGTCCTGAAGCTGGGAAGAGTTTAGCAAGAATGGAAAGGAGGCTAAGGTGACTAAAGGGAAGGTCAGAATGAGATGACTTTGAAAAGGCAGGGAGCAGCCATGTCATTTAGGGCTTTGTAGTTTTGTAAGGCGTTTAGATTTCATGGTAAGTACAATGGGAAGCTTTTGAAGTGTATACAACAGAGGAGGGATGAGATCTTACTAAGCTACATTGTCAAGAATGGAGAGCAGGAATGGAAGCAGGAGGCCAGTTAAGAGGTCGTGATAGTATTCCAGGCAAGAGCTGAAGAGGGTTTGGATTTGGGAGTGGCAGTGAAGAAGTGGTTGGATTTGAGATATATTTGGATGTATATATCTCAACGCCCTACCCTTGGTTCATAGCCCTCCCCTTGGTTTAAACCATCATCTCTCACTTGGAGTGTACTAACAGCCTTCCCTTTTAACTGGTCTTTCTGCTTCTACTCTTAATTCTATCTCCACATAGCAGAGAATGAAGCCATTGAAGGCATATGTAAGATAATGTTACATTTGACTTCAAACCGTCCAGGGACCTCTCATCTCACTCAGAGTTTAAACTCTAAAAGTGGCCTACAAGGCTGTCCACAGCCCGGCTGCTGTGTTCACTATGTTCCAGCCATGCTGGGCTTCTTGCACTTATTGAATACACCAGACTCATTCCCACCTCAGAAACTTTACCCTGCTGGTAACTTTCCCCAGCATGCTTCTCTTCCAGACATTCTCATGACTTGCTGTGTTATCAGTTTCTGTTTATGTGTCACCTTGCAATCCTACCTTCCCTGATTGCTGTATTTAAAAATCACATCTGCCTGTGCCATACCAACATTCACGAACCCATTTCCCTGCTTTACTTATTCTCCTCAAAATTTATCATGATCTGACAGTCTATGGATTTTATTTATTTGCTTATTTTCTGTGTTTCCTTTCCCTAGAATGCTATTTTCCTGAGGACAGGAATTTTTTATGCCTATTACTGTATCCCAGTACAATAGTGCCTGATACACAGTAACTACTCAGTAACTATTTGTAAAATGAATTGAATAGATTGGCTGCGGAAAAAAAGAAATGGTATAATCAAGGAAAGTTAAAAGTGCATAGCTTTTTAGCTTGATCAACTTGGTGGTGGTCATACCATTTACTGAAAGAAAGATGACTAGGAGAGGAACAGGTTTTAAATGGTATGGTGGGCATTCTGCTTGTGTCATGTAGAGTTTCAGATACCTATTATAGCTCCAGGTAGGTATTGCAGGAAGGAAATTGGATGGAGGCCTGGAACTCAGAGGTGAGGAGTTTGGGAGTTATCAACATATACAGGATTTAAAGCCATAATGTTGAATAGAATCATGTATGTGGAGAGATAGAGAAGAGGGAAGATTAAGAAGTGAGTCCCAGTGGTCTCCAACATTGACAGAGGAGAAGCATCCAGTGGCTTCTGAGCAGGAGCAGCTGGAAAGGCAAGAGTAAAACCAGGAGAGTGTGATAACATGGGGGCTAAAAGAGAAAAGAATTTTTACAGAAATGAGAGTGGCCCAAGGAAGATAAGGACAAAAAAATAGAGAGGACAAGGCACTGGTGGTCTCAGTGAAATTCTGGAGGAAGTTTAGTGGGAGTAATGGTGTGAGATAACCAGAGAGCAGTATGTTATAGTCAGAGCATTGCACAGTTGAATTTTAAAGGAACATATCTAGATAACATCAAGGTCTGGAATTTGACTATGGAGTCTTCTTATTTTGAGAAGGTAAAACACTAAGAATCTAGGTTACCAGATGGGATGTTCACATAGACTGAAATTATCTTTGTGGAGGGGTAAGGCTTAAGGTCAAGAGTGAGAATATGGAGCCAGGCACCAAAATCTTCAGTGTATGCGGGTCTGTTACTTGGTAGAATACATGGTAAGAGAATGCTGGCAGGTGCTGGAAACATGATGGCATGAGCTTCTGAGGGGCAAGAACTGCTGCCCAAGGGTTGAGCATTAATGATCTGGATGCACTTTAGGCAACGAGGAGAAGCCAGCCCTACATCCTGCCTCATAGACAAAAGTTTTTTGGGGTAACTCAACAGCTGCAAAAGAAGCAGTGAACTCAGGCTGGTCTCTGTAAATAGCATGTGGACGTGTTGGGGAATGTGTGTTTCATGGACTCAGATTCCAGGAGGGTTCAGTGGAAAGACTTGGGGAGCAAAGAGAATGTTAGAAGGCAAAGTGAAGAGCAGTGTGTAGATGAATGTCAAGGTTGGAGTACCAACCTTCTGCCTATTGCCATAGGAGAATCTTCTATAATAGTTAACTTTCAGCATGACCCTGTCATGAGATGCCTGCCAGCATGAATATTTGTTAACTGTGCCCCAGATAACCATATGCATTAATCTACTGAATAGAATTATTTACTATTACCCATGTGAATGTGGAAGGATGCCTGCCAAACACAATGATAGTGGTTTTGGCATAAAAAGTCCTTTCTGACAGTAATTGTTGGCCAGTGTGGTTAGCTGCTTGTTGAGGCCACTCTTGGCACAGGAGAGCAGTGCCATGTCATCACAGAGGGGGAGGAATGCTTATCGCCCTCTGTCTGTGGGCCTGCTTCCAAGCCATTCAAAATATGCATCAAATTGCTCGGGTTTGTTCATGATCTCCAGGCTAGGACACAGCCCTGTTTTAAGCTGTTTAAGATGAGAAAGAAATGTTTTACTCAGAGTTACCCATCAGTTTTGAGGAGGTTATAAATCATTCTTTCCCCAAGACAGCACGAGACCAGCTTCTTTCCTGCCCTCCTCTCCAACAACCTCACTCTGGGGTTTGTGAAACTGCAGTTTGCCATTGAGTTTAGAGTACAGAAATTTCCTCCCTAATAACACAGATAAAAGAGTGGTGCTCTCAGACCTTTGATTTTGGAAAGTTCTTAAATGTCTTAAATTTAGGTAAAGAATTGTCACTGAGGCAGGTAGAAGTGGAGGACAATCTTTGAAGATTTCCAAGTTTTGACCAGGTTTGCTTGTTGTTTTTATCTGATTGAGAAACAAATGGAAAAGGAAGTTTTACACTGAAAATATTTTTGTTGGGCTGTGCATAAATGCAAAGCTTGTCCCATTCATTTTAATTTTTAAGGAAAAGCTTCCTCTTTGGGCTAAATGGATCACAGTTTTGACAGGAAAAGTAGATAATTATTTAGATAACTTCCAGCCCTTTGAGTCTTTGGGAGATACAAAACTCTCATTGGAAGATCATCAGCATGCCTGCAACTGTGACTTCTCTTCAGTTCTCAATGATGGATGCATTTACTTACTGCGCTCAGTTCAGTGAAGAACAAGTTAACTGGTGAACTAGTGAAAATGTAGATCATGTATTGACCATATTACTTTTCAATAGATGCAGCTTAATATTTGTCTCTAGATTAGTTGTGAAAAATGACATTTTCTACTAGTGTATGTTTAGACTTCTCAGGACTCAGTACTGCATTTTATAGTGATCTGTATAAATGGAACTCTCGTGGGCCTCTGAGGACTCTGGTAAACAATTCATTCTTCTGTTCATGGCCCTTAGTGTCAGTAAAAATTACTGGCAAAATAATAACCATGTATTATACGGTGTCTTTTCTGTTTTCTACTTATGCCTTTATTTGAAACTATAATTAAATAATGTCAAACTTGCAACTATAACATAATAGTATCTGCTCTTTGAATACAATACAGGCCAAATTCTATAAACCTTAATTAGCCCAAGCTTGTATTGACCTCAGTAGGAATCTGGCTGGCTGAGGATCTCTTTTAGTTACCTCTGCCTTAAAGTATGTAAGAATTTTCCCATTGCCTTTCTCACTCAAGGAACAATACATGCATAGCTAAACTAATAAAATGCTTAAATAGATACAAATCAAACTTGAAAGGTTTAAACTGTTGTTTTCATCCTATAAGTCAGCTGAGAAAAAGCATACAGACCGTAGTTCTAAATTATGTCCATAGAGTATTTCAAATCCAGTGAATTAGCTCTGCCTTTTTTTCCCATTTGAGCTCATAAATGTTAACCTCAGAAGTGCCTCAAATTCTTCCATTGAAATAAACTTGAACTGACAATAGCCAGATGATGTAAAATTGAAACTGAAATTCTATCCTTGGCCCATCCCATGTTCTTCCCCATAGGTATTAGAGGACTCATAGGAGAGTTAGCGTTTTCACTCTATGTGAGCTGTAATATTTGGGCAAAACAGGGCATATAAATTTCTTGCTGCCAGGAGAAAGCAATTACCAGTGTGGAGAAGATAGTGGGCAATAAATAAACAGAACTATGCTAGATAGTGAGCACATTTAAAGATTTATTTAGAATGACTTAGCTGATAGAAAACAGGCCTGTATATTTATCATATGCTTTCATTCAAAGCTTGATATGGGAACTGTGGTCTTTTTGTAATAGAAAGGCTAATTATGTTACCAAGCATTTATTTGGTACGTTATTTTAAAATAAATAAATTATGTTCTATTGTGCAACTAAAAAATGAAAACTATTCACGTATAACATAGCCAGTAATGGTGACGCACACCTGTAGTCCCAGCTACTCGGGAAGCTGGGGCAGGAGAATTGCTGGAACCCAGAAGGCGGAGGTTACAGTGAGCTGAGATCACACCACTGCACTCCAGCCTGGGCGACAGAGCAAGAAACTCCATCTCAAAAAACAAAACAAAACAAAACAAAACAAACAAAAAAGCAAGCCAGGCGTGGTAGCTCATGCCTGTAATCCCAGCACTTTGGGAGACTGAGGCGGGTGGATCACCTGAGATCAGGAGTTCAAGACCATCCTGGCCAACATGGTGAAACCCTGTCTCCACTAATAATACAAAAATCAGCTGGGTATATGGCTAATTTTAATTTAATTTAATTCTTCAGCCTCCGGAGTAGCTGTAATCCCAGCTACTCCGGAGGCTGAGGCAGGAGAATCACTTGAACCCAGGAGGCGGAGGTTGCAGCAAGCCAAGATCGCCCCACTGCACTCCAGCCTGAGCAATAGAATGAAACTGTGTCTCAAAAAAAAAAAAAAAGAAAGAAAGAAAACTATTCACATGCAGCAAATCAAATAGCACTTTGAAAATGTACTATATCTGTGTCAACATTATTTATGGATAATGACCCCCTGTGTGTCTGTGTGAGATCTCTACATGTAGTGGGAACTAGGTGTTATCCCCGTCTTACTGATGAGGAAAATGAGCTCACCTGGTGCTAAGAAACTTCACTTTCCCTGGGTATCAACCCAGATCTATCTGACTGCAAAAGTGGTGCTGCTCTTGACTTCTATAATGTGCCCTCTCTCCTGTGACAATCGCTTTCATCTCTCTCTCTCTGTCTTCCATCCATCCATCCATATACACATCCCCCACAAATATGAGTTTGTGCATATGTATATATTACATATATACCTACATATACATACATATATATATATATATACACATATATGTATTTATTCTCTTTTATTTTGAAAACAATGTGCCAGAGAGTCATGGATGTGGTTTTAGAGAAGAAGCAAGAAGGAATTTTTGTGACCCCAAAATTTTATTAGGTAGTCTTATCTAGCCTAATCCCAATCCCAACACTAAGGGTTAGACAGGGAAGGGACTTACCTTATAGTTAATGTAACTCTGAGGCATTCTTCAGGATAAAATAGTAATTCTTAAAGTTCCTTACACCATATCTGTCAGTGAACCTACTCTCTAAAACTCATGGAGAATTAAGAAGTGGGACTCCAGCTATGGTTCATGTGGGATTAGCAGTTATTATCTTGATATTATTATAGAATTCAAGTACAGAGTATTAAAATCTATTAGATCAAATTATTTTAGGGGAAAATTATCTAAATATTGTTCAATCAAAGACACTCTTTTTTTTTTAAATGCTAACACCACCATAAGTAGCTACAGAGCCAAACCCCTGAAGGGAAGAAATGATTTTGCCTCAAAAGGCATTTAGAAAATAAGAAAACAAATAAAGGTCTGATGAAAATTCAACTCCTTATGACTTGAAGAATTACATATGAAAAGTACATCTCACAAACACCCTATTTTTGAGGGAGAAACTTTTAAAATATAAAAATGTATGCAGAATGTTGTGTAAATATCATAGTTGCACTGCTTAGAATTTAAAATAAGTAATAATACATAGTAACTAATTAGTTAAAATTTTTGCATTTTTTCCCTTCACCTTCTTTTCTTTTATTTATATTTTTGTTCTTTTTTCACCTTCTTTTCTTACAAGAAATAAAATAATATAGATAAAGCTGTGGCCCTCATCTGACCACCACTCACACTATTCACCTTCCCTGAGGCACCAGTGAGTCTGTTTTTTCAGTTTGTTTTCTTTCTTTTTTTTTTTCTTTCCAAGATGGAGTCTTGCTCTGTTGCCAAGGCTGGAGTGCAATGGCGCAATCTTGGCTCACTGCAGCCTCTGTCTCCTGGGTTTAAGCGATTCTCCTGCCTCAGCCTCCCAAGTAGCTGGGATTACAGGCACGTGCCATCACATCCAGCTAATTTTTGTATTTTTAGTAAAGACAGAGTTTCACCATGTTGGCCAGGCTGGTTTCAAACTTCTGACCTCAAATTATCTGCCTGCCTTGGCCTCCCAAAGTGCTAGGATTACAGGTGTGAGCCACTACACCTGGCCCTCATTTTGTTTTCTGACATTTCCACAATATAGCCCATAAACTATACATTGTATTGTTTTTTGTGCATTTTTGGACTTAATTATATCATATCAGATTTTAGAACAGCTATAGTGTACTTATTCACTGAAAACTACTTGATTTTGGTGACTTGTATATGCAGTTGATCTCAGCCTTATGTGTTCATCTTATCTTTCTGACTACTGGGGTTCTAGGTATAATTTGCTCTCATTTTTATGAATTGCCTTTAAGAATAACAATCATTTGCCGCTTTTTGTGAGAATAAAAAATTACTGATTATCTTTTATGTGACAGGTAGGGGTCAGTCTTAATGAACTCTGTGTCCTGATGCCTAGCATATAGCAAGGATTTCATATTTGTTAATGTTTACTGAATGAATGATTAATGTTTACTGAATGAATAATCCTTTTAGATATGGGAAAAAAATAAAACTGCTTGATTTTTGTCCACATTAAGATATCTTAAGTTCTAACCCATTTCTTTTTTCTGCTGAATAGCATTTTGTCATATAAGTATACCCCATTATCTGTTTAGTCCACTATTTATGATGGGATTTTCCTCATCCATAGTGAATATCCGCACACAGGGGATATTTGTGGGGATATTCACTACGGATGAGGAAAATCCCGTCATAAATAGTGGACTAAACAGATAATGGACTAAACAGTCTCTAGGGGATGTAGCTGGGAGAAGAGGTGCTGGGTTGCACGGTAGGCTTTTTCCATTTTGCCACAGTCTGCCAAACCAGCCGTGTGTAAGAGATGTTATGTTTTTAGAATATAATATCATTATGAAACTTCTTTTATGAAGATATTTTGGCTTTTACATTTTATTCCTATTAACCAGGAGTTGGCAACTAAGTCCTGTGGGCCAGATCTGGTCTCCTACCTGTTTTTGTAGTTAAAGTTAACTGTAGTCATCCTACACTGGTATGGAACACTAGAAGTTATTCCTTCCATTGAGCTATAATTTTGTATCTTTTAACAAGTCTCTCTCTATCCCTCCCTTCCCCTATCCTTCCCAGCTTCTAGTATCCTCTGTTCTACTTTTTAGTTCCAGGAGCCCAACTTTGTTTGGGGATGAGAACATGCAGTGATTAACTTTCCGTTCCTGGCTTATTTCACTTAACATAATAGTGTCCTCTAGTTTCATCCATCTTGCTGCAAATGATAGGATTTTATTCTTTTTTATGGCTGGATGATATTTCATTGTGTGTATATGCCACACTTTCCTTGTCCATTCATCTGTTGTTGGAAACCTGTGTTGATTCCATGTCTTGGCTATTGTGTATAGTGCTGTAGTAAAGGTGTGGGTGCAGACGTCTCTTTGATATACTAATTTCCTTTCCTTTGGATAAATGCCCAGTAGTGGGATTGCTGGATCATATGGTTATTCTATTTGTAGTTTTTTTGAAGAACCTCCATACTGTTCTCCATAGTGGCTATACTAGTTTACAGTCCTACCAAAAGTGTATAAGAATTGCCTTTTTTCTGCATTCTCGCCAGTGTTTGTTATTATTTATTTATTTATTTTTGGTCTTTTTTACAATAGTCATTCTAACTGGGGGGAGATGATACTACATTGTGGTTTTCATTTGCATTTCTCTGATAATCATGAGGTTGAACATTTTTTCATAGATTTGTTGGCCATTTGTATGTCTTCTTTTGAGAAGTATCTGTTCAGATAATTTGACCATTTTTTTAAATTGAATTGTTTATTGTTTTCCTGTTGAGATGTTTGAGTTCCTTGTATATTCTAGACATTAATCCAGTCAGAGAAGTAGTTTGCAAATATTTTCTCCTATAGGTTGTCTTTCTTTTAACTCTGTTGTTTCCTTCGCTGTGCAGAAGTTGTGTTTATTTGTAAATAGGACATAATCCTATTTATTTTTGCTTATGTTACCTGTGCTTTTGAGGTCTTATTCATAAAATATTTTCCCAGACCAATGTCCTGAAGCATTTTCCCTATGTTTTCTTCTAGTAGTTTTATAGTCTTGGACCTTACATTGAGGTTTTTGGAAGCAATCTACAGTTTTGCTGCAATCTCTGTCAAAATACCAATGACATTCTTCATAGAAATAGAAAAACAGTCCTAAAATTTGTGTGGAACCACAAAAGACCCCAAATAGCCAAAGCAATTCTAAGCAAAAAGTACAAAGCTGGAGGCATCATACTATAAGCTATTGTTACCCAAACTGCATGGTACCGGCATCACAACAGACACACAAACCGATGGAACAGAATAAAGAAGCCAGAAATTCATCCACATATCTACAGCCAACTGATTTTGACAAAAGTGCCAAGAACCTTTGTCATTGGAGAAAGGACAGTCTCTTCAAAAAGTGATGTTGGGGAAACTGGATATTCATACGCAAAAGAATAAAACTAGACCCCCCCCCACCTCTCACCCTCTATTTTATTATTTTTAGTTTTGTTTTTTGAATTATTTAATATTCAGCTGCATAAATAAGATGATTTCAGAATGTGATAGAAACAATGGAGAATGGTGATATGAGGGGGTGGGTGGTGACATTAGGTAGGGTGGTAGAGAGAGTTTGAGAAGATGCCATATGAGCTAAGACCCAGGAGATGAAGAAACCAAAGCTCAGAGAGGTTAAATAATTTGTGCAAATTCACACAGGTAGTTAATGGCAGAGGTTGGATTTTAATTCAGGAATAACTTTAAATATAGGACTCTTTCCTCTGTAATACAGCTATCTTCTTAAATTCATGTAAACACAATACAAAGATGATACAATAGCATTGTGTGAGAAGCATAAGCAAAATGGTTTAGTTCTGGACTTGGCAACATAAAAACTAGGGTTCTGATGTGTTGAAATTTGGACTCAGTGCTGATGACTGGGTTTGAATCATAATCCCAGCACTAACTTGGCTGAATGACTTAAACTTGCAGCCTTTATTGTTTTTTGGTGGGGCGGGGGTGGGAGGGAGCTCATCTGTAAAGTGAGAAGGGTGTTTGGATGATCTCCACGGACTCTTCTGGCTCTCACTTTCTATGATGCTGTGACTTTAGGAGGTGGCATTTGATCTGGGCTTTGGAGGGTGGGGTGATTTTGACAGGCTGCCTTGTAAATGAGAGGAAAAGGTATTCCAGGTGGAGAAAACAGTTTGAGCAGAAACACGGTGGCTAGTAACTGTAGAAAGGATTCTGGGAATGGTGTGTAATAGTCTGGTTTGACAAGGCTAGAATTTAATCCTGCAGAAGACAGGAGAGGCCGGAGGAATCTGGCCTTGAGCTGAGAGAGGGCCTTAAGAGTTATGCTTAGGAGCTGGGAATTGTTTACCTGGAATTGAAGAATTTGAAAGGTTCTTGGTCCTTTCTTTAGTATCCCTATCCCATGACCGGCTTCTCTGTATATAAATAGTTCTGGTGACAGAGACTTCTCTAGACCATCTATTCCATTTTCAGACAGCTCTAAGTATAAGAAAATTCTGAGCATTGAGTCAAAACGTACAGGCTCTACCTATACCTTGTCCAAGGTGTAGATAATGGAAGATTATAAATGATAAAGAACGTGTTTAGGGATATGTAACTCAATGGCCTGAAGTAGAGCTGTGGCAGTAGACATATAATATTATAATATGTACTCCAAAGCAATAGAAATTTAAAGCCTTTAAAAAGTATTCCAGTCATGAAGTGTGTGTTGAGCACCTATGATAGGTTGGTCACTGACCAAGAATACAGCAATAAGGCAAAGTTCCTGCATTCACATTCTTCTCAGACTCATGGAGAAGATGGACCAGTAGATGATTGTGACAAGGACTCTGGTAGTTCAGGCCAGGAGTACTTAACCAGCAGATGAAGGTAAGAGGTCAGGGGTCAGGGGCCAGGTAAAGATTTCCTGAAAGTTGAGGAGCGGCCAGATTGACCAAGACGGGAGAGCACTCCAGGGAGCAGGAGCTTGGATAGACACATGAGTGAACATGGCCTGTTTAAGGAACTGAAAGCTGTTCTATGCCAGATGCGTGGTGTGTGTGAAGTGGCTAGAAGTGAGGCTGGCACAGTAGACAGGGACTTGTCACAAGGGGCTACGTTTGCCATGCTAAGCATTTTAGATTATATCCTGAATTCAGTGAGAAGCCAGTATTCCTAAAAATGGCTGTCCCCCTCCTTAGTTTATAGAATGAATATTAGAACAAATTTTAAAAATTAGAACATATAGAAAATGTGAAGGAAGAAATAAAAATCACCTTTAATATCATCAACTAGAAATAACTGCTGTTAAAATTTTAGTATATTGTGTAATTTAGTATATTGGTATAATTTTAGTGTATTTCTAACCAAGTATGTTTCTATGCATAGGCTCATAAGAAAAGCATGATTTTATTACAAAATATAGTTTGTATCCTGCTTTCTCTAGTGTAATATTGTATGCCAGCATTTCCCAGGCTATGCTGTTGAAAGTTTTTTGAGAACTTAACTTCTAATGACAACATATAATAGCCCAAAAGGTGACTATGGTTTATTATACTTAAATATCTCATAATGGGTTAAATTTTAAGTTGCTTGCATTTTTTTTTTTTTTACTATTACAAATAATGTTGTGATAAACAGCTTTGTAAATTTGTATTAACATCTGCTTATTTCCTTGGGATAAATCTCGTCATGTCCGTGATTGCCTTTTAAGCAGGAGTGTGATGGACTCACTTGTGTATAAGAGCCTTTATGGGTCAGGCGCGGTGGCTCACGCCTGTAATCCCAGCACTTTGGGAGGCCGAGGCAGGTGGATCACGAGGTCAGGAGATCGAGACCATCCTGGCTAACACGGTGAAACCCCATCTCTACTAAAGATACAAAAAATTAGCCAGGTATGGTGGCGGGCGCCTGTAGTCCCAGCTACTTGGGAGGCTGAGGCAGGAGAATGGCGTGAACCTGGGAGGCAGAGCTTGCAGTGAGCTGAGATTGCACCACTGCGCTCCAGACTGGGTGACAGAGTCAGACTCTGTCTCTCAAAAAAAAAATAAAAGCCTTTATGACAGTGTTGAAAGGGTGGATTGGAAAGAGGTGATTGGAGGCAAATGGACAAATGCAGATGCTGTTTGAGCAATTTAGGCAACGTATGAGGGGCATAAGTTACTGGCAGCGTGGTTAGAGAAAAGAGGAGATGGTAATGATTCGTAAGGTGTATGTTTGCATAACAGAGCTTTCATTGAATGTAATGAAAGCTATCAGCATGTTTTAAATATCAACTCTCAGGGGTTGCAGGGCCTCTAAAGTGGCTGTAGGGAGAAGAGGGTGACGAGAGGTTAATGGTTCTTTTCTCTGAAATGGGAAATACCAAGGAGGGAAGAACAGGTTTGAAGGGTTGGCCTGGGAAGGGGGAAATTATCAGCTCAGTATTAGGTGTGTTGCCTTTAAGGACACTGAGGTAAAACTGTCAGGAAGACAGTTGGCAAGAGCAGGATGTTAGGTTGTGGAAGTCATCCCCATGGAGATGCTGATGCTGAGACCCTGGAAATGACAACAGTTCTAGAGATCAGGGTGTTTAAGATAAGAGGATGCGGGACATAACCTGCAAGAAGACTTACTCCTAAGTCAGAGACAAGGGGTAACCAGAAAAGGAGCTGTGAGATTAGTATGAAGAAAACCAGGAGAGAATGCTGTTGAAGAAGCCAAGAGAGGCAAGCGTTTCAAAGAAAAGGCCATCAGACTTTCAAATGATGCAGAGGTCAAACAAGAAAAGGGCGGAGGGTGTCCACGGGAGCAATTTCAGTCACCTGTGAATGGGGACAAGCAGATTCAGATTGTGGGGAGGCAAGCCAGGTTGTAGTGAAGCAGTGTGGAGTAAACAGAGCCAAGGGAGCTGTGGGCTTTTCTCTAAGATAGCTTGTTTGAGGGGCCGGAGAGGGCAACGGAGGCAGCAGAGGGTTCACTTTTTGTTCTTGTTTATATTAAATTAGGAAAGCTAGATTTGCTAATTGTCATATGACTTTGATTACCTCTCCAACATTTGCTTTTTACCATGTTTAAAATCCTTTTATTGGTGATTTGTTTTTGGACACAGTATACTCTGTCCAAGCTTCAAATGAAAGCACTGCTGTTTAAGCTCCTAGCATCTTACCTTAAGTTCTGTTGGAACCGGGTGAGACCTCATGTTTGCGTATGCGGCCTCACTGAGTTTTAGTAAGACTCAGTTTTTAAGCTTCAGCAACTAATATTTGGAATTGTACTTTTTAAATTATAGAATATGATTTATGTCCTTGAAGTTTGATCATTACCTGAAGAATTGGCTGAAAACAGTAGATGTTTAAATGTTGCAATTTAGAGAATGTCTTTATTGTGTTGCCAAATGCTGAATGACAGAGAGCTTTAATTCTAACTAGCTTTAATTAGAAAGAGAAAAAAAAAATCAAAGAGTAATGTCAACTAGAATCAAAATGAACCAGAACAAGAAATACTTTTATTGGTTACAGAACATCAGCAATGTGTGGTATAGTTCTTATTCACCTCCTTTATCAACAGTGAAAATACTGCAGGCCTCTCTAGGGAAGTTTGGACCATCAGTCTTACTGAAGCATAATCAGTTTAATTGGGTTTTTTCGTTAGTAATATGATGCTCCTTTGGGCTGCAGAAAATTATTTATTTTAAAGATAGGGTAAATTATTCTTGGCTTTAAAAAACAAAACAATATGGTAAATGTTCCTGTTGAAGAAAGAACTGGATGGTCAATGCAGTGTATTCACTGATTTTTTGCTTAGCAGTGAATTAGCCTGTTTTTGAGTATTATTTCTCTCAGCATAATTACTTTAAAGATATTGACATCGAAAACATTTATCACTTTTTTAGAGGTTGTTACGTTATAATAGATAGCAGTTGTCCAGGTAGAGGATTAGAGGAGAATATGTCTGTAATTCTGCTCTATAAAGAACCTGGTTACCTTTCTTTTAAGATAAGATTTTACCTTTCTTTTTTTTGAACCTGGTTACCTTTCTTTTAAGATAAGATTTTACCTTTCCTTTTTTTGAACCTGGTTAACTTTCTTTTAAGACAAGATTTTACCTTTTTTTTTCTTCTTCTTCTTCTTTTTTTTTTTTTGAGACATAGTCTCACTCTGTTGCCCAGACTGGAATGCAGTGGCATGATCTCAGCTCACTGCAACCTCCACCTCCTGGGTTCAAGCGATTCTCCTGCCTCGGCCTCCTAAGTAGCTAGGACTACAGGTGCGTGCCACCACGCCTGACTAATTTTTGTATTTTTAGTAGAGATGGGGCTTTGCCATGTTGGACAGGCTGGTGTCAAACTCCTGACCTCAGGTGATCCACCTGCCTCGGCCTCTCAAATTGCTGGGATTATAGGCATGAGCCACTATCCCTGGTCAGATGTTACCTTTCTTGAAGATAAAAATTTTGCTCTGAAATTCTTGGTCTTTCTTCTTTCTCTTTGCTTCCCAGTGAAGTTCAATATTATATATTTTAACTTCCTTTGGGCCTCTCTTCATACTCATCCAGTCTGGAACCCTTGGACTATTCCTTTAATCATTTGTTCACCATCATAGTCCAGTCTCTTGCTCCTTGAATTTCATTGAACCTAATTCAGTCTGCCCAGGCTCAACCTAATCATTTGACATCTTGCTAAGTAGTACCTGGGCTGCTGGCCACTGCTAGGTAAAACTTGACAACCATGGCAGTTATAACCTCTAAAATTCATGGTCTCCATTTGTTAGGCCCTCAAGACAGCCTTAGCAATCCTTTTTTTTTTTTTTTTTTTTTCCTGAGTAGTTCTCCACTGTGTGGCTGTTTTTCACTTTCACCCCATCTTTAAGCTTCTTCCCTGCCACCTATTCTCTTAGTCTCAGAAGATGATCATGGCCCCTGTTTTATGTAGGCCACGAGGCAGGAACTCATAAACCTTCCTCTTTACTACCACCCCCATCACTACCTACAAATTTTCTTTTAACCCATGTCACTTTCTAGCTATTTTTCTACTTTTTCTCCTTAACTATGCCACTAGGCTGCTTGAAAGAGTAGTGCCCCCTTGTTTACCCTTCTACAGTCTGGCTTCCATCCAAACTGCTGTTAGCAAAGTTACCAGTGACCTAACTGGTAAAGCCCGTGAGATATTTTTCAGCCTTTATCTTGTTTGGTTTCTCTGTGGAATTTTATCTTTATTGAGCATTTTCTTCAACTTTAATGAAAACCTCTCTTTGAATCTTATCCCACCTTACCAGAAAAAAAAGAGAAGCATTTAATGATTTACAAAATAATAATTGATATGAACTCTTATAACCCAATATTAATTATACTTTTAAGAATTGAATTATACTTTTATATAAATACAATTCAGTATTATACTTTAAAAATAAGAAATGCTGTAATCCCAGCACTTTGGGAGGCCGAGGCGGGTGGATCATGAGGTCAGGAGATCAAGACCATCCTGGCTAACATAGTGAAACTCCATCTCTACTAAAAACACAAAAAATTAGCCGGGCATGGTAGCATGTGCCTGTAGTCCCAGCTACTTGGGAGGCTGAGGCAGGAGAATCGCTTGAACCCAGGAGGTGGAGGTTGCAGTGAGCTGAGATCGCGCCACTGCACTCCAGCCTAGGTGACAGAGCAAGACTCCGTCTCAAATAAATAAATAAATAAATAAGAAATACTTATTTCTTAAAATGCTTAACTCTAGTAATCATTTTACTTTGTATATATAGATATCAAAATGTGATATATACAATAAATATATATAATATGTACAATAAAAGTATAAGACATACATAATATACTAATTATTCATTGGTTTCTTCTGCCCTAGTTAATGAAGGAGTTCCCCCTTCTGAGTATGTTCAATATCCATGAAAACCTTTTAGAAGCCCTTCTGGAACTACAAGCGTATGCTGATGTTCAGGCAGTCTTAGCAAAGTATGATGGTAAGTCCTTGGGTATTTTTATTTACTTGACTATTCCTCTTTTGATGTATTTTCCCTGATTAGATTGGAAGGGTCATGTTAAATAGCACAGCACTTTTGTAACCATACCCTTATAGAATTTTCACCTACAGTTTTATGATAGTGTTTGGTACGATCTTAGAATTTCGTGGTTAGCAAGGGCCAGAAATGTGACATGGCATGTGTCTCGTTCCTCTCCTTCCCTCCCTACAGGCTCCCCTCGTGCTCTCCCTATCAGGCAGTTATGTCTACTCTGCTCTATTACCTCTGTGGTCAGGAATCACCCAGAACCTCACAGGCAGTACCTATGCTGTAGGGGCAGCACTGACTGTTAGAGCTCTTGCTATAACTCCCCATCAGTTCACTGTGACCACTGCCTATTGGTCACATTGACCCTTTGGAGCAATGTAGAACAGCTAGTATCCCTTGCACATGTGACAATACAGTAAATATTGGAAGATGAAATCATGTTCCCTTCATCCCACCTCTTCTCATTAGCAGCAGAATATCCCCATTTCTTTAAATGGCAGGCTTTGAAGTCCCTTTGCCATTCTGGTTACTTGCTCATGAACTTATTCCATTTTGCCTGTTCCTAAGAAACCAGAAAAATAAGCTGGCACATCCTAGATATTTTAAAACTCTAATGCTTATATTGTCATTATGCATGAATTCATTATTTGATTAATTGGACAAAAATTGTCCACATAATTACCTGCCATGACATAGTTACTAAAATATCTGCAGAGCTTCATACTATTCTGCCTCATTTCAGTAACCATCTTCCTAAAGTGTTTGCTTGTAAAATGGATGTAAGTAATGATTATTTATTATATAATCATTTTTTGCTTTATGAAATAGTTTTTCTTTAGTAAGCGTCTTCAGTGCATTTAAAGAATTATTCAGATTACAAAACATATAGAGCAAACTATACCATTTGGGTCTTTTTTTTTTTTTTTTTTAAGAGATAGGGCCTTCCTCTCTGTCACCCCAGATGGAGTAGAGTGGTATGATCATAGTTCACTATAACCTTGAACTTCTGGGTTCTAGCCATCCTCCCACTTCAGCCTCCCAAGTAACTAGGACTATAGGAGTGTGCCATCATGCTTGGCTAATTTTTAAATTTTTTTTTGTAGAGACTGGTTATCGTTATGTTACCCAGGCTGGTCTCAAACTCCTGTGAACTTCCCACCTTGGCCCCCCAAGGCACTGGGAGTACAGGTGTGAGCCACCACACCTGGCCATTGGGTCTTATTTTTGACACATTTCTTCATAAGGAATCTCTGAAATGGGTGAGAGTTATCTCCTACAGTTGAGAGAACTCAGGCATTATGAGACTGTTTTTGTTTTTGTTTCATTTTCTTCAAATTCTTGCTCAAATTTATGGAAACGAAAAGCCTTCAGCCAGTGATGGCATCATTTTGCCTGTGCAGATATAAGTACCCTGTGTAACAAGATACATGCTACCTAGTATGGAACTGATTTTAGAAACAGAGAAAAGTACTTGTGGAGCACTTTTAAGTAAACAAAATAAAGACTGTTTGGCTTTCATGTCAGCTCACTTGTATTCTTTATTTATATGCTAAAATCTTACTCATGGTTCAGCTAAACAGTGGTCCAAGCTTAGGGGTCTAAACTACTGGGCTGCCTTGTAGGCAAAAATCCTCGTACCTTGACATTCTTTTAGTACCAAAGGAATTCAGTCCCATGGCCATGGGTTCAGGTGGCAGTGCACTTTTCCAAATTCCACTCTGTAGCCATCAATGCCATAGCAATCCCTAATGCTGACCTGTACTCAATCTGATATATCAAGCCTTCAGAAATAAAACTTTAATCAGTAGAGCCTTTGGGATGGCAAGCCTCTTAAGGCTCCTTTCATGAAGATCTCTGTTTGTTACA
Organism: Nomascus leucogenys; assembly: GCF_006542625.1. Classification (NCBI taxonomy): domain Eukaryota; kingdom Metazoa; phylum Chordata; class Mammalia; order Primates; family Hylobatidae; genus Nomascus; species Nomascus leucogenys. The sequence continues at coordinate 66,248,903 of NC_044393.1, forward strand.
GAAATCATCAGCCTTATGTTATAAGACTGATTGTAAAATAAAGAAATGGAACTCTCCATTGTCTCTAACTATCCCATTGCACAGCCTCTGTTCCACAACATTCAGAAACTGATTTATTAGATTCTGATAACATATGTTCACATTATTTGTTACAACAGCCCGTCCCACCCTCCAGTGAAACTTGGCTCACACTTTGAAAAATTCTTTTGTTGCAAATGGACAAACTCACCATACCAAGGCCCTTGTGTTGAGCTTTGTTTATGTTGTGTACCTGGCAACAGAGATGATGTTCTTGTTCATTATTCATGGAAAAAGAGCCTCATTAGTGGCAGGACACATATTGTTGCTGAGATGCCTCGTTAGGGGTTTTGAGTTCAGCAGTTGTCAATAGAGTACAGATGACCTAACACCGACTGAATTCTGAAGGGAGTTTTGGTGCTGACTTGGCTCAGGCCTGTATCATTTACAGTAGAAATATAATGAAGTGGCTGCTGAAGTTACTGTTCTTGAGGGTTGAGCTGCAGCCACTGAAGACTGTGGAAAAACATGCCTCTTGTTTCTCACCCCATATCATGAAACGGGTTCTTTCAAGTTTATCCCTGCTGCTTTTCCTGGAGACGTCTACTGAGCTGCTGGTTCCTTATCTGGCCCTGGGCGAGGAAGTGGGCGCTTTAGGGGTCTTAGAGTACAGACAGCTTTTAGGGTGTCCTGATCTTCACCCTGGTTCAGATGTCTAATCCATGAGATGCTGGAGACAGCACTTAGAATCCCAGCCCCTTCATCCCTCTCTGTAGAGCCACACCCAAAGCAGCAGGATTATATGTCCTTTTTACTAATTGGAATGCTCTGGTTGGGTAGCTGTTTTTTGGATTGTTTTTGGGTACAGCAATCCTTCTTTATTACATTTGCTAGGTGGCTGAATTTTTTAAGTAGTATGCTGGGAACACAATGGGATTAGTTCTGCTTTTCTGACCTTTGCAAAAAGATTTAGAAAAATGGCAAGGCACTGGGGGCCAGGGATGGGGGTGGTGAAGACCATATTTTGGGGGAAAGAAGGGAGGCAAAATGTGTTCCCCTTGTCTCATTGTTCTTCACCACCTTAAAAAAAAGTTTGGCTTTGAGTTTGGAAATCAGTAACAATCATACACTCCTGTGTCCCCACAAAGATTACCAGTTAATTGGACATATATCCATGTAGTCTGCAGTCTGATTTTGATTTTTGCCATTGAGATAACTTCTAATGTTTTATTATTCCAGGTATTAGTCTAAAATACTGTATTGCTATCCTCAGGATTTTTCATACTCTTGTATTTTCAATTTGTGGATCAACATTATAGGTGGGCAGTTTCATTCCAGGTGGCTGATCCTGGTTCTATAATGTTCTTCACACAATGACTAAAATAGCAGCAACAGCTAGCATTTATTGAGTTCTCGTAATGTGTCAGTATCAGACATGATTCAAACCACAAGCATATTTGGTAGATACTATTGTTAGCCCCATTTTGCAGATATAGTAACTGGTACAAAAAGAAGGTAATTGCTCACAGGAAGAGCCTATAATATCAAAGTAAAGCCATGTAGATGTGATGTTATGAGAGAAAAGTGATCAACTGAGAACAACTTCATTAAATATGATGTGAATTCTACAAGTAAAGGAAAGCCAGGATAAAAACCAAGGTGGTCTCACTCCAGACCCATGCTTTTAACCACCATACTTACACTCTTTCTGCTGTTAGTAGTATTTATTTAAATTGTTTTTATTAATACCATTGTTCTTGTTGTTATTAGCCACAATTTATTGAGAACCTACCATGTGCCAAGCATGTTATTAGCTTGGCATTAGCTTTACATTCACAATAACCCTGCAAGGAGGCAGTTATTCCATTTTAGCAGATGCAGAAACTGAGGCTTTGTGAGATTAAATAACTTACAAGACCACATTCTTAGAAAACTGCAGAGCTGGGATTCAAATCCAGATCCAGCTGGCCCTAAATCCCATGTGTTTTCCATAAACGTAAGCCTTCCAAAAGTGATGTGCTGGGCCTCTCTCACTCCTCTTACAAAGGCATGACTTAGGTGGGCTGAAGCCATGGTGCAGAATTTCAGTAATGCCTCGTTGTCTTGTAAGATTCCTTTCTAATCATTCTTTAAGAACTGAGTGTATCTATATTTGCTTGTCTTTCTGAAACTGTCTTCAAAATATGGCTTTCCATCTTCAATCAACTTGTATCTGATTTTTTTAATCACAAAGGGGATTTGATGTAAGGTGTTCATTTAATTTGGGATTTATCTTTTTCTTCAGTCATACATTTGCTGTAAAGACAGCAATGTTTTCAAGATCATTAAGTCATGAGAACCTTCTTTTAGAAGCCATTGCAAAAGTTCTTACAAGCTTTGGATTGCCTTTCAAAGAAGTTTATAGGCCACCTAGGTTGAAAACTTAAGTCCCAAAGATTAGGGTGGGAATGTGGGAAAGAATTCATGTGTTTCTTATTCATTGTCATTTGTGCATTTCAATTTTAGGAGAATCTCATAGAGCAAGTGAACGCAGGTCTGAGCGCTATAAGGTACCTTTGGGAGCATCTAGTTCTGCCTGTCTCTAGTTAGTGATCCTTGGGGATACCAGAAGGCAGTCATGGGTGGTGGGGAAGAGGTGGATCAGGTCCCAGCTCTGCCTTTCACCAACTAAGGGAGCTTGAGCAAATTACTTAACATTCCAAGCCTTGGTTTCTTTCTCTGGAAATGAGATCGAGGCTTAGAAAGGCTAAGTAACTTGCCCAAGATCACACAGCGGGTAATTTGTTGTGAGGATTAAAGTAGTTTAATCTATGTTAAGTGTTAAGAACAGCGTGGGACACACAGTAAGAGTTCAGATATTATTCGCTATTATAAAGAGCCAAAAGTGTCACTCCTAAACTTCACCACTATTCTTCATTAGTCTTGTTCAAATGGAAAACCATATATAAAATGTCACAATGAGAGAATAAGAGCCCAGTCTTATGCTCTGCAAAAAGACAATGTTATGACATGTTATTAAAATTAGTTATGGATCTAATAGGACATATAGATATTTGATAAGAACTAAAATTCTCAGTTTTATCTAAACTTTTGGAAAGCTGAAAAAAGAAATGCCAGGGATTTTTACTCCTGATCAAAGGAAAAATTACTTCTTTGGGTTCATAGCAACTTCAGCCTCTGAACAGTTTGTCCTAATGGAAATACAGATCTAAGCGCTTTCGGATATTTACTGCGTTAAGTCATTTAGTGATTGCCCTAAATTTGGGGCAGAATCTTCTCTTGTTCTTCCCTTCTTTCTCAAAAGAACTAGGGACAGCTGGTCTTTCTTACAGTCACAAAAGTTATATAAATGCAACCACTATATCAAGATCATTTTTACTGATGCCATCAAGCCCATCCTAAATTAGCATTATTATCTGCCATCTGGTAATTTGCAGAGGGTATACTTTTCAGAAGAGGACATGTTTCTAACTTTGGAGGAAATACTTTCATCTCAGTAGATTGAAAACAGAAGTTCTAAGGAAAGTCATTAGGAAATCACGCTATGTTGAGACTATTCAGAGAAAAAGCCTTTTGCTGATACTGTTTTGCAGAGTCAGCATGTAGTTATAACTAAAAATTTCGTAAACCTTGCTCATTGCCCAAGGCCTTATAACTAGCACAAGTTATTCAGCTATCATCATAGTTCCTTTGAAATGGTTACTGGATATCCTGTCTTTTGGTTAGGCTGTTTTCCATTTATGTTTGAGGAATAAGTAAAAATAGGAAGGATGTGAGATGTCTGGAGGTCCAATGAGTAAAATCTGTATTTGTCAAACACTTCAAGTGTCAGTCTGTCCATACTTCCGAAACAGTACTTTTCAGTTAAGTATATAAATGTGAATTTTGATGCCGCAGGCACAAGCAGCCTCTGAAAATACCCACCACAAAATTGGGCTGCATATTAGAAAGAAGATTTGGTATGCTGTCGGTTTCTAGTGACAGACTATAAACCTAGTCCAGCTCCTTTCCCTGGGCTTGCTGTTACGGAAAAGATCATGGATACCAGGCAAGTGCTCAAAGAGTGTCCTTGTGTAAAAGATCGGCAAATGAACCACATCCGTGCTTCAAAGAAGAAAATAATTATCAGCACTGATACTATGGCTGTGGCTTCATGCCTGTAAGCACAAGTCACTGAGAAATGGTGGTCCTGCATAGCTTTGCACTGGATGCTCTACAGATTTGGACACCAAGAGGTAGATCTGCCAAGAGGACTAGGCCTTTGAGGTTACTTTAGAACAAATGATAGACTGTCAGGGATGAACTATATATTGCAGTGAGCAAAAATTCTGATAATAGATGTCATTTCAATGAGGGCTATATGCATGACAAACTTCTGTCTCTGATGATGGGAGACCTTTGGTGAATGCATACATCTGTAATTCACATAGCTGGCACATGCACAAACCCTCCAAATTTATGTTGGGTTTGGTAATCTTTATTGCCCAGTTATCATAATTTACCAAGGTAACATCCCTCCCCAGCCAGCCATTACCATCAGGGAAACTGCTTTGTTTGGCTTCAGGGCACCAGCCACAGAAGGGCCCTCTGACACAGAACTTCTGGGGTAATCCAGTCCAAAAGTTGGAAATAAATAAAGTTGGCTTTGTAGCGTAAGAAGAATTTTTCTGGGTGTAGTTGAATGCGTAGCGCTTGTCCTTCCCCCTGCCCAAAATTACTAAGGTCATGTAGAACTTCCCAATTGAATCATTGAACTCCCAGGTGGCACATCTGTTTGAGATTCTTGTATATCAATCCCTTTTACTTCTTGTGAAATTTTTCCCTTTAGTTGGAAGGGGACCTCGGATTGGCTTTTTGAAGGTGGGGCAAAAATACCTCATACTGCCTGGAATCAACAATAACAAAAATTTAAGGAAGAATCCTATATGTCTATTGTTTTCTTTGCATCATATCATAAATGAGTAAATTGAGAAATTAATCATATAATGGGACAGTAAGAACACATCACAATCCACAAACAGGTTATGAAGGAGAAATGGACTGCTTTTTAAATTTGTTTTCCATTTTTGTTTGTTTGGTTCATGCCTCCAAGAACATCTGTGAAGGCCAAATGTGTTGGATTATAGGAGCTTCAAGTGTATCTGGTAGAAATGATATCAATTTGTTGCCCGACCAAGAAAAGGGATTCTTGGTACTTCATAATTTTAAAGGATAACAGAGAGTAAAAAGGTTAATTTATTTTGAATTATTTCAGCAAGGATCTATCAAGTCCTTATTATGTTGAAGTACAAACTTTTAGGTACTTTAGATTCAGAGATAAATATAACCTATTCTCTGTCACCAAGAAGTTTTCAGTCTAGTGGAGAAAGATGTTAAAAAACAAAAACACAAAAAAACAGGCGAAGCAAGATGAATCAGTACTCAGTGAGTCTGTTTGAAACAAGCTGTGGCGAGTGCAGAGAAAGAAAGCCTTTGCGAGCAAGCTTGTGCCCCCACCTTTCATCTCAACCCCTGTGTACTAGGGTAGTCATTGGGAACATCTGTGGCCAGTGAGCAAACTGATATATAAGATCCCACTACGACATAGTGTTCTCATTTGTGAGATGGTTTGGGATTTATGTATCTACTTGTTGCCACCTTTGAAAAAATTTTAGATTCATAGATATGAGATTTAACCCTCAATTGACCTATCTTATGCATAAGAATAGTGATGATCCTTTTAAAACTATGTCTTGATTGTTATTATTGGGAGATGAACAAAAGGATATTAGGTCAAAAAGTTATCATGGAAAACTGTTCTATCCTGTCTAAAGTTTTGCACCATAAGTTTTCCAAGGCCCATCTAATGGACAGTTTTACTCATAATTACAGACATTTCTTCCAAGATTATTGAATTAAAGTTTGGCTATTATGAACCACTTATGACTTTTGAAAATTCAAGAGTCATTCTCCCTAAGATGACCTTTTGTTTCAGCAGCATCATTCCAATAACGGGTCCTTAAGGAGTCAGAAGAGGTGTGGTTTTCCTTGTTTTTTTCTACTTCAACCTTGTCTCAGTTTTTACTTTATTGTTTTTTTCATCCTGCCCCATAATTTCATTCCACTGCTGTTTCAAATAGACATCGAGATTAGAGCACCAATACAATTTCAAACTCTGCTGGAACTCTGTAAGCAAAGATAAATGCAGTACACATGTTGAGAAATAACAAGTTTCTGATTCCCTGTTAGAACGTACGACACTGATCAATTTTGGCTTCTAGGAGCTAAATTGGATGTAAATGTTTGCAAAACGAAGGAAGCTAATATCAAGATATTTGAGATGTTAGTACATTAATTTAGGATTTTATTCCGCAAACACTGAGCACCAACTATATTTCAGACATTGTTTTTTGTTGTGGGTACAAAGTGATGAAGAAGCACAGCTTTTACTCCTGAATTACACCATGTACGTAGGACAGGGAAATAAGAGAACAGACAATTGCTGTTAAGTATAAAGATTGTGATACACTTTAGCCCAAGATGGAAGGGGTACTGTGTGCAGCAAGGAGGAGTGAGGGGAGACTTCCCCTTGGAGGTGGTGTCTGAACTGGACAGTAAAGGTGCTTGAGGCAAGGAAAGCATATGGAAAGGTGCAGAGGCACAATTGGCATGGCTTATTTGGAGAATTGTCTGTATCCCTTAGAGCGGAGGGATGAGGAGGGATGCAGTGAAGGGCAGAAGATGCCTTGGGTGAGTTAGCTGGGGTTGGTGGGGGTAGGGGGTAGGGGGACTGGATTAAAATCCAAGCTTGGATTTTATTTTATGGGCCCTGGAGAGGCCTGGAGGCAATTTCAGGAAGGGCTTCAGTCCAGCCCAGAGTGAAGGGGGTGGCACAATACATTCACACTGTGCCCCTTTTTGAGTGGAGGTACTTGAGAGATCACAGTGGGAAAGCACTCAGGTATGGAAGAGTGGAGTGCCACTGCAGCGGGCTGGTGAGGTGACCTCCGACACTATAGTGGAGCACGTTCTCTCCTGGAGGGAGACATTTGTGAGGTTTTCTGAACATTGGTGTAAAAGAGTTAGAATTTGGTTTTTCTTTCTTAAGCAACAAATGGGAATCCTAGTGCAGAAACTTTTGTCTCCTGGGTGGGAAAACTTCTTATTTTAAACTATAACCACTTTATTTCATTTGCTCTCGGGTAATCTCTTAACTATAGGAAACTGAGCCCTATGTAAACCCACCATAACCCACAGATAATCTTTCAAGGGAGCATAACTAAGGCTGAAGAGCCTGTCAGGACCCATGTAGCCCATCAGTGCCTACCTACTTCTGCTGAGTTGTTAACAATGACATGAGGAGAAAAAATGTGGAAGAGGGGAACAGGTGGCGTGTCCAGCTGTACTTTCTATAAAGGCTGTGAATTTGAAGATGGTAGAGGACATGATGCGAATGCCTGTATAAATCTCACTTGCTAAAATCAAACCATCTGAAAAATTCCTGCCTTGTTGATACTTCAGTTACTACTAAAGTAGACAAAGCATGAGAATAATACCATGGATTTAATTCTTACCAAAAAGGAAGAAGCTTAAGAGAAGGAGACCATGTTATCCTGTAGCTACAGTTAAAAAAAAAAAAAAAAAAAAAGGAATATTAGGCACAGGTGTACCTTGAATCTGAAACAAACAAAAGTAACAAAAAGTGAAAGCCATGCTCTTTTTTGTTGTTTTTGTTTTGAGACAGGGTATAGCTCTGTCGTGTAGGCTGGAGTGCAGTGACATGATCGCAGCTTACTGCAGTCTCAACTTCCCATGCTCAAGTGATCCTCCCACCTCAGCCTCCCAAGTAGCTGGGACTACAGGTGTGAACCACTATGCTTGGCCAATTTTTTCTATTTTTTGTAGAGATGAGGTCTCACTATGTCGCCTAGGTTGGTCTTGAATTCTTGGGCTCAAGTGATCCTCTTGCCTTGGCCTCCCAAAGTGCTGGGATTACAGGTGTGAGCCACCATGCCCAGCCTTTTATTTGTTTATTTTAATGCAGGGGAAAGATAAATATGAAACCACAAATGGAATTTCAATTAATATAACTCACTTTGTGCTGAGACTATTTGGCATAGGTGATACAGAGAGTTTTTTTAAAACTGGAAAATGGTTCGTGAAGGATGGAAGACTAAAAGTTGAAATTGCAATTAGTCCCAGTGGATAAAAGTGTAAGGAAATATAAATGATTAAAACGTACAAAAAGATCAGAATGACAGATAGCTAAATAAGTATATGCAAGTCAGGTATAAACTTATAAGCAGGTTTTCAGGGTAGCTAAAGACAAGAGGAAGCAAAAGTCTCCCACATTACAGGATTTAATGTATGACTCTGTTGTCCAAACAAACAAAACAGTGAAGAATGATGATAGAGAAAGTAAAAGCAGGTATCACACTAACATTATGGGATAGTGACAAGGATGTGGTATTGCAGGTTCAGTTCTGCCACTCATTTGTTGGGTGGCTCCTAAGAAAATCGTTTAACTTTGCTGGGCCCATATTTCTCAACTATAAAAGAAAAAGATTTTGGGAGGTTGACCTTGGCAGTCCTGTTGTTCAGTTTTTCGTCTGTATCTCGCGGTAGTACTGGTTTGAGCAGAAAATATTGTATTAATACATTGCTGAGGTACAATTATTCATTCCTATTTTATATTTCCCTTTAGTATTTTTTACTTTTTAAAAGAATGTATCAAGTCAATCCCAAGCAAATTCTAGAAATGATTATGTGGTTTTTGACCACAGGAAAAAAGGTTGTGATTGGGGATCTAACAATAGATTTATTAAGAAAATTGTGTCAAATACAGATGAGATAGTGGATATGAAAATACTGGTAGTCTATACAATAGTATTTAAATGTTTATCTTATTAGTGTAAATGGCCCTTTTCCTTTGTGTTTCTGAAATAGGAGAACACCATAAATGTGTTTACATCTTTATTTAAACAAAGCATTTGGTAGTATTTTAAATGCTGTCCTTTCAGGTACCATGGAGCAATATGGATATAATACCTAATTAATAAGTGGTTGCAGACATATCATTGCAGACTGTTGCAAATTGAGGGTGATCTCTAGAATCATATTCCTAGATTCTCTTGGTGGTATTGCCATGGTCAGTATTTCTAAAAATCAGATCCTGGAAACACATAGCACAGTTTAAAATCATGTGCTCAGATTTGTTCTAGATTTGTGATATTGGCATATTTCTTAACCATTCTATGCTTCATTTTCCCCATCTATAAAACAGGGCTAACAGTCCTACCTCATAGGACTGCTCTGAGGATTAAATAGGATAATGTATATGACTGATTAACACCAGTGCCTGGAAGTTAGCCTTTAGTAAGTGTTAGCAGTCATTTTGATGATGATAGTGGTCATTTGGGGAAGAAGATATGGAGGGAGCAAAGCTGTGTGTGGTAGCTTGAATCAGAAAAATGACTAATAGGCTGGAATGATGTGCTGAAACGATTAAGATTTAATGGCTCAGATTTAATTTTAAGATTTAATGGAATCAGATGTGAAATCCTGCCTATAGGTTTTTATTTTTATTTTTTAATGTTCATGGCTTACATAAAAGAGAGAAAAGACCTGACTTTAGCTGAAGTCTATTTGAACAGAATTGGAGGTGGGGGGGTGTTGTTGACCACACAATCATAGGAACAAACAAAGAGTCCCAGCTGCTCAACACCAGGGCCGTTCTAGCTGGTATTCAGAGACGTGGAGTGGCACAGCTCCTCAGACTGCACGTTTTCCCTGAGCTCTCTACTGGGCAGTTTGGGGGATTTAGAGGATTGTTTTCGTTTCTAATTCTCGTATTTTGAAATCACATGTGGCCAGGTAACAGAAATAGATGAGAAGTTCTGGAGAATATGTCAGTTGAGGAACTGGAGGTATTTATCCTATAGAAGATTGCTATAGAAGAGATATGTTAACCATCTTAATGCTTGAAAGACTGACGAACAATAATCAGATTCTGTTTTCTTAGGAAGGTGTAAGTGATTTTTAGATAAGGATTTGTAGAGAGAATGGAGTGGGGCAGAATGATAAGAGGCAAGTAAAATGTTATGGAGATCAGACTGGTAAGATAAGACATCTTGAGGTGACCACAAGATTTTAGTTTTTTGTTTTTTTTTTTTTAATTTTTTATTGGCTAGGTGCGGTGGCTCATGCCTGTAATCCCAGCATTTTGGGAGGCCAAGGTGGGCGGAACACTTGAGGTCATGAGTTCGAGAACAGCTTGGCCAACATGGTGAAACCCTGTCTCTACTAAAAATACAAAAATTAGCCAGGCGTGGTGGTGTGCACCTATAGTCTCAGCTACCTGGGAGGTTGAGGCACAAGAATTGCTTGAACCCGGGAGATGGAGGTTGTAGTGAGGGAGATTATGCTACTGCACTCCAGCCTGGGTGACAGAGCAAAACTCTGTCTAAAAAAAAAAAATTATATATATATAATTGAGGCATTAATTACATATAGTTACATGTACAACTCTTAAGTGCAGAGGGATGATTTTTCACTTATGTATATACCCATGTGACTGCTACTCAGAATGAAACAGAACTTCCTGAAATCTCAGAAGGTTGCCTCATACTCCCTTCCAGCCAATAACTGCACTCCAGCCCAGCAGTAACCACTTTCCTTACCTTTAACACAATATATTAGTTTTGCAAACTTCATGCAACCACTTTGGAACACTAACAGTTTCCAAGAAAGTTAAACAGACATCTATCTTCAGATCCAGCAACCCGATTTTTAGTTATGTATCCCTGAGAAATGAGTTTTCTTACACTTACACAAAAATGGTCACAGCAGCTTTCTTCATAATAGTCCAAAGTGGGAAAACAATTCAAATGTCCTTTAGCAAGAGAATAGATAAACATGTGGTGTATCCACACAATGAAATATTACTCAGCAATGAAAAAGAATGAATGACTGACACATGCCACAACATGGATGAATCTCAAAAACAATGTGCTGAGTGAAAGGAACCAGACAGAAATGAGTACAAAAATGAGTCTGGTTCCATTTGTGTGAAGTTCAGGATTATAACTTTTAATGAAAGTCTTTCATGACAATTTGATTTTGCATGCCTAAGATGTTTGGGGAAATTTCTTCTCCTTTCAGAAAAACATTTCTATAAAACACAAGATGGCAAAGAGGCAGAAGAAAAATTAATGCCAGCAGTTCAGCTTTGCCTAAGTGAGAAACATTTACTTAGCATTCCTTGTTTCTGCAGTGAGTAATGGAATTATGTGATATCTCAGTATTTCCTTTCCTTTTGTTTGCTCTTTGGATTCTAACTCGTAAGAGGTAATAATGTAGCTAAATGCCACTTACAAAAGTCAGAAGGGCACTGCAGAGTCAGTGTGTTCATACAAAAACTAACTTAGAATGACTTTGAGTTGCTTCCTCAAAATAAAATTTCTGAATAAATTACAGGCAATATTGGAAAGCGGATGATTTGTTCTTATTGCCGCCATTTCAATCACTACTGGTAGCCACTCTATTCATCTTATCATTTTATCCATTTCCGTAGTGATAAAAGCATGAAGTCATAGCAGGCAGACAGAACTGTACAGAACAGATTAGTGATCACCAGGGGACATGTATGAGGAAGGACAGGGAGGGTACAAATATAAAGGGGTTCCTCTGTGGTAATGGAACAGTTCTATATCTTGGTGTGTTTACATGAATCTAGTTATGGGATGAAATTGGATAGACATGCACACTTGATTTTATGTAAAAAATGGTGAAAATGAACAAGGTCTGTAGTGTACCTAATAGTACTCTAGCAATGTCAATTTCTTGTTTTTTGATATTATACTACAGTTATATAAAATATCACCATTGGGAGAAGCTGAGTGAAACATTTACAAGACTGTGTGCTATTTTTATAAATTTCTGGAAACCTCTAATTAATGTCAAAATATTAAGTTTAAAAATTATAATAGGCAACAATAACCAAGCCTCACCCTTTTTTGTGGGGTGAGGTGGGAATGAAAGAGGAGGTGCTCATGGGGCAGGCAGCCTAAATACTTTCTCCTAGAGGGTAGTATTTATGGTTCTTCTTAATGGTGAGCCAAAACATCAGTTCCTGCCTCTGGTTTAGATGTTATGCAGTTATTAGATTAAAATATGGCTAATAAGATAACTATACTGTAGTGGGCATACTGTAAATAGAACACGCTAATTTTCACAAGAGTATGTGAAAGTTACATCTGATAGATCTCCAGACTGACAGCACCTCATATGATAAATTCTGCTTTTGTCTATGCTGTCGGTATCTGGCTCTACCAATGTATTTGCTCATGAACTTGCTTCAGGCAATTTATAGAACAGAATTCTTCCCTCTAGCATCATTATCTGCTAAAAAAACAGTTATTGCATGTACATGACAGGAAACTTTGGAAACACAGATAAACAGTAGGAAAAATTGCCTATAATCTCGCCATGCAGAAATAAACACCACTGATGGAGTAGTCCCCTCTTATCCTTAGGGCATATGTTCCAAAACCTCCAGTGGATGCCTGAAACCATGGAGAATACTGAACCCTGTATACACAATATTTTTTCATATGCATATGTGCTTATGATAAAGTTTAATTTATAAATTAGGCACAGTAGGCCGGGCACAGTGGCTTGCGCCTGTAATCCCAGCTCTTTGGGAGACCAAGGTGGGTGGATCACGAGGTTGGAGTTCGAGACCAGCCTGACCAACATGGTGAAACCCTGTCTCTACTAAAAATACAAAAATTAGCTGGGCGTGGTGGCGCGTGCCTGTAATCCCAGCTACTCAGGAGGCTGAGGCAGGAGAATCGCTTGAACCCAGGAGGTGGAGGTTGCAGTGAGCCGAGATGGTGCCATTGCACTCTAGCCTGGGTGACAGAGTGAGACTCTGTCTCAAAAAATAAATAAATAAAATAAAAATAATAAATAAATAAATTAGGCACAGTAAGAGATTAACAATAACTAATAGAACAGTTATAACAATATGTCATAAAAGTTATGTGAATGTGGCCCCTCCTTCTTGTAATTCTACTTACTACACACTGTGGCCATAACTTTTGCAGTTTTGAGGTACAACAGTGAAACTAACAAATTGCTTTTCCTTCTTCACAATATCACATGATTCATTCTTGCTGTAGATCTTAGCAGCCTCGGTGTATGATTTTTTCTTTTTTTATTAAGTTGAGAAGTTTCACCTTTTCATTTAATGGAAGCACCTTACATCTTCTCTTTGGCATATCCAAATTGCCAGCATCACTACTCTTGCACTTTGTGGCCATTATGCAATAAAATAAGGGTTACTTGAACACAAGCACAGTGATAACTATGACAGCACTGTGATAACTATGATAATGCATATGGCCGCAAAGTAACTGATGGGCAGTAGCATCCACAGTGCAGATATGCTGGACGAAGGGATGATTCACATCCCGGGTTGGATGGAGCAGGACAGTAACAAGATCTCATCACACTACTCAGAATGGCATGCTGTTTAAAACTTATAAATTATTCATTTCTGAAATTTTCCATTTAATATCTTCAGACTGCAGTTGATTGTGGACAACTGAAACCACAGAAAGTGAAACTACTGATAAGGGGAGTCTACAGTATTTGGTGCATATTATTCCAATCTTTTTCTCTGTGCATAGAAATGCTTTTAAAAATGAATATTAAAGCATACTTTTTATAAACTTATTGACATGTGCACAATACATTTCCCCCAGATCATTCAGTACCTTTCCACCGCATGATTTAATGACTGCATGGAATTGTACCCTGTGAATGAACTTACAGCATGTTAACCAGTCTATGATTGGACATTGGGCCATTTCCAGTTTTCCATTAGAAACAATGTTGTGATGAACAATCTTTGTGCACATTAATGATTATTTCCTAGTATAAAGTCTTAGAAGTGGAATTGCTGGGTAGTCAAAATGTAAAAGCTTTCCATTTATATTGCCTAAGTGCTCTGCAGAAAAATATGCATCATTTTCAAAAATGAAAATTGTAAACCAAAACCTATTTGAACAACAAGATGCTCTATGTGAAGGGAAATTTAGGATCAGTTTCTTTAGAGTGATTCATCCCTCCTTAGAGGCAAATTGCTATTACCAAGTAGATGTAATGTTTTTACAGAAAAAAGAATAACATTGAAAATATCTAAATAAACCAGCTATGCAAGAATATTTTGCTATTTTCTGTTTTTGTTAATCAGTGAGAACAAAATAACTTACCAGCATAAAAAGATAAGTAGAATGACATGCCACTAATGGGGAATGGGGTATTTTCATAGAGCTACATTTCCCTCTTTGATATTGATTAAAATATATTTTTGGTTATTTATTTTTAAGCATTTTTCTTGTGCACATATACTACTTAATAAAGGAGAAGGAGCAAACATTTTAAAAATGGAGAAAATGTACTGTAGTCATCATAATGTTGCTGAATGCTGTTGCATTTTTCTAGCTGTGAATGTCCTGTCTATGCTAGTGAGAATGGAGGTCAGAATTCCAGATTAAAGATTACCTTTGATTAGGCATCTCTAGTCATTTGCTGGAACACCTCGAATGTATCTTTTTCTGTATTTCTATGGGTGAAAGTGTCCATTTGATTGATTAGATAACCATCAAACACAACTTGATCTTTCTTGTTGTGCAGCTAAGTCCTTAAAAAGAGGCTCCTTCTTGTGCTGCCACCTTCAAATAATTATGATCATTGTTTTCGGAAACAAGGCTTGGGTAATTTTAAAATAAAAAGTCTGAACTTTTAAGTAGGCCATGTATCATCTAGTTTTTTTATTAGCTTTAAATAACAATCAATGAGTATACCCTAGAAAACAAGATATTTTGTTCCTGTATTGATTCCCCACACTGGAAAGCTGTTAAATGTTTAGATGCTGGAAAAGCAACAAGACTAATCCATGAGTGTCTGGCATTTTTTTCTTCTTAATTGTAAGTGTACCATTTTATATAGTATGTATGTGGTGATGACATTTTGCTTGAGTATAGTTTATGAGATTACGGGTACAAAGACCTGTTTTCCTTTCAATTCTGTGCTGATATTTTCTATGATTGTGTTTTATCAATGTCATTGAAATTTCCCTCAAAGAGCAGTTCCTTAGGAATCTCCTTGGAATTGGCATTAAATACTCTTTATTGAAAGAGAGATTGGTTTTCTTTTATGAAATTGTTTTCTTCTGCCTCTGTCTATTGGCTAATTATGGGACTACTGTTTCTCATTTCTACTTTAATGTAATCCTTTCTAAGTTGAAAACAGCCTTGCAAAGAAACTCACAGGGCATTCCAGGTGCAAAGAGTTCCTCTAACCTAGAATGAATTTTGCAGCATCTGGGAATGGCATATTTTTACCTGTTCTGAATTAAGGTATTTCTGTGTCATAGTGTAAATTTGGTTGCAAGTATTAAATACTAACTCCTATTCTGGAAAGAATGCAATCATAATTTAAGAACACATTTTTCACCCAAAGGGGTGCCCTCTTTGCGTTTATCTACTCTCACTTGTACCCTGTGCTTTCACTTTCCTGTAAACTCATTATCTGAACCCCATGCCCACCCTGGCCCTTCTGAAATTTTTGTAAAATTGAAAGGAACTGTTTTTCCTGATAACAAGTGAGGCTTCATATGAAAGGAGATTTATGATAGGTTTGCATGGGCAAAAATTGTGTAGTTTTCTAAAGATTTCATGCATATACCCTTTAAAAGTTATATATGTTTATTTATATATTAGACATATATGTATATCTCTTCGACTTGGACTTTTACATTTTTAACAAGCACTATTAAAAGTTGAATGTAAACTTGAAATTTAATGCAAAGGAAATTTAGTTTAAATCTGACCACTAAAGACTCATTCATTTGGCTAAGTCTTCTTTTAATCTAGATGTTTTTCTTCAATTAGCATTTCATACACCTGTTGAGAAATTTTTGTAAGTGACAAAGACACTTTGATGTCTTTCACATCAAGGATATTCATGTGATATCTAAATTTATATATTTATAGCTATATTCTGCTTAAACTCAACATATGAAAATTCATATTTTAAAATAGAAGGTGATTGCTTAAGAGTCAGCCTGGTGGACATGAGTTATTCACAAAAATACAAACTACCCTTAGTTTCACATACCACGCTGATACAGTAAGGAATAGCTGAAATTCTTGTGTAATGTCTGTATTAAAATATTCTTCATTTATGCTTTATTGCACTTAAGTGTGATTAAAATGCTAGTGTATTGAAAATGATTGTTCTTTGTTACCTGCAAACTTATGTGTTCCTACTTTCTTTTTCTCCAACAGATATAAGCTTACCAAAGTCAGCAACAATATGCTACACAGCTGCTTTGCTCAAAGCAAGAGCTGTCTCTGACAAGTAAGTGAATAATAGCTTGCGTGGTACTAATGCCTGACCGGAATTGAGATGTGTTGCCTCTGAGGGCTTTCTCTGGAAGTTTCTCTTAGTCTATGAGACCCCTGCTTATAAGCATGCATTTTCCAAAACCTGCTGTTCTTTTCTTTCACTATTAGAAGGAGGGAGTGTATATCCTCAGGTAATGTAAGGGTGTGTAAAGGTATCCTAAAGCAGGATTTATTTGAAATTCCATGCTTCTGAGATGACTTTTTTGGTGTGAGACAGTAGATACCAAAACACCTGCTTGGGACTTACACAGAATACCATCCTTCTATTTGTTTTTTGCACATTCCTCTCCCTTCAGCAGTCCATAACTGGGTAGTGTCATACACACATGGAATGTGGCAGACGGGATGGTCATCTCTCATTCTTTGCCTCATCAACTTCAAATTAGTCCCCCACTGGTCTGTTAACTTTAAGTTGCCATCTCAATGGGACGTTTGCCTATTTTGTTCAGGCAGGTGACTATGGCATATAGACTTTTCATAAGCATCCAAGGATGCCTGTCAGATGAAAGAGCATAGATGGCTTAACTGCTTTTGAGTTCATAAACTCTTAATGCTTCCCCAATATAGTCCCTCTGTAGCATCGAAAGCAGAGAACAGGAAACCAGCCTCTGCTGTATCAGACAGGTTTGCTGTTAAGTGTGTGTACACTTCAAGACCAAAGTAATTTTCTTTCATTCTTTTTTATCCTGTAGATCGCCAGTACCTACTGCAACATCTTTTCTCCCTACACAGCGACTCCAGCTTGGGAGGGCAGGGCCAGGGTTGTCACAGCTTCCCCTGTGGTGTCTGCCTGCCAAGCACAGCTCTGGAGTTAGCCCTGGGTGTGAGGTGAGAAAGAGATTGCATGGTCTGGTTTTTTTCATTCACTCGGGCAGGTGTCTCGCCCGCAGTTTGGGCATGCACACGCCCCCTGCCGGAATGGCCCCAAGCAGGCTCGCCTGCTGCTGAAGCTGCAACCATTTAACCTCCATCGCAGCACTGACATTGGGTGGGAGGCCTCCTTTCAAATCCTTCCCAGTTCTGTTTTTAACCAAGTACGCTCTTCTGTAACCTAGTTTTCTCTTTTTCCTACACTGTCTGCCCTTGTCAGTCCTACCTCTTCCCCTGACCTGAGCAGGTACCTCGTAGAAGACTTAGATTAGCTATTTAGACAGAGACTTGACAGCCGAATTTAACTCCTGCCATGACTAGATGCAAGCACGCTTTCTGCTTCTGCTGGGGTTTTTGCTGGCCTCGGTCTGTGGGGTCACTCAGAGGTTCCACGCAGTAGAAGTTTGGAGAGCTCATGCTGTTGGCTCACTGTGGTTTTATGGGCCCTTGATGTGTAGATGCATTCGGGTTGATGCCCAAGCAGTGGTCCCAACTGGATGGTTTTTGTCTTTCTGCTTTTCAGATTCTCTCCTGAGGCTGCATCTCGGCGGGGCCTGAGCACAGCAGAGATGAATGCAGTAGAGGCCATTCATAGAGCTGTGGAATTCAATCCTCATGTGCCAAAAGTGAGTCTGTGGAATCCCCACAGGACCTCATTATGATAGCAGAGAAAGCATTCATTGACCACAGTGTTGTATCTCAAGCACACCGGTTATAAAAAAATGAATTGCAACCAACAAATGCTGAGGCCCTGTACAGTGTGTGGGCATTAGCCTCATTTTAAGCAAAAGCTACGCTCAAGAGGCTTTGGGGCAGATTTCCAGACTTCACTTAATAAGGGTAAATCGATAGACCTCGCTTAGGCAGGCCAGGAAGCCTGAAATTGGCAAAAAGTAGATATCCCGGGAGTGTTGACGCATTTGACAGGAATTTCACACCAGTTATGGTCTCACATAGACCAAACTCAGGAAATAAATGTTGTTGTGAATAAAACTGGTAAAAAAAAAAAAAAAAAATACTAATGTGGCATTCCATGTCTCTGTAAATAAATGATAGTAATCAGTATTGGCAAGAAAGTAATAGAGAAAACTTCAAAATATGAAGAGGTATTTTGCTTTGTACCGTTTTAATAAGTATATATAGTAGAAAATACTTGTCTTAGTTATTAACCACGTGGTTGACCAATTTATAAATACCCAATATTTCCCATTTTTTTTTCTGAAATTGATTTTAAGGGAATCAAATCAGAGCAGGGAATATTTCTGTAATCTTTTATTCAGGAGATGAATGTGTATTTATTATTTACCTATATTTAACTCCCTGCTCTTTTAGTATCTACATGCTGTATTACGTAATTATCATCTTCTCTGAGGGAGGAAAAAAGTAGCTGAGAGCCACTTTCAGTCCCGCTATTAAGTACATTTTGACCTCTAAGAAACTTCGTGTGGTTCACCTCAGGTATGACAAGCCATGACTTCCTTGGCAAAAAAAGACTTACTGGTGAAAAATGACAAAGGAAGGCTGTTTGACTTGTGTTGTAGCACTATAGCAAAAGGGTGGGGGGGTAGGAGTGAGAGAGAGAGAGATGGTTTATGGAGTTAACTACTTTATTTTGTTGATATTCAGAGTGACAGAGATAAGTGATCTAATATCATTCCTGGGATTTTACTCAAGTCTAGGTCATTTTTTTCACTTAGCAGGAAATTGAAGAGTGGTTCACTATGCCACATTTGCATAAGGATGTATTTATTCATTAGGCCTAATGGGTAATGACCAACATAGTATTTGTAGATTTATGTATTGTCCATATGGTGCTATAACTATGTCTCCTTATATAATATTTTTCACCTAAGCTAAAAATGTTTATTCCACTTTGACTGAAATTTAATCATGAAAATATTATCCTGAATTACAGTAAACTGAGGTCATCTATGAATACTTATTGAATGCCATTCTCTACAGAGCTATTCAGTAAGCATAAATAAGGCTCTTTTAGAAGTAGTACTGAGCAATAAGTTCTGGATTCTGAGGCAAAACTTGTGTTCCACTTGTGGTTCTGTCATTTATCAGCCATTGGACATTAGGCTTAGCACCTCTCAGCTCAAGTCCCTCATCTTTAAATGAAGATAGGATATAAGCCCTGCCTATCTTCTGTGGTAAAGATCAAGTGAGATTCTATATTTGAAGTTTTTTGAAAACATTTGAGCACCATTTATTTGTAAATTATTAAGATTTTTGATAATTATTAAGAATTTTGATAATGGTTGGGGGCTCCTCATATCTAGGAACCAGATCTTTTACCGTGATCCTAACTAGAGCCTTGCAATCCTGGGGCACAAGATGGAAAATCAGTACAGTACTTGTTGGTTAGATATTTTGATTGAAGTAGTCATTTAATGCTATAATGCTGGTCCGAAATGGTTAATTGAGCCTCTAGAAGAATATTAAAAGCCTTAAGAGACACTTTAAGGCTGCCATGGAAGAATTTGACACAGTTAACTAGGATTCCACCTGCAAAATAGAATTATCCTAAAAGTGGAAACATTTCAAATATTTGATTGCACTCTACTTTCTAATCATGAAACTGAGAGAAGGCAGGGTAAACTACCTAGGTAAACTGACTCTCCAGCACTTTGCCTTATTGGTGATTGTGCTGAGGGGAGATGTGTTTCCAGATCCTCTTCATCTATCAGAATTTCCGTGGGGAACGGGTCCTGGGATTCCCTGGCCCCATCTGTCAAGAATTAGCCACAGATTTCTAATACACAGTATGCAGTGTGCTCTAAACATCTAACTTTAGCAAATACACACACACACACACACACACACACACACACACACACACACACGGTGCCTTGGAGGCAGAGAATAATAGCCTTAGTTCTAATGAGACATCGGTGAAGGTTACAAACTCTTGGACTCTTACCATAAGAAGGGTCTTTAAAGATCATCTAGGTCACCTTCCCATCCTAACCTTGACTCTCTCCTTATAATGATACTGTGATAATCATTTTTATTATTGGTTTCTTTTGAATGTTATGTGCCAAGCACAGTGAAGTACTTAAGCCCTCTCATTTATTTTTCATAGCGACTCAGTGAGGTGTATTATATTATTATCCCTATTATATAGATGACGGCACTGAAGGTTTGGAGAGGTTAAATAATCTGCTCATGGTCATACAGCAAATAAATGACAGAGCCTGAACCAATTCTGGGTTATCTATTCTTAAATGTTGCCCTTTACTGCCTCCCACACCCCACCAGGAAACAGACCAGCCTAGGCTTGGACCCTTCAAATGCTGGCGGGCACACCGCTTCCTAAGACATTCAATCCCTTAAGGACAATTCAGGTTTCTTCAGGATATCTTAAATGATATGACTTCCATGGCTTCTTTTTCTCTATCACAGGAAGTTGTCAGTGGCCCACCACAGGAATTTTTAGTATCTACATGCTGTATTACATAATTGTCATCTTCTCTGAGGGAGAAAAAAATACCACATATTATAACTGAGAACTGCCTTCCATACATTTCCAGCTTCGCTTCATCTGGTATCCCATTAAGCAAAGATACATAGGTAATATTTCACCACCCAATGATAAATACTAGTCATTTACCTTCGGAGGGCTACTCTTAGGAACTCTCTTCACTTGCAGACATGAGGAGTAGGGAGGAAGTGTTGCTCCTTACCACATCACAGGACTGGGAAATAAATAAGAACAGTAAAAACCCCTTGTCTCTGTTCTGAAGCAGAGCCCCTTAAGTGGTCAGATGGATGCAAATCTAAATCTGAAGTATTAGATTGCAGCAAACTAGATTGCAGCAAATTTTTGAGGAAAATTGGGGATGTTAATGATGCTGGTGATTTTCAACAACTGAGAACAAAAGAAGACAAATCTCGAATTCATTAGAGGATATTTTCCATTTAATGGGATTAAAATAGCTTTGCATGTAAAGAAAATTCCATTCACATAATACTGGACAAAGGACTGCCCTCATCATGGTTCTGTACCTTCATCTTTGTATTGTTACAGTTTATTGGATTTGGGGCCTTCTTTCTGCAGATATGCTCCATGCTCACCCTGCTCTTCCTCAGCAGTCTTGAGATTTACATTGAGGTGGGGGTGAGGGAGACATTTCTATCAGTGACCCATCAACTACACAGACCTGGGTTAACCAGAGCTTATGTGCTCTTAGTATGCTGCAGCCACACTGCAAGCCTTTCACTGCGAGAAGACACATTTTTGTTTTGGAGGATGTTACATTAACTCCTTCAGGGTACCAAAGATAAACTTCCATTTTCTGACAAGTTTCCAAAAGGTGGGCTAAATTATTTGTTTGTTACAGGCAATATTAGATATGTCTTTTGCTCTATAGTGGTATTATAAAAAAAATCTACTCATATTTAAGACTATTTCTAGGCTTTTTTCCTATGTATTTTAAATACTTTTACTATTTAAAAAAATTAGCATAGGGCTCTTAACATGGACTTTATGGTTGGGTATTGGAGGTATATTTGTTTCTGAGGGGGGATTATCAGATTTTCAGAGTTCTTTAACCTTAAAAATGTTATCCTCCAACTTACAGTTCAAGTATTTTATCTGTGTGCCTTCAGACTCTTTTAAGGCAGTTTCTATAACTGGATACTTCTGTTTTGGATACTTCTTTTTTATGGGTGTGAGGTAAAAAACATGTAACATGAGATCTACCCTCTTAACAAATTTTTAGGTGTACAGTACAATCTTGTTAACTGTATTAGTCCATTCTCATGCTGCAAATAAAGACATACTCAAGACCAAGTGATTATAGAGGAAAGAGGTTTAATTGACTCACAGTTCAGCATGGCTAGGGAGGCCTCAGGAAACTTACATTCATAGCGGAAGGGGAAGTAAACACGTCCTTTTTCACATGACGGCAGGAAGCAGAAGAATGAGCAAAAGGGGAAAAAGCCCCCTATAAAACTGTCAGATCTTGTGAAAACTCACTCACTATCATGAGAACAGCATGCAGATAACCGCTCCCATGATTCAGTTACCTCCCACCAGGTCTCTCCCACTACACATGGGGATTATGGGAAGTATAATTCAAGAAGAGATTTGGGTGGGAACACAGCCAAACCATATCATTAACTATATGCACATCACTGTACAGTAATCTTCAGAACTTTTTCATCTTGCACGACTGAAACTCTATTCTTATTGAACAGCAACTCCTCATTTTCCCCTCCCCACCGCCCCTGGCAAGCACCATTATACTCTCTGCTTCTATGAATTTGACTACTTTAGATACCTCATATCGGTGGAATCATGTATTATTTGTCTTTCTGTGACTGGCTTATTTTACTTAGCTTAATGTCCTCAAGGTTCATCTATGTTCTAGCCACCAAATGACAGAATTTTCTTCTTTTTAAAGACAGAAAATTATTCCACTGTATGTATATGCCACATTGTCTTTATCCACTCATCTGTCCATGGACATATAGGTTATTTCCATCTCTTGGCTATTGTGAATAATAGCTGCAATGAAAACAGTCGTGCAAATATTCTTCTCAAGATCCTGCTTTCACTTCTTTTGAATGAATACGCAGAAGGGGGAATGACTGGATCATATAGTGGTGATTCTATTTTTGATTTTTTGAGAAACTTCCAACTGTTTTCCTTAGTGGCTGCACCATTTTACATTCCCACCAACAGTGCACAAGGGTTCCAGTTTTTCCACAAACTTGCCAATCCTTGTTATTTTCTTGAGAGTGGCCATCCTAACACGTCAGGTAAAATTTTTTTGTGGTTTTGATTTGCATTTCTCTGCTTGTTAGTGATGTTAAGCATCTTTTCATATACCAGTTGGTCATTTGTATATCTTCTTGGAGAAATGTCTATATGAGTCTTTTGCCAAGTTTTAAATCAGATAATCAGATTGTTGGGCTTTTTTTTTTTTTTTTTTTTTTTTGCTATTGAGTTGTAGAAGTTGCTTATATGTTTTCAATATTAACCCCTTATTAGATATATGGTTTGCAGATATTTTCTCTGTTCCACAGGTTACCTTTTCACTCTATTGATTGTTTTCTTTGCTACACAGAAGCATTTCAGTTTGACGTAGTCCCACTTGTGTATTTTTGCTTTTGTTGCTTGTGCTTTTGGTGTCATATCTAAGAAATCATTGCTAAAACTAATGTCATGAAGTTTTTCCCTCCTTTACTTTCTTCTAGGAGTTTTGTAGTTTACATTTAAATTTTTAATGCATTTTGAGTTGATTTTTGTGTATGGTGTAAGATAAGGGTTCAATTTCATTCTGTTACATTTTGTTGAAGAGAATTATCTACTTCTTCCCTCTTTCCCACCCCCTGACCCAAGGCAGGATTGTACTCTGTCACCCAGGCTGGAGTGCAACGACAGAATCATAGCTCATTATAATCTCAAGCTCAAGGGCTCAAGGGATCCTCCAGCCTCAGCCTCTAGATTAGCTGGGACTATAGTTATGCGCCCCTACAGTCAGTCAGCTTTTAAAAATTTTTAATAGAGACGAAGTCTCTGTTGCCCAAGTTGTGCCTCAAGCAGTCCTTCTACCTCGTCCTCCCAAAGTGCTGGGATTATGGGTGTGACGGACTGTGCACACAGCGTAATCTACTTCTTGAGTCCTCCATGGTAGATATCAAATTGACATGACCGGTCAACTTCTATAATGAACCTCTTTGGGCAAGAAGACTTTTTAGTCAGGATTATTTCCTTAGGGTAGATTTAAAGAATGGGAATTACTAAGTCATGTGTAGAAGCACTTTTAAGGCTCTTGATATTGCTGAACTACTTGCCAAAAAAGATTATAGCAGTTTAAATCAGCAGACAACTCCTTCACCATTTTATCATACCCTCAATGTCACTGAGCAGTTTGTTTGTAAAAGAAAGAAGGGGAGCAATAAATATTTATGAACCTATTAAGTACAAATGGAATTTTGATCTTTTAGTCTGCATTTCTTTGCCACTACTAGTTTGGTAGAACATCATTAGCCATTTGTATTTATTCCTTTCTGAATTGTGAGGCAAAACATTATAACAACAGAGCAAGGAATAATGACCTAAAGGTAAGGAGAGCTATGAAGTATCATTGAAAGGGTTCATCACGCCTGTAATTCCAGCATTTTGGGAGGCTGAGGCGGGAAGATTGCTTGAGTCTAGGAGTTTGAGACCAGCCTGGCAACGTAGTGAGACCTAATCTCCACAAGCAAACAAAAAAATTAGCTGGGTGTGGTGGCATACGCCCATAATCCTAGCTACTCGGGAGGCCGAGCCAGAAGGTCAAGACTGCAGTGAGCCATGATTGTGCTACTGCACCACAGCCTGGGTGACAGAAAGAGACTTTGTCTCTAAAAAAGAGAAAAGCTCAAAAGTATTCAGAACAATGACTCCCGTTACTTCCTGTCCACAGGACTGGAATAAAGTATGGGAGGAGGGAGTTACTTAGTTTCCTGCCCATTCTTGTTTTGGTAAAATGAGGATAAAAATAATGGCTTCACAGGACTGATGACAGGTAAATGAAATTACATCGTGTAATTCATTCAGTACCTGCTCAATACATGTTGGCCCCTTCGTTATCTCTTCCTTTTTACCTCCCGTTCTATTTCTGTGCTTGCAGGCTAGGTGGAAATAGAGGCTGCCTAGAAACATGCATTAACAGGTGCTTCTTGGGCCACCCTAGCCTGAAGAAGGACAACCAGAGAGTATAACAGTGGCACCTCAATGCCTTGGCCTTGAGGACCCTCAGGGTCCCTTCAGGCCTCCAGATTTGAGGGGAGGCTCTAGCATGTTCTGGCTGCAGCTATTGTCTTCAGGGATTCTGCAGCTTGTAGCTGCTTGGTAAGTTCTTTGCTTGTGGCTGATTGTTACCCATTTCCGACCTGTGTCTTATATTCTTGTTCTGAGCCTGGTACCATCCCTGCTCCCTGCCATCCCACTCCCATCAGGTCCTCTACCCCAACACAACACTTCACGTCTGGTATGAAACTTGCCCATATGCAGGCCCCTTCCTCTCTCTGTTGCATCTGCCTCCTCAGGTGGAACAGGCCTGAAAGCCTGTCCTAGGCATGCATGAGGTTGCCTCATAAAACATCACTGTGTCTTCTACTTTGATTATAGAGGCAGGTGTCCCCACTATTATGGAGGCCGAAGCCACCCCTGTCCTTCCATTATATAACTCATATTTCCCTGTCTGAGTAATCAAGATTGTAGGGCTACATTAACAGTCCCTAATACACACATACGTACACCGAACCCATCATCATTGACTCCCCCAGCGAAATGTTTCCAGATTCTATTAAGTTTTTGCTCTTTCCAAAGCTTTTCCTCTTCAGCCTATAAAAAGCAAGCAGCTATTTGTTTCATTCCCAGGGGTACTTCTACCAATTGGAGCTGGGCTGTTGGAGTCATCTCCACTGCCTACCACCAGGACAAGGAGAGCGGTGTGAGTGGAAGAGAGAGAGGTGGCAGGGAAATCTCCCTTAGTGTGAGCTGTGTGGTCAGGGGTCCCAGGTGCCCACAGTCATAGAGGAGGTAGGGGCCCACTTGAAAATCACCAGATGCTTTTTTCAGACCAGGCCTGAGTGGTTTTTCGTCTCCCAGCCTGGGTTGCTTATATCTCCTTCCTCCCTGCCCCTGCACCCTCTGTCTTGGTGCCTATTCTCATTATCAGAGTTGGTAAGGCTCTCATGCCCTCAGAAGAGGAATTCTTCCATTTCCTCCCTCAGCTGGAAGCCACACACCTTGCTAGGTCTCCTGTCAACCACAACATATTTGAACTACTTTTACTTAAGCAGGATCACTCTGCTCTAATAGAATAACCAGGAGGCATCCCTGCAACTTCACTTCATCCTGGAGGGGCTGACCTTCCTGCTGCTGTCCGCCAGCTTCTCTAGTCTCCAAAGGTGTACAATTCTGAAGCAGAGTCCTCTTTTCCCTCCCAGCAGCGCATTCAGCTAGCACTTACTGAGCACTAATTATGTGCCAGCCACTGGGACGCTGGTCAGAACATGATGCGTGCTCTCAAGAAGTGCCCAGTCATTGAGAAGACAGGCCGGACTGTGCCCCTGTGAGGCAGGCAGAGTGCTGCTGGGCCCACCAGAATGAGGCAACCAGCTCACAGTCAGAGTTGGGGCAGATAGCCCAGGTGCTCTATAACTCCTGGAAGCCAGATCCTGTGCTTTGCTGTTATAAACATTCTCCAAGTGTGCAGTGGTAGGGGAGTGGCCTGGCTGTATACAGAATGCCCAAACCTTCCACTCAACTCTGAAAACCTTGAACGTTGTGGTCCCCAGAATTGAGCCTTGGCTGATAGGAAATAGGAAATCCTGACCTGGTCATCATCACCAAGGAGGGCTTCCCAAGTCACGGGTCTTCACACCACACACTGGCCTCCACTGGCCAGCTTGTGCTTAAACCATCTAGTGTTTCTTTCTACAAAAACAAACAATTTTTAACTTTTTTAAAGCAATAAACATTTTTCCTTTCCTAATTCAGTCTTAAATGAAACATTAAAGTAGATGTAGGCCTACTCTGGTTGAAACTGGGATGAGAAGTCTGGTAGCCCAGCAACCCCAAGGTCCCTCTGCATACAGTTCAGAAAATAACAGATGGGTGTGACCCATCAGCACCAGAAAATCCCAAGTTTTTGAGGTCCCACCCATAGAGGAGGAGGCCTCCACCCTGCTCTGAGCAGCGGGGAGGGAGCTGCAGAGCCAGTACCAGTTGCTTAGCATGTCCGAGTGCTGTAGACAGAGCTGCTGAGGGGGAAAAAATAAAGAAAAATTGCCAGCACCAAGGGGGGATAGCTTTCATCTTAATCTTGCCCCAAATCCCAGAACCAGTAAACCATCTGCTGTCCTCACTGTGCCCACCCAAGAGGTAGTGGAGAGCACAACAGGCAGTGTCAGAGGGTACCGAGGGGAGGAGGGTGCCACACTCCCAGCACCCATTTCAGCAGCGGGGCAGACTGGGCTTGACACAATATGGAGGTGAGGACCTAGCCCAATACATATTTAGCTTTCAAATTATAAGTCTAGGAGTGTGGGAAGTCATGAGAAAATAGAGAGGAAAGAATGAAGAGTGTTATGACAGAAATGCATTCCCATTAAAAATGTACTTTCTTTTTTTTTTTTTTTTTTAAAAAGAAAGCTCATCTAATGTTAATCTAGAAACTCTAATTTCATGGGGATTTCAAGAGGTTTGTGGAAGAAAACATCGTGGTAATTGTATATGCTAATGGAGTACCTACAGGACATTGTTATAGTGATGGAAATTCTATTTCATGCAAACACTAAAGCAGTCCTCCCTTTATATCTTGGTAGAGCTGATTGACAGAGTATAAAATTGCTTTTTAATCCAATTTAGGAAACAAAATGTGTAGTGGGTTTTAGCATTTTAAAATGCTTGAAGCGTGGAAGCAGAAATTCAAAATACCCTGGCAGACTGTCTATGGTATTGTATATCAACAGGACATTTTAGAAATATTATTTCAATATAAGTTTCTTTGAATTGAGTCATATTTTGTTTCAAAGCTTTTTTGGATTAGAGTAAGGAGAATGTATTGTGGAAATATGACCCAGAGGAAAATGAACAGAAAGCATTTTTTAGCCACATTTCTCAGGAATAGGAAGTTTGTAAGTCTCTTTCTTTAACAAAAAGCACTGCAGCTGCTTTCCCCAAGACTATCCGCATACAGGTCACCCCCACCAGGCTCATCACCTCTACTGAGGTCACTCTTACTAAGGCCGCTGCCACCTAGGCCACCAGATCTGTTGGCCTCTTCTCAAACGTCATCCTATTTCATCTCTCCTCAGCATTTGGTCCCACTGACCGACTGCTGCTTTTTATGGTTGTTTTTTTTTTTTTCCATGAAACAGGGTCTTGCTCTGTCACCCAGGCTGGAATGCAGTGGTGCTATCATGGCTCACTGCAGCCTCCACTTCCCAAGCTCAAGCAATCCTCCCACCTCAGTCTTGCCATGTTGCCCAGGCTGGTCTTGAACTCCTGGGCTGAAGAGATTTGCCTGCCTTGGCCTCCCAAAGTGCTGGGATTACAGGTGTGAGCCACTGCCCCCAGCCAGCCTGCTTCTTATGTCTTGAGGCTATCTTGACTCCATGACACCTTCTCTCTGTGCCACTCCTGTATGTCAGCACTCTCGTCCTATCCTTTCCTGCGCTGCCATGCGTTCATGTTTTCCGGGGAGCTCTATTCACTGCCCTCTCCCTCCTTGCTCGAAGCTGTCTTGAGAGATCTCGGGTGCTCCTACCGTGCAGCTTCCACCTCTGGCCCAGAACACCCACATGTGTGTCTCCAGATTCTCTCCTAAGCTCCAGACCTGCAGACCCAGCTGCTTTCAGGCCATTTCTCCAAGGATGTTCTGCAGGTTCTTTAAGCTGTTTTTGTTACCTTCCCCTGCTAAGCCTCTTCCTGCTTTGGTGTCTTTACCCTAGCTAAGGAGCTCACATTATTCTAGTTTCTTATGCTAAAAATTTGTCACCTTTGGTTCTTCCCCTCACTCTCACATTTAGTCTGGTGCCAAGTCCTGGAGAAGCTCCTCCTCCACCCCCCAATTTTGTCCCCATCACCTGGACTCTAACAGGAGCTTTTTAAGACTTTGCTAATTTCCATCTCTTCCCTGTCTGTTGTTCCTACACATGACTCACCCATTTCTCTCAAAATTGCAAACTGCACAACTCACTTCCCAGTTGCCTATGGCAGTGATTTCCAAACTGTCCTCCTAGGAGAGCCAGGAGGGTTCCCCAGTCCTCTCTTGGGTCCCTCCCTCAGATTTCCCCACAGCTTTGTTTTTCATCATCTTCACAGATTCTAAGTGTCCCCCCGCCCCCGCCTCAGTATCTGCAGGGGATTGGTTCCAGGACCCCTCACATATACCAAAATCTATGCATACTCAAGTCCCCCAGTGGGCCCTGCAGAACCCAACAGAACCTGTGTTATGCAAAAAATCAGCTCTCTGTATATGCAGGTTTCCCATCCCATGAATATTGTATTTTCAATCCATGTTTAGTTGAAAAAAATTTGGTATAAAAGTGAGCCTGTGCAGTTCAAACCCAGGTTGCTCAAGGGCCAACTGTATTCTGCGTCTAAAAGTCTGAAAACCAGTTACTGAAGGTCGGGACACCCTCTGGAGCAGGTCATGAAGGCCTTTTACAGCCTACTTTTTCTACTTCACTCCTTTGGAGAGTGGCCTGAGTTCAAATGCAGGTTCTGCCACGTCCAACTGTGCAACCCTGAACAAGTTACTTCCTAAAGCCTTCATTTTCCCATCTGTGAAACAGGAATAGAAATATTAGCTCTATCACAGAGTCAGTGTTAAGGAGTTACTGAGATAATGCTTGGCATGTGTTAGTGCGTAATCAGTGTTCGCAGTTACCATCATGTTAGTACTCAGGCCCTACCAGTTTAGAAACACATCATGCCCTTGGATGCCTTGGTTTGCTTTTGGTAGGCTTTGATGCCTTTGGTATACGTTGCCTGTTAATGTTGGTTTGGAATCCCCCCTCCTCATTTTTTCAGTATAAACTCTTATTTAATTAGTAAAATTAATGTTTTCATTTTTCTGTGAAGCCTTCTCAGACACAATGCTCTCCATTTGCTTCCTTAGTGCTAAGTTTATACATCTTACTAAGGTACTTACCATGTTGAATTTTATTCTTTCTCCATACATTCTCTTTTTCTCTCCTCTCTGTCTCCCTCCTCTACTCCTACAAAGACTATGGATCATCAAGGTGGGGACCTGACCTGATTCATGTCCATGCCCCTGAGGTAAATTATGAGTGCTTCCATATCTGTGTCCTTGGAATACACAAAGGATCCTTCCATATCCATGTCCTTGGATAGGCTGTGGGTGCTCCCATATCTATACTCTTGGGATACACCGTGGGCCTTCGCATATTTTTTGAATGAAGCAAAGTAACCAATGAATAGATAAGTGAACCAGGAAGAAGCAGGTACCTTGTGATGAGGACCCGTGAGTGGTACTGAAATCACCAGGTTTAATTTGACAATTCAGCTTTGCTTTATGCTTGCCTCCATATTGGTCGGTTAATGACCCTTGTTAGCCAGGTCTCTTCAGCTGATCTGCTACTACAATAAAAGTGCTAAAGTATTTTACCTAAAAACAAACTCAGTTATCTGTGGGACATGTATACGTGGAAAAGACAAATTACCTCTACAGTAGTATGAACATTTAATTTTTTTTGGTAGCAAAAATATCTACTATTCAATGCACACTTATATGCCAGGTACTATGTGAATGAATGCTTTACATATATTACATAATCTTCAGAAATTAAAACCAGCAAGGTGTGTTTTTACTTTTCCAGTTTTACAGATGTGCAAACTGAGTTTCAAAGAAATTAAATAACATGTCCAGGGTCTCGTAGCTAAACAGTAGAGCCAGGATTCCAGTAAGTGATTCAAAGTGGCAGATGGTAGATGAGAGGAGGTAAGGCAAGGAATCCTGGTGATGTGCACCTCATTCTCCATCACCACATGATCTGAGTGAGCTGTGGCTACTTGCAGTGTTTTTTGTCCTGTGCCTGCTTTGTGTCTTACTGATTCCAGGGAGTAAGCAACATTGAAACTCAGACTATGTGGTGTCTCTCCCAGGTAGCACTGGCTTTATTCTCAGAACTCTTCATTGATGTTTTAAAAACATCTTTTCTGGTCTTAGGCCATTTTATCAGAGCCAGTTGCACCAAAGCATTGTAGGCATGAAAAAAATTTGCTGTCTCCAGTTATCTTTTGTTTGTATGTTTGTGTGTGTGTGTGTGTGTGGCTGTGTGCATTTTTGATGCAAGTCTAGAAAATAGATTTGTATGACATATATACTTACATACATGTACATACATATATAGAGATAGAAAAATAAAAATACTTATTACAAGCCAGGCATGGTGGCATATGCCTTATAGTCCCAGTAACTTGGGAGGCTGAGGCAGGAAGATCGCTTGAGCCCAGGAGTTCAAGGCTGCAGTGAGCTATGGTTGCACCCCTGCACTCCAGCCTGGACAACAGAGTGAGACCCCATCCCTTAAAAAATCCTTATTATAGAAAACTTGGAAAGTGCAGAAAGAGTACAAAAGAAGTTAATCTCCCATTAAAATCAAATATTTAACCAGCATGAACATTCAACCTGTGACTTTCCAATGGTTTTTAATGCCTACCTATACATTTTTATTGTCAAAATAATTAATAATCTGCTATGTAAATTGTTAGGGTACACTGATTTTTTTTCCATTTAGCAATGTATCATGAACATTTCCCTGTGCTAATACATATTATTTCACTACCTGGTTTTGGGAGCAACTTAATAGCCATCGTTAACTGTGATATAAATTAATTTATCTGTTTTTTTTTCATATTTTGTTTATTCCCATACTTTTGCTAATGATTTTCATATGACTTATGCTATTGTTGATATTGAAAAATCCCGAAAAAAGAGGTGTATGAGTTAATTCTTTGGTATTAACATTTATGTGAATGATAACTATGGGATCATTTTCACTCGAATTATTATAGAATTTTAAGATCTTAGCAAAAAGCACTTTAGCAGCCACCCAAGGTAGCCTCTAATAGGCCACATCTCTTCAGCAGTTTCCCTGACAGGTGAGCCAGTCTCCTCTCAGAGAACTCCATGAGTAGGCGCTGCTCACACCTAAAGACCACAGCTCTCTGCTTCTCTTCATATGCCCTGACTTTGGATGCTCCTGCAGTGAATGCTGACACAAATAGATTTTGAAAAGTTGCTTCCGAAATTTTTAGAAACACTGCACTTCAAGATCAGTGTGATTTTATCTGGGAAGGAAGTTAGAGGCAGGATGGCGGGCAAGAGAGCACAGAACGCTGGCTGAGCTAATAGCAACCAAGCCATTATTATAGATGGACAAAGTGTGTTCTCTGATTTGTGAGCTTCAGTTATTCTAATTGATTTCTGCATACTTGTGGATAGGGATCTGCCCTCTTCCATTTATTTTTCTCTTGACAAGACGTGAAATGTTGTTCCATGCTTTTCTAATTTAAATGTTGCACATGTTGAGAACTGATCTTGCCAGCCATTTTAAGCCTGGCCAAAAACATAACACATTGTTGTTATTAGCCTTCATCATTTGGTTAGGGCCAACATTTTGTTTGGAATTATAAAGGAGTATAAATCTTTTTTATAGTCATAGCCGATTTCTGCCATAAGATAGATAAGATGAGAAGGCAGAGTTGTTTCCTTGATGTGTTGCTTTGGTTAGCCTCATAAGGCTGATTAGGCCAGGGATGTTCACTTTGGGAGACTTCTTGGGAAGTAAGATTTCAATGTAATTCAACTTAAAAAAAATATTACCTTGATGTGCAAGGCTCTGTAGGAGGTGCGGGGAGGGGAAATTAAGATGCAGATGACAAGGTTCATGCTCTTGGGGGTCTTATGATTTAGCAGAGAAACAAGATACACAATAACTAATGTAAGGTGGCATGTGAATAGTACACATACACAAAGATTAGAGAGAACTTAGAGGAGAAACAGCATTACCTCATGGCCTACCTTTGGGGCTGCAGATGATGTCCTTGAGGCCATATGCATCCCATTGAGCTTGCAGGCTGAGTAAGCCATCTGTCACACACATGTGTACTACTATTTTTCAAATGTATTATATGTAGATGCCCTGGTGGCCAACAATGCTTTTAGATTAAGTTTTGTTTTATTACATTTATTGTAGCTTTTTGTCATATTGTATATTTTCAGTCGGTAGCTACTACTCTGATGATTCCTATCATGAACATCTTTGAAATTTTTTCATGTTAAAAATTGGTCCGGTTATCCAAAGATGAAAAACCATTGTCTACAGCAGTCAATGCTGTCCAAAAGACTTTTCTGTGATCATGGAAATATTCCCTGCATTGTCTAATACAGTAGTTATTAGCCACATGCAGCACCTGAGCACTTGAAATATGGCTAGTGAGATGGAGGAACTGAATTTTTAATTTTGTTTGGTTTTAACTAATTTAAATATAAATAACCACATGTGGTAGAAACTGTCGTGTTGAACAGGGATAGCACATATCTATAATGTCCCTTTGTCAGGAATTTTCTGAACTCTTCCCTTCCCCTGCCAGGTTGACTTGCCCTGCCTCCTGCTAGTTTCTTTTCTTCTTCTTCTTTTTTTTAGATGGAGTCTTGCTCTGTCGCCCAGGCCGGAGTGCAGTGGTGCAATCTCGGCTCACTGCAACCTCTGCCTCCTGGGTTCAAGCAATTCTCTGCCTTAGCCTCCTGAGCAGCTGGGATTATAGGGACCTACCACCACGCCCAGCTAATTTTTGTATTTTTAGTAGAGACAGAGTTTCACTATCTTGTCCAGGCGGGTCTTGAACTCCTGACCTCGTGATCCACCCCCCACGACCTCCCAAAGTCCTGGGATTACAGCTGTGAGCCACCGCGCCCAGCCCTGCTAGTTTATTTTCTACCCACAAATGTGGGTGACTACCAGGCCCACTTCTTCTCCGGTGCCCCTATTCCTGAAGGTTCTTTAGGCTAAGAGAAGAGTTCTTTCATAGATGATTAATGAAATGTGAAAGCCTTTTCTAATCATAGAAATGAAAAGAATGGTAGTTTACACTTTTCTTTTAGCCACCATCTGATTGTCAGGGGCTTTAAGAAGATTTCTGTATACCTGGGACACATGAGTTAATTGTTTTCATATTTTATGTTTCAAATTTAGTAAGCATGATCCTTCTTTAAAAATTGACTATTTGATAAATGTGGTAGCTATGAATAATTAGAAAGTCAGATCAAAATCTTATTCCAGGGCTCTCATTAGGCCAGAAATTTCCCCTCTCCTTTGTTTTTTTGATGATGATTATTATGGATAACCAAATGCTCTTCCTTCTCCAACTTACTCTGGAACAATTAATACAGTTCATAACGCTTTACAAGTTATTTATTTTTTTTCATGACTCGTAGCCTCAGGGTCCTTTAAGACTATCACTGGCAGTAGCAATGTACATTTTAATGGTTCCTATTAAGGTCACAAAATCACAAGAGGATAGCCAGGTAACTCCAAACATAAAATCCACCGTAATATAAATATAATTATTTATATTATGGCTGATATTCATTATCAACATAGTGCAAATTGGATTGCTGGGTAATTCTCTATTCTTATTTTTCCGAAAAGATTTTTGTCTTGCACTGTTTTAAAACAAGACGTTAGGAGGGAAGCAGTAGTTCATAGAATCCAAAAAGGCAGATGGCCAGAAAATTCTTTTAGAACTCATCATATTTGAGGAGTTCCACCAAAATAACAAACACCTCTCATGGACCAGCCTGGAAATGGGTCCCAGGTCTTTCTGTGGAGTGAGGCTTTCTATCCTACCTCCTCCCAAGTGTGACAACCATATCACTGTCTTCCTGCTGCTCTCTGGGTGTCTCTGTTTCACTTCCCTACTCTTCCTACTTTGAGGCCAGAAGCTTGGAGGTTTCTTCAAATATCAGACCTGGAGGGAGGAAGGTTTCAGTTGCTGAGCAAGATGACTGCATGTGTTCTCCTGGCTCCTGCTGGGCCATACACCTCTACACCAAGCGTGCCAATAGGAGAGGAAGCTTAAGGGCAACTGGGTGATGCCCAGAGGGTACAAATCCTCAACTAGATGACAGGGAAACATTGATAGTTGTGCCATAGTCTCCCTTCTGTATACCAGGACTCTTCTACCTTTCACTGTCTTTCATAAACTTCCACGGATAGAAAAATACATAAGCAATTATTTCTGATGCTAAAATTTTTGAGTACCTTTTTTTAGCACTTGCTCTTGCTGTCCATATCCCTCTGTAGTCTACTAGTCTCCATTTTACAGGAGATTGCATGGGCTGTTGTTATCTTTGTCTTTGGTGGTGGTGGTGGGGTGGGTGTATGTGTAGGGGTGTGTGTGTGTGTGTGTGTGTGTGTGTGTGTGTGTGTGTGTCAGTCAGGGATGGATCCAGGAGGGGAGAATGCCAGCCAGAAAAGAAAGGTTAACATTTGCAATTATAAAATAACCTTCAAAAATTGCTCCCTATCTATCCTATAGTAAAACAAAAGAATAAAAATGGAAACGTAGTCTTTTCTCAGCCCCCAGGAAGTATATCCATTCTTTCCCTGTACTCCTACCCACTTTGTAGAAGATAGCAATGAAGAGGTGTACACTGAGACCCCCATCCCCCACCCCTACTCCCTAGTCTTTGGGAAAGGATCTAAGAGTGTCACAGTTTGGGGTCTATAATGCTCCCCTCCCTTGGGTCTTCCCATGCTCTGGCTGCCACCCTTCCTCCCTGTAGCACCTGAGCAGCTGTGGGTGGCTCTTTTCATAGGACAAGATTCTTCTCCTTGATACATGTGTATAGAAAAAAATAATGGACAGTGCTACTCAATCTCAAATCTTTCTAGTTCACTTGGTTTAGCCACATAACTTCTTAACCTTCATGTGTCCGTTTTACAAGGTTTCATTCTGCTTCCAAAATTATACTAAATTATCGTGTCTTCTACATTTTCCTTTATGGTGTTTGAGTCTTATGTATTTCTTTGATTAGAGTGTCTTAGCCTGAAAGCCTCTGATCTTCACTGTAGGAAACTAGTACAAGGCTAATCATCTGTCAGCAAACTTTGTATTGCTGGATGTTTTAGTAATTGCCTTCAAATGTAGTAATGAGGTTGCAGGTTTAATGAAATGCTTATAAGTGGTGGCTTTGGGGAAATTAACTGCTCTATTTTCAATACTGAATTCTAAATTACATAGGTATTAACACAACTGTGTCCTGCTTTTTTATTTCAGTACCTACTAGAAATGAAAAGCTTAATCCTACCCCCAGAACATATCCTGAAGAGAGGAGACAGTGAAGCAATAGCATATGCATTCTTTCATCTTGCACACTGGAAGAGAGTGGAAGGGGCTTTGAATCTTTTGCATTGTACGTGGGAAGGCAGTAAGTAATTTTCTTTTTTTGAAACATTTTTAAGAGCATGAAAAGTTGCTAAAATGTTTTTGCACTGAGTGTTTATGATGAATAATGAAGATTTACATATGTACTGCTCTTGTATTCTGTGATGGCCCATCTAGGCTCTTTAGTGACTTAGGTTCTCCCATCCCCTGGTGGTGGTGGGTATTCCTGTGGTGAGGCTGTTTCCACAGCTCAGAAAGGTAAGTTATGTTATAGATGGGTTGAACCCAGATGTTCTTCAAAGGGGCACCCTGTCATCCTGAAAACCCCATTTGGAAACTTGGACAGCCCCACAGCATCATGGTAATCTTCGGCATTGGGTTAGGCTTCGTGCTGGACACTGATGACCACTTCTTGATGGCCTTTCTGGGAGGGTTGGCTAAAAGCCACAGTCATCCTCCACTGGAACCAGACCAGCCATCCAAAAAGGTGTGGCAGTTATGCTTCAAACCAAGAACAGTGGCCATTGAACCCTAGTGTTTGCTAGGAGGTGTAGCATTCACGTATTAACGGATAAATTCTGGGTAGATGAATGTAGGGATAAATAAATCTGCGGGCTTGTTCTCCATAGATAATATTATTCCATGTAAGGAGAATAAGGTGTAATGGTGGGGGAGACATGCTCCCTGCATGTCATCTAATTGGGAAGAGGAACCAGCAGCATGTGGCAGCTGCCTGTTGATTATTCAGAAGGGAGAGGTCTATGGGGTGGAGTGATCGTGGTTAATGTTATGAGTCAGATGAGATTTGAATCAAGCCTTGAAGAAGTAGGACAGTATTATAAGCAAGGACACTGTGTGAAGAAATGGTAAGTGGTGGGCTGTTTGAGAGGATGTAAATTAAGGAAAAAAGTCAAGACTATGAATTATTGGACAACATGTGCTAGCATTAATTTTAGCAAAACAAGTACAATATGAAGCATGGGTTTCTTTTTCCACCCATGGGAAACTAAAACAATAGAGTCTTCTGACAGTTTTTTCCTAGCTCACCCTTACTGATCAACCTCACAAACAAGTGTCTTTTTAATCCTTTCACTCTGTTTATCTTTACTGCTTCCATTTTCATTTTGATAATCTGCTCCTCCCTTTTCCGGCCCTTCCCCAGCCCAGCAGGACTCCAAGTTGGTGTAGGAAGGGAGGTTGGGGGAGCAAAATGGGATAGTGTAAAAATAAGCTAGAGATGGGACTCAAAGTTGATTGAAAATTTTTGTTTAGTTTTGAAAATATTTCTTTAGCGAACTAGTAGTAGTTCTGCTTCTATAGATTACTATTTATAACTTGAAGGAGGATTTGATCAGTGCCTCCACCCCTCCTCAGTAAGTGTAATAGCACACTCCAGGTGGCCTGGGTGGCACCAGCAACTGTATTTAAATGGGTTAAGACACACCACTCTCCACTCAGGGTGTGTATGAGCATGGTCATGATTCCTTCTGGCTTGCGCTTCCTGTTATATGTAAGATGTGCTATCAGAAAGGAACACAATACATGTTTATTTAAGCGTGAGAAAGAGACAGAAAAGCCCAGCAGGGTTGAACGTGAGAGGCCTCACCTAGTGTCAGTTGTCAGGAGAAATTAAATGGACAAGTTGGC
This sequence comes from Nomascus leucogenys, assembly GCF_006542625.1. NCBI lineage: Eukaryota > Metazoa > Chordata > Mammalia > Primates > Hylobatidae > Nomascus > Nomascus leucogenys. The sequence goes on from NC_044393.1 coordinate 66,286,820, forward strand.
TTACCAAATATTTGTAGATTGGCATCTTGGAAATAATAATAGAAGCTCATCCATTGGGTGTCATAGAAAAGAAAATTACCTGTCCCATAGAAAGGAGCCAAAAGAGGGGTGGAGCAAAGGGTGATGAAGACATGGTATCACCATAGAAAAATGGCATCACCATAGAAAAAATAAAAATCCTACGAAGAATAACTGGAAACTCTCTTTGGAAATTAGTTATCCATGTGGTCAGATAATAATGGGAAGATGCTCTGATCAACTGGAAGGATAATGAGATTAAAAGAAACATGAAGTGAAACAGGGAGCTACAAAATCAAGAAGGATAGTTGTATAGGGATTTAATTTTCTCAAATAAAATTGGCAGAATGCTTTATTAGGATAAAAAGAGGGGGTAGGTTTTCAGGCATAACACAGTATGGCCAGGTACCTATAGGAAAGGAAAATTCTGCAGTTGATCCTTACAGATAAGCAGGAACCACTCTGGAGAAGTGTTTGTGAAAATCAGGTAACTGTGATCCCAGCCAAAGTCACTTACACTGCCATTCAGTTTTCACAGAGAGCCATAACATTCAATTTTAGAAAAGAGGACTGTGGAAGTGCTTACTATATGCTAAATGCTTGAGAATGCTACGAACCTTGAAGAGTGTTTGTTTAACTGGGTAATTTACAGAGGTTTTGCATTTAGATCATTCACTCTTCTTGATAATATTCTGAGTTAGGCCGGACAGAGGTGGCCACGTCAATTTTTCAAGACAGGAAACAGGTTCATTGAGATCAGTGTCTTGTTGAAGGTCCTGTGGCCACTGTTGGGTAGCCAGGATGTAAACCCAAGTTCACTTTTCCTTCACTCTACTGAACAACAGATGAAGAATAAGATCAGTCATCTCTGAAACATTTGTTTGGAAGCCTACAATTGAAATTTACATCACTACTTACAGCGTAGGATGTATTTATTATACCTGATCTCTCTATAGTGTTTAGAAAGTTAATCATCCTATATAAAATTATATTTTGTTGTTTAATATTGACTTAAACATTTTAAATATCAAATGAGACCAATTTTATAAAATAAATAACAGGTATGTATAAATAAATGAAAGAGACTGGAAGTAAATAAGCCTGTTTTAAGTGATTACCACTCAGTTGTGGATTTTAAGTAATTTCTTTTTTCTTTATATTTCTGTTTTTAAATTTTCAACAAGCATAAATATGTGTATGTCTATATACACATATGTATACACATATATTTGAAAAATAATATAGATGTTTTTGGTCTTTTTAAAAAACAAAGCTGTAAATATCATGCAATTTAGAAGAAAGAATTACCCCTCCAAACCCAGACAATGTTATCCAGTCTTTTGACATTGCTTCTGGATCTGTGTTCATTCTAAGTTAAATGGAGGTTCAGAGCTCTGGATTTTCCATCAGATGACCTGGATTAGAATTCTGACTGAGCTATTTATAGTAGCATTTACTTAACTTCAGTAATTTTTAGAAACTGTGAAGCACTGATGATACTGAATGCCATACCCCACCCACCCCAGACTGGTGACTTCAGGGCAATTGCGGCAGCTCCCTCTCAGGTCCGCTGGCCATGCATAGGAAGCCTGTGCAGGAGCAAAGGAGGCTGCACTTCCACCAGTGTACCACTTGGTGGTGCCTTTTGACATCTCCAGCCTCATAGTTTAGGTTTTTCTCCTTTGAATCATTTTTATCTTCATTCTGAAATTTAAGACCATTCCCCAACTCCCTTCCAACTTCCCTTTTTCATTAGAAAGAAAATTCAGGGAAGAAGGTAACAGTACCTAATTTTACTGGGTTCCATGTTTAAAATGATTATTAGTAAATTTATTTTGGGAGATTTAAAACAAATTCTTAGTTTCTGTCAAAAGTGTTCGCTGGGAGTAGGGGTGGAGGTGTATTTTGTTTTGCTTTTTAATGAATTTGTTATGTTGGAACGTTAGCCATCCTTAATTAGTGGAATTAAGTGAATTTCCCACCAATCAAGCTGAAAAAAAACCTCCCATTTTTGATAAAACCCCCGAAGTCCAGCTGATGCATGGCAGAGATTGTTTGGGTTTGAAACATATGGTGGTTTAAAAAAAAAAAAAAAAACTGAATCCTCAACCACAAATACATCAGCATTTCAAAGGCTTCCAAAATGTTTGATTCATCACTGTCCCAGCCCCTGAAATTACACAATATGTTCCTCAAAGTCAAGATAATTAAGAAAGGGCAAGAGTTTTAATTTACAAGATTTTATAATATGTTTCCAGTTCATTACATAGCTGCCACCTTATCTGAATCATATTTATTTTAAACACTGTTCTGGCGATCCTTACATACATGTACCACTGGAAATATGAGTTGAACATAAAAAACATAGAAATGAAGGGTCTCGTTTGAACTGGGTCTTCTTCACTAGGGTATTACACCTATGGGGCCCTATTTTATTTATTTTTTTTTTTATTTTTGCTGGGCCCCTATTTTAAATGGCACATTTTCTGTTTTACCTGTATTAACACTGATGTGGCTTTATCTCCTTCCTATCTTGATCTTTTCAAGGCTCTGTTTTGCCTGTATTTATTTTAGAAAGCGGGGTTGCCTGCCGACCACAACTGTGAACTTTAATTTTCTAGTTCTGTATATCAGGAGGCTAGTCTGCCATGGGGTAAATCACTTAGCCTTTCTTTGTTTCCGTTTTTTTCTACTTGACCAAGTAAGACTCTTTATTTTCTTTTTAGAGATCCCCCCGCCCCAAAGAATCCACTAAATTATGTATAAGATTTGAGGATGGTGTTTTTTAGGGGAACTAAGGCAGAGTATTTCCTTTGAGAGGGGAAAATGGCCCATTGTTGAAGCATAGGATGAGATTCTGATTCTAATTTATTCTCTTTGAACCTAATGGCAAATGCTGCTCACTGTAAGATGAGGTTCTTAGGGCATTTCCTCTAACCAAACCTTTCCTCCATAAGGCTGGCACCTTTTGAACTACCAAAGAGAAATTCCACCACCCTCCCCCATAGATCCAAGGCTAAATTTTGTAATTTGAGAGAAAGCAATGATGGGCTAAAGTCGCTGGTCATAGCTAACTTACCCCAATAGCCAGACCCCAGATACTGCCCAGTAGAACCAACTTGCTCCTTTCCTTTATTCGGTCTTGGTGAATGGCTATCATATGGGTCCACCTGAGTTTTTAAAAAGTAATATTCTGTCTCTTCTTGATTGTATGTTTATTCATTCGTTACTTTATTCAACAAACATTTATTGAGTCCCTCCTTTGTGCCAGGCATTGGGTTGAGGAGATCAAGATAAATAAGAATCTAAAATGCTTTGGGAGGAATGTGTGTGTGTGTGTGTGTGTGTGTGTGTGTGTGTGTGTGTGTACAGTGTATATAAGCAAAAAATACACACATACACCCCATATCAGATAGATAGTAGTGCTTGTATCCACACTATCTATCATGACAGCAGGAACTGAGTATTAGAGTGGTGAGGGTCACGAAGAAGTTAGTGAGTCTGCTGTAAGACCCTAGAATTTCAGAGTAGAACATCATTTAATCCAACTAAGGGAAAGTGTTTTTCCCAAGGCCATACAATTAGGTAGTGAAAGCATGTGGATCACAACCCAGCCTTTTGACATTTGAATTTGCTTTATTGCTGCACCCAAATGCCTCACTAAAAACAGATGGCCTTCGTGGCTGGTTAGCTACATTGAACTTAAAAATAAGGACACGAAATTTGCAATTTGGTGATAATTTCCTGTTCTATCACTTGCATTTCTAATTATTAACAAACAAGCAGAATTTTTACTTATAAACTAGAGTATGACCTGACAGAGAAAGTAGGAACTTTAGGTTTAATAGAGAGGGATATGGGGGAAAGAGAAACCCAACCTTTATTGAGCAGCCAGGCACTATATGTGGATGCCTTGACCTCTGCTGTTACACTTAGTTCCTTTACCAGCCTTTTGAGGCCTGTGGTATTCTCATTTTACAGATGAAGAGACAGGCACACAGATTAACAACCCACCCAAAGTCATATGCTAGTGAGCCTAGGCAGGTCCTGCTCATCCTTTAGATGCCACTTTGGCTGCTCCTCGATTATGTACACACAGCACCATGACTCCCTTGGAGGTGTTCATCACCGTGGGAACCTTTGCTGTTACTTTCATGATTGGATCCTGCTTCTGGCACTTGGTGGTGAGCTCCGTGAGGGCAGGGGCAGTGTGTGCTGGACTCACCTTTGTGTGCTTGTCACATAAGAAGCCACTTACCTTTTGACAAGCAACTGATTATAAGAAGTAGAGCTGGGATTCAAACTCAGTTCCCTCTGTTACAAATAATCTGTATAAAATTATCTAAGATACTCTTAGATTGATTACATTCTATCCTTGCCTATCCAGTAGGTACAGTAAGAAGAGGTCATTAGAAGTCATTGGGAAAATCAGGAATTAACTTGTTCATGTATCCATCCTTTTGTCATTTCTTTGGTTCTGTTTATTTTTCCCCCCAGTATCAATTGAGAATCTCTGATGGAAACAGCACTGATAGACTTGGAACCTAGAAAATGTGTCTGGTCAGGGATAGAAGAAGGCAGCCTTGTGCCGCAGACTTGATTGTGAAGGCATGATCTGTTCTTTCACTAATCCTCAGTTTCATTTTGACCCTTCAGCAAATGCACAACCAAAATCAAGGTAGGGGAAGGGATGGCACACAGAAGAAAGTGCAGAAATATCATTTATATACCATGTATTCACTCTGAGTGGCCTAACTTTTTTGTTTTGTTTTTAACCCAATACATGTGTATTTTTAATTCCTCCGAAATTTGTGTTTTCTTAAGGATTTTTAGGTCTGTATTCATTCATAAAATAGATCTGTTCAAATGACCTTTTTCTATTCTTATTAGCACCACCAAATCAACGTGTTTTTAATACTTAGATTCGCAAAATTTCTGGACATTTGGCAAAAGGCACAAGACTGTCATGGAGCAGTTGCATGTCTTAGCAGTGAAAGGGACCAGGAGGTGGGAGGTGACGCTGGCAAGGCTTGTGCAGTGCCTCTCCCGGCCTCTCTCCGGACCTCCCCTGCTTATCTCACACTTGACTGGGCCCTGCACTGCAGGGTGGGTAAAGGATAGAATTGCAAGCAGAAATTGTATTTGCTTTTGTTTAGTGAAGCCAAAAGCCTTAATATTATTTTATGAGCTCAATGCAAATGGCAACTGACATGAGAGAGGTTTTAAGAGCACCATAAGCATCTATATAATCATGGGGGTGGAGGGCAATCTGGGAAGAGCGTGTGAGTGGGTGAGTGGCTGTGTGTACACATGCACTGTTTTTAAAGTTGTATTGTGTCTCTAACCTCCCCAAAAAAGACCAGAACCAATTAGAAAAAGGAAAAGGCCAACTTGTCGCACAAAATTCTGTATGCATGCCAAATATTGGAGTGAAAAACATGTAGCATTTGACTGAAAAGACACCAACCAACCATTAGATTTCTATGGTTGAACACTCTCAAGATCTTGCACTCGTGTATTTCATTTAAAAAAATTACTCCCTGAAGTGCAAACTGACTTCAATTTTGAATAAAATTTAGCATTCAAATTTATAGCCACTTCGAAAACTGAGGGTTTATTTATATCATATGAACTTGAACAGATACCTAATTACAGCAACCCAGCAGCCCTTTGCACATGGAGAATCTGGATTTGAAAAAAAAAAAAAAAAAAAAAAAACAAAACTTCCCACGTAGGTTTTTCCACATTTTTCAGATGCTTTTGTAGCAGCCATCATTTATGGGAAATGGCATTAAAATCCTGCCATAATGTAGTTTAAGTTTAAATTCAGTGATTCCCAGAAGAGATTTTAGTGTATCTTATAAAGGCACTAAAAGGCTTATTTTTGTTTTTGTTTGTTTTTGTGGGGGGCGTTTTGTTCTCTTGAAAGTCTGGTTCTAATGAGAGAGATGTTGGTTCCTTGGAATGATCTTTGTGTGTTAACAACCTGTGCAAGGAACTCCTCTCTTGCTTGTTCTAGCGGGCAAAAGTCATCTTTGTTTGCGTGCAAGAAAAGGTCTGATTGAACTAGGGTGAGCCTTTCATTTTAAGCAGAGTTAAAGTCTGGGGTGTTTTTAATGTTTTAATCTCTGTTTAAGAGGTTTCTGTTATGAGAGGAAAATTGATAACATTTTTACCTCAGCAAACTGCCAGCAAACTGGCTCTGCTCTAATCCCACATTTATAGTGATTTATATTCTCCGTGGCAATGTGCTGTAACCTCAGAGTGATACCACTGCGGTGTAGATTGACTGCATTCCAAATGCTGGAATCACATACATAATGTTTTTACTTTTAAATAATATTCAGACACCAGAATAAATACCATATGTGCACTGATGCTGGTTACAATGGAACCTTGTCATTTCTTGTGAGGGAGAACATTCTTTGTTTCTGATTCCTGTTTGAAATAAGTATGCAAAAGATAAATATGTACATTGACAGCATTTTGAGAAGGCTCTGGTAGTTACACAGCTGAGGATGTAGCTATGAGTCCTTGAAATGTATCATTTAAAACTAAAAATATTGCTGCATGTTGCCACCATCCCTCACTAACATACATGAAGGCAAGGATTGTTATCTGACATTCCCAGAGTAGGGTAGACCTTTTATATTTTATATCTACAGCAGGCTGTAGTAAGAGGACATCTGTTGAAGAAAAATTACCTCCATGAGTACTGTTCGTAGAACAGTGAGGCTAACATGCCGATGACATTGTAACAGAGAGAGTAACACACTTGATCATGGGAAAGGATGGATTGATTGGAAAGCCATAATTCAGTGTGAGCCCTAATGTCATCTGATGCTACAAAAGCAGAATTTAGGTGGCCTAACGTCATCAAAATACAGATAATCTCTCCAGATCAATTTTCCCACATGATATTTAAGATTTAAACTTTTAATAAAGTTTAGAAACACCTCCCGAGTTATACATTTTTAGATTTTTGTTTTTATTCATCTTGATTGGAATTCAAATCCACTTAAACAGTATTTTTTAAGTCAACTTGGTAGAATGCCTTTCATATTTGTACATCTATACAAACTCCAACAAGTCGATCCACATTTGCTTCTTGGGGAAGCATTTTAATCCACGTTTGCATGATTACTATTTGTTTAGCTATATTGAATTAGTGCCCATAACATTTTAATAATATTTAGTAGATGATGAAACCCTGGGCATTGATACTGATGGCTTCCCAACCCCTCTGCACCTCTGTCTCCACCCAGTTTTGTGAGGTTTGCCCAGAATATATAGTGTGAGATGAATGTGTGAGTAATACATCATAATTTATCTCTGACATTTCATCTGGCACATAGCTTGGTGGGGTAAGCCTTGCCTCCTTTGTAGAAGCGTTCCCTGTTATAAAAATGCTCAAACGCCCCTTTTTGCAGTTGGGAAATTATAACACAAGCATTGGACATCTCTGACATATTTTTTCTCCTTTTCAGCTTTTCGGATGATCCCTTATCCGTTGGAAAAGGGGCACCTATTTTATCCTTACCCGATCTGTACAGAGACAGCAGACCGAGAGCTGCTTCCGTGTAAGTCTCACCTCTCTTCAAGCCAGTGAGGCTGTGTGGTGAAAGGTGGGGATTGGAAGAGGTGGGAATATCAATGTTTAGAATGTTCCTTGTCTTTTATTACTTTTCTCCAAACCCCTGTCCTTGTTTGATAGCATATGTATTAAAGTGAATTATGTGAGTGGGTTTGGCTTCCTGTTCCTCCAAGTCTCTCCAAATTTATCAAAGGGAAAGATGCCAAAGGATTGAAATGTAGCTGAAGAAACCCTATGTACTGATTGGCCTGAGCACAGAGACCCCTGGTTTGGGCTGGTATCTGCTGGGCTGGTCCATTGTGAGGCTTCTGCCTGGGCTCTTCAGCTGGACAGATGTGGTCTGCACAGACCGGAGTTTGAAGAGGAGCTGCTGACTGAGAGGGAGCTGTGCATGAGTCATGGGTGGGAGGCCAGCACCAGGAAGCTGGCACCACGGCCAGATGTGGAGTTGTGGGGCAGGGCAGTGTGCTCTGTGGTGAGGCTGTGCTCTGGCCAGAGAGATTTCCCGTGAGCACCTCGTGGGTTGCATGTAGTGGCTCGGAGTACCGTGTGCAGAGCACACATGTAGTCTCAGCACTGTATGAAAGCACACAAAAGAAAACCCTGCCCTCGACTACCTTACACTGCTAGCAGTCTAATGACCCGTACCACATGTGGAAAATATTATTTTGCTTTGCCGTAATACAACATTGTTTTGACAATTCAGGCTAAATGGTTATTATCAAATCATACTATGTACAAGGATCATGTCAGACTCTTCATGTGGCCCTGGCTTAGTATATATTTTTCTCCCTCAGATAGTAAGCTCCAAATTTTAGCTCTTCTCCCTTCTCTGTCCTCTCTCCTGCCATCTCTGCCCCTTCACCAGCCCCAGTTGTATCAATATCTTATAGCTGTAACATATAAGTACTTTCCCCAGAGAAACAGTGTAACCTTAAAGCCCTGGGTGCATAGTAAATTTCCAAACACCAGCATCATCAAGCCAGTCATGAATCTCCAGCATGGTGGGATCTGGGTGCAGAACTCAATAGCTGTCATCAGATTGAGGTAGCAGGAGGTGCTCACTTGCCTCCTTGCCGGCCAGACCCAGTGCGAGATTTGTTACTCAGGGAACTGGGAGATCCCCGTGATGTGTTTCTCACCGTTCGAGTTTGATTGTGAAAAGAGTCTGGTGCCTCACACATTAGATTTGATTTCAGAAATCCTCACCGTGGGCCCATAGTTTACCTTTTGACTCCCCCTTCAGGGAGATCCTTGTTAAGTTTCGGTCTTCTGGTAAGAAAGGCAGTTTTCTGAAAAGTACAATGTTTTTCAATGTTTTAATCGAGTCCAATTAAGTTTCCATGGGGATAGATTAGTTATTAGAACAAGATTACAGTTCTTAAGAGAAACCTTATAGGGATAATCTTTATAAGCCCGAAATAGAAAATTATGGCTCACATTAATTGAATGCAGTGCTCCAAGTCTGGTCTCCCTCCAAAATCTTTTTTGGTTGGATGTTGAGGGTGAGGATATGAAGAAGGTAGGTTGTTTTAAGTGCTACCCATAATTTGCACATTAAAAGTATAATTATAGCCACACGAGGCCCTGAGCACACTTGCTCCGTGTGTTTGAATCCCAGCAGGTTGACCTACCTGGATGTAGTATGCATATTTGTCTGCATGGAGTTCCTCCTGGATCCCCTCCACCCTCAGTATTCAACTTTGTGGATTACTGTTGAGGACTCTGAGGAACAGGAGCTGAACGGTAGAGAAAAGGCCTCTAGATCTTGTATTCCCTGAGGACCATGGAGCCCCCTGGTCCTGTTGGTTAGAGCGGGCTGTTTCTCACGTGCAGTTTCACAGCCTCTCCCCCAGCACCCCCAGCACCCCCAGCATGTGGCTCTTTCTCCTCCTGCAGGCCAGCCCCATGGATCCGGGCAGTCTCTCAGGCAGCCTCATCATGAGCACAGAGGAGGCGATTCTCTTGACCTTTGTACCACAGCTTTTTGGTTTTCCCAAACCCAGTGTTTGAAATATAATATAAAAATTATAGAGGGCACTCTAAAGAGCACCAGCTTTTCTTGTTTTTTGATGATTGTTGGAAGTGTATTCGTCATCAAGAGTCTCGTACAATTGTGCCAGATAACCCTAGCAGCCTTGACCTTCCCTCCTTGCAGTTTGAATAGACCTACATGTGAGGTCCTCGCTGGATATCTCTCTATGAGGGTGGCACCCCCCACTGACATACTTAGAGGGTGCCAGGAAAAAATACAGGAGAAACTAGTATCATCTCGTTATAATGATTTTTAAAATACAGGAAGGAAAAAATATAGACGGGACGCATTTTTTCCCTGTATGCTCGATTTTGGATTTTCCAGGTTTTGTACAATGAACACGTGTTTTGTAATTTGAGTAAAGTTTCATTGTTTTAGCTGTGTTTGCTTTTGAGAAAAAAATACTATACATTAGGCATAGGCGGTGCTCCTCTTCCCTCCCATGAAGGCGTGACACCCCCAAATTAGCCCCCTCCTGCCTCAACTTAGAGTGCTGAAGGCTGGACGGAGACTTGCGACCAGCAGATGGGCCTCCAAAGGCTGGGTCAGATGTTGGGTATGGTTTGTCAGGTGTGCTATTTTTTCATTTCCAATAGGCTTCCAACTCTTTCCCAAGCTCTGGAGTCAGTGCTGCCATATAGACCTTCCCTGAGAATGCATTTTACTCTAGCCCTGATATTTCCCTTTTGGTCTTCTCCACAGCTTTCCATGAAGTCTCAGTTTACCCAAAGAAGGAGCTTCCCTTCTTTATTCTCTTTACTGCTGGATTATGTTCCTTCACAGCCATGCTGGCCCTCCTGACACATCAGTTCCCGGAACTTATGGGGGTCTTCGCAAAAGCTGTGAGTGTTTGCCTAGAGGGAGGCCTCGGGGAATGGACGGGGAAAGCCAAGGGAAGCAGCGTAAGAAGAAATGGGGTTGCCTTGCAGAAATGGACATGAGCCTGCAAAGATCATTGCTCACCATTTAATTTTCGTGATCATCAATGGAATCAAAGCGTTAAGGGTCAAATGAGAAAGTGCAGGTTGTTACTGCACGCCTTGCCTCATTTCACAACAAATTCTCAGCAGTTTCCAAAAAATGCAGGCGGTCCAAAAGCACGGAATGATTTAGGAAATCCTAGCAAATGAAAAATGTGTGGGAAATTACTCAGTTTTCTATAAATTTAATGACATTATTTCTAATCGTTGGATATTGTGGGTCTTTCCTTAGTGAAGGATGAGATTTACATTTTCAAAGATGATTTAAATAATTTTTTTAATGGCTGCAAAGCCTTGTCTTGTTTAAGGAATGAACAGAGGGTGTAAAGGGCTTATTAAGAAGTAAACTGAAATGACATTTAGAAATATGGAAATCCATTAAGAGTCTTTAAGGAGCTTGGGGAGAGGAGCTTTAATAAGAAAAGCCATTTGCATTGACAGCCAAGAACCATTGTTTCTTTGTTGAAAACTGACCATTTCAACCTACACATGCAGTTGAGGATAAGTTTACTGATCTTGCCACAGATAAGTTTCAAACAGAAGGAACAAGGAAAACAGTATCAATTGTTTCCCTGGAACTCCATTCAGATTTCAAGGCGAGTGCAATCAGAAAGGATGATTTCTAACTTGGCTGGGTTGATTTAATCCCTTTCCAGATGATTGACATTTTCTGCTCGGCAGAGTTCAGGGACTGGAATTGCAAGAGTATTTTCATGTGTGTTGAAGATGAACTGGAAATCCCTCCGGCACCTCAATCTCAACATTTTCAAAACTGAACTCATCACTCTTCTTCCCCCACCACCAAAACTGCTCCTCTTCCTGTATTCCTGACCTCCGCCATCCACCCCATTGCTCAAGCCAGAAACTCGGCAGCCCTTCCAAACTCTTCCCTCTCTCACTCCCCACATCCCATCTGTCTCAGCCTTCACAGTCTGTCAGTTCTAACCTCCTAAGCAACTAGGCCTTCAGTAAATGTGATTCACCTCTTCTTTCCCTCCTTTTCCCAAAGCATCCCTCTTAGTCTAGGTCCTTGTTATTTCTTGCCCGAACTCCTGCCGTAGTCTTAACTGGTCCCCTTGCTTCCTGTCTTATCCTCCACCAGTCTTTCTTTTATACTGACACAAGAATGGTCTTTCTGAATTGCACATCTGAGCATGTCACTTTCCTGCTTAAATTTCTCTAGTGGTTTCCCACTGACTTCAGATCAAGTCCCAGCTGTTCAGCATGGCATCCAAGGCTCTTTATGATCTGGCCCTTGCTTACCTCTCAGCCTTAGTTCTCCCAACTCTTGCACAGTCACTGCTCTTCAGCCATAGTGGATCACTCACCATTCCCAGATGCACCGGGCTCTCGCACACCTCTGCGCCTTTGCATGTGCTGTTTGCTGTGCGTGGAATGCCCTTCACTGTCACCACCCTGCTCATCCACTCTACTAATGCCTCTTCATTCTTTTGTACTCAGCTTTCTTTAAAGTTCTTCTAAGCTGAGTTAGGTGTCTGTCCTTTATGATCCCGCAGTATTCCATGAATACGTATATTCTCACATTTATTGTACTGTATTATAATTGTTGAAAACTTGTCTGTCCCATTTAGAATGTGAGCTCCTTGAGAGCAGAATGGTGTCTTCTTTATCTCTGTATCCCCAAGGCTTTGCACAGTGCCTTGCCCATAGTAGGTTTTCAATAAATGATTATTAAATAAATAATAAATGGTAGTGGTCTCTGCAGAAAGAATCAATGGAAAAATCAGATACAGCTTAGCATTTTTTTTTCTCTTCTTGTATACTTATAATCATAGCCTCTTTGAGTTGAAAGGGACCTGAAGCAAATTGCCTTTAACAGCAACCCTGAGTGGAGGTCACCTAGACTCATCTTGAATACTTTCAGTGATGGGGCACTCACATATTTATAAACGTCAAAGCCCATTTGATTATTGGATGACTCAGAACTTTTCCTTGTACTGTAAAAATCTGCCTCCCTTTGGTTTCCACTTATTCCTATTCTATAGTGAGGGTACACCAAACAGCCCTCCTTCCTCTTGCAAATTCTTAGGACAGCTCACTCATTCATGGCCACCTCTAACCAACTACTTGCTTTTTCCTCCAGGTAGAATATCTTACATTTCCTTAAGTCTTCTGTGCATGACATGATTTCTACACCCATTATCACCCATATTGCTGCCTTGGATGTTCCTTAGTTTATGGGCCTATACTACTTGTTATTTTCTTCTACTCCCTAGCCAATCTCTGAGTAAAAGTAGTTGCCAAAACTCTGAGTAGAGTGTGACTTAGTAAAATTTAAAATAAGAATATATTTACATTAAACAATTATTGCTCTTTTATGTTTTCTGTTTTTCTGTTAAACATTTGTAGAGCATATTTGTAAAAATATGTCATTAGTGCAGTATTCTTCATTAAACTAACTGTAATAGCACTTGGTGGGAGTTGTGAATCAGTAGAGATTCCCAGCCTTCAGTCTGTGTATTCACCTGGCTGCACCACCAGAAATCCAAAATCTTGAGTATTAGCAGGAGGAATCTGTATTTTTCACAAAGCCCCTAGCATATTCTGAGGATGGAGATTGAGGGCATTCTCCCGTCTCCTTCCAGGGACACTGCTTGGAAAGCTGAACCTTCAAGCAGCCACTTGCAGCTGCATGGTGTGCCGTCAGAGCTGTTCAGGTGGAAGCTTTTCAGGAATCAGTGATTTCCCTGGCTGTACCTTGGAATCATCGAAAAACTTAAAAGTTACTGAGGCCTGTCCCCACAACCCGAACTTTCTTGGTCTGGGGTCAGCATGGGCAACTCAGTTGTCAAGCACTCCCCTGGTGATGCGGATGTACAACCAGTGTATTGAATGGAATGAATAATTGCCTGAGCCTGCTTTAACCAGCAAGGGGATTGGGAATGCAGAGGAAGGATAGTGACTAGAATACACCTGGGTGTTCTCTAGGACTGGCCGTACAGCTGTGCTTCCAGAGTATCGGAGAGGGGTGTTCATTAAGGATGCGGGACAGGACTCCACTCGCCTCATTTCATGTTTTCAAAGCTTTGGTTTTGAGTATAGCATCAAATGATTGAATAAAATATAAATCTGCCTTTAGGGTCCTCATATTTTCTGCTCTACCAAGGTGTGGTAGTTTGGTCAGCTCCCCATAGTTTTCAAATGTACTTTAGATAAGTTTGCATTTCAACCTCTATCTGGAGAATCACATTTATCTTGCCCTTCATTAAGGTCTAGCAGTTTCCAAAACGTCTGTAGAGACTGTATGGGGAAGGAAGATGGATGGCCTGAATGAGACAAGCCCCTTCTCCCGCCGCCTCCTCGACCTGCCCCCAGAGTCTTCTCTGCATCTTCACCCTGGTCGCTTCATCAGGCCCCTCCTGAAGCTCCCACCCCACACCCCACACCCCACACCCCGCAGGTTATCGCAACTGCCCTAGAGGCTGCCTGCGACCATTTGCAGCTTGTGAAAGTGATTTTCTAAGCCCTTTGCTGAGATAATGTCCCTGGGACAATGACCTTTAGTAGATGCAGAGAGATTGCACTGCCACCCCCAGCTGCTGGCTTGGGAACTCCCCAGCGTGTTTACATGGTGACCATGATGTGCAGCCCATAAGGAAGCCCACAGGGAAGCGTGAACCACTGGGAAACTGGAAAAAGCAGCTTCCACTGGCATTTCCCCCTAATCTAATCTACCTCAGTGATTTAGGACTAACTCTTCCTAGCATGTTTAGTTACAAAGATAAGCTTGCACATATAAATACGTTATCATTCCAAACCCACCTCCTCACAGAATGTGGGAAGGTCAGGATTCTGACCCCTCTGTCTTTCCTTCTCTAGTCTCTCTCCTTCTCCGAGACTGAGCCTCTTGATTTCTGACTCTCATGTTCACTTATAGGCCTCGTCCTCTTTGAAGCCTGATATTGATTACCGTGAAATGTCAATTGTCTGATTGCAGTAGGGCACCTGGAAGTTATTCAGATAAGCAGAGGCGTTTTGAATGTTAATGAAGCCTGTTGGGAGCCGTGACCTTCTAAGTGATGGTGTTTCAGGAAAAGGAAGATCAGGCAATTGAAATGTCATTCTCTTTTTTTTACTAGCTCAGTTTCTTTTTCTCACCACGAGACACTCATTGAATCCTGGGGCATTTTGATTAAAGATATGACCATGTATCTCTGCCCTCTGGACAGTTTTAGACATCGAGATAAATAGGCCGTTCCAGGTTTTCTTGGTGTTGCTCATTCAGGCTTAACTTTTCAGCAGTAAATTTCCCCCTAAGTCAAGTGAAAACTGCTGTTTCTCCTGGTATATGGGTTGGGTCTCCAGCTAAAAAATATTGACTAATTTTCAAACATGCACAGAAATACAACTGAGCATCCCAAGCAAGTCTGCACCTCCAGACATTTTAAAAAAATATCTCCTGATGGAGCTTTTATTTGGTTATGAAGTGAAAGGGCTTAGCAGCTTCAGAAACCTCACTACGTTGTCCCTTCCTTGCAGGTATGGGATGGAAGGCATGTTGTGGGGGAAGGTGGCTTAGTAATGAAGGGAGCACATCTCAACTGGGGCTCGTGAGAGAGTAAATTAGGCCCTCTAGGAAAAAGTTCAAGGGAGTCTTTGTGAATTCTCCCAAGGATGGAACATTCTAGATAGGAGGGATAGAAGCAAATCATTCTATACATTGGAAGCATTGGGGCTTCGTATTCTTGTGGAACCTTGTTGAGAAGGGCAGGTGTCATCCAGGAAAGGAGGGACCACTGTACTTTGCTGTGCAGCATGGGGAAAAGGGAGCATTTATGGACATCAAACAGGGTGAAACTTTCCTCTTGATTTTCAGAGGCTTCACTTTTGTGCTTTTTATCCAAGTCAGGTTAGTGCCCAAAACAAAGCAAACAAATAAACAAAGGCCTTTATTTTAAGCCAACATTGTAACATCTCCATTCATTCTGCAGCTCAAGGTGAGGCTCCCCGAGGTCCCCAAATTTTAGTGTGTGTGAAACGCCCAGAGTACAGACTTTGAGCGATGCCTGTTATCTAGCTGCGCTGGCTCATGTTCAGCAGTTGCAACAGCTCCATGGCTGCAATGGCTCAATATTCAGCAGTTCCTTCCCCACTCAACCACAACTTCAACAGTTCTAAATCTGTTTTTGGCCAAGTCTTCAGGATATAACTTTGCCAGCAATATCACCTTGTTTATTAAGCCCTATCTTCCACCACCTGTCAGAATCTCAGACCACTGTAACACTTTAGCTCCTCTTTATGGAGTTGAGCATTATAGACAGATGCTGTGGTTTGTGGAGCCTTGGTGGTCTCTGATTATATATGTGTCTGTGTATGTAGATATACATATATGCAGACGTATATAATTATGTTTGCACACATATTATGTGTGCATTTCCTATCATGTTGGGTGAATGCAATCAGTAGACTTGCTCCATATTATCCTCTTATAACTAGGATTTTACAAATGCTTTCAGAGTAATTGGGCAGTAATTGCTCATTCCCAGGCCCATTGTCTCCCATGATGCCTTCCAACTGCATTCATGAGTGCTCCCAGTCCAGCTCTAAACTGAAAAAGATAGGCCATCTATTCCGTAGGGTGGTTCTGTGCGCTCAACAAAGGATAATTTCAGAAGATTATCAGAAATTGCCATGTACCTGGCATCCGCTTGAGGACGGCACCGTCTCCTCTTTGCTCAAGCACTGACATGGCTGCCTGTTTCTTAACTGCAGATCCAACCTGACCCGCAGGGCCCTCCCCAGTATCCTTCTAGCCACTTTTGAACTCTATTTCTTCTAACTATCCTAGCTAAACTGAACCATTTACTACCTTCTGGTCATACTGTTGCTTTTCCGTTTCTCTTCTGGCTGTTTATTGAGCCTGGAGGGCCCACCCTGCTCCTATTTCTTCCTTTACCATCCTTATTCCATCTCTTTCTTTTGATATTCCAAGCATCCACTGGAGTCCATTTCACTTGCCTCTTTCTCAAGAGTATTTCTGCTCCTTTCAACAGAATGGATTCTCTCCCTTTTCCAACCAATCCCAGTGCTTTATTTGGGCCTCTATTCTGATTGCCATCACAGCCTATCTGGGTATTAGTTTGCTCTGTCCACATCTTCGTGGACCCCTCCATCACTGGGCTTTGAGCTTCCTGACAGTGGGAGTTTGGTTTTGTCCTACACCCCTTTATATTTCACCCAGCACTTAAGTGCCTTACTAAATAAATACATTTAATTGGTGTAAAACACAGATTGGAGAAGGATCCCAAATTTTATGCTGTCTTGATTTTGCATTATATGGATCTCACATTTGATGATCTGGCTATAATGTGTTGCAGGCCTTCCCAGTGTGTGTTCTACTGGTCCAAAAACAAAACAAAACAACAGGACAGATTCTGGGTCAGCAAATTTGGGAAACTTGCCCACCATACGTCTTCTCGAAGACCCACAGTCCACAGAACATTTACCTAGTAAAGGAGCCTGATTTAACTTCACTAAATATACTAAATTTGCTTGACTTCAGAACTATGATCCCCTCTGCATTATATACACACACGCTGCACTACACTTCTATGAGAAATTCTTGGTAGTGCAGATGGTGCTGTGTAATGGACAAGGGCTTAGGAAAAAGGGCTCCACAGTACAAGAACCAGGTGTTGAACCCCAGTGAGACAATACCTGGGTTCTGAGCAGAGAGAGGGCAATGAAACCATCCCAACAACTCTCTCTTCCCTGACTGGGATAGGGCACCTCTTCTGCCGGATGCTGGATGGGGTGTCGAATGAAGCTGATTCTTCACAAGAACAGAATTAGAATGGATTTGAGAATATTTTAATAAGTGTCTCATGTGAAGCACTTGGCTTTCTTAAAAGACACAGCTAATGAGCTTTATTCTCTACATGAAAAGCAGAAAGAAATTTAGTAACCAAATGAAAGAGTTCCCAGAGGTGCAATCGGAACAGCCCCTCTTAACAAGGATCTGTCCTCCATGGAATAGCCGGTTTGCCACCTTCTCCCAGGGTCCCAGGCATGCTGCTAAACACGTGGCTCAGAAAGGAGCCCAGGCTGGTGTTTGGGAGGCAGTAGGATTGCAAAGAAATTCATACACAACACACTTGACCTGTAAAATTGCCATTTCCATTTAAAGTGAGCTCTACACCCAGCTAGATGAGCAGCTGGTCTAAGTTGTCACCATTTTTTAACTCTTGTGCCCACTTGCCACTAATCTGTCATTCCTGTTTGACGACATCAGTCATCTGCATGGCAGCTGGCAGATGCTAAAGGCTAGCAGGAAGACCTCAGGACTGTGGGCCACCTGTCAGGGGAGTGAGGGGGCTGTCAGCTGACACTTCTCCCCCTTATCTAACAGTGCTGGGGCCAAAGACTGGAATGCAGGTTTGACCATCAGCTGATGTTTCCTGTAAACATAAAGATGAAACAGTCGCCTTTTGAGACTTTCGTAATGCAGAGACTTAAGCTGCAAGCGTGGGTGGAGAGGTTTGTTTTATAGTCTTGAACAAGGTTTCTGCTGACTTCTGTGTCTGTCTGGTTTCTTTGCAGTTCCTCAGCACTTTGTTTGCCCCCTTAAACTTTGTCATGGAGAAAGTGGAGAGCATCCTCCCATCCAGTCTGTGGCACCAGCTAACACGGATCTGAGAGAAGCCCCGTCCTCCATTCACCTCACCCGCCGCTGCCACCGTCTCCTCCGTGCCAACTCCTTGTGGACCGCAAGAAAGCATGACTTTGAAAAAGGGAAGCCATTCCGAGATTTTAAAATGTTCATGGAGTATTCCATATTAAAAGCTGTTTTTGTTGTACAAAATTCACTGATGTTCAGTTCTATTTTATTTTGCCTTCAGAAAAGAAGAAGAAAGTCAAAAATAAAACTTTTGTGTATTGCAGCAGTCATTTGTATCCTCCTGTGTCTTCCAACCCTAAAATTGTTGATGTCCCAAATAAACCTTTGGGTTTACCTTGAGTTTCCTGGGAACCTGGATCTGCTGAATGCCACATCATGGTTTCTGTGCTGATGGAACACATCTCAGCAGGCCCTGAGAACCCCTTATAGGCAGAGGCTTGGAAAATGGAATCTGTTGGGTTCAACAGGACCATCATTGTCAAGCCGAAACTGTCCTTCTAGGCCAAATGCACAGAAAAAGCTCACAAGAGGAATCCCTGGAAGCATGAATGAAGCAAAATGTGTGTGCCATGGCAGGTTGTTCCGGTTCAGAGACTACTTACTGAATAGTGTTCAACACTGTAGTTCCAGGAATCATTTTGGTTTTGCTGTTTGAAAACTTCTTGTGAGAAAACTCCTGATAAGAAGCCGCAGACCCAACAGTCTGTGGTAGAACCTGACCAGTTTACTGTCATTGTCATTTTTAAAATGTTTTCTCATAAGGGTACTTTTAAATTTTTTATCATGTTTGCATTCCTGAAGCTTCAGTGTGAGCATTCTTTGAGTATTTTAGTGATCTGAACCAAAGTGATCATTTGTCCTCACCACCTTTAAAAGCTTTCCATATGATTCATATCTTGCTTAGCATCTGGCTTTACTTAAGCAAAAAAAAAAAAAAAAGAAAAAAAAATAAATAAACTTGAATCCTCTATCTGAAGTGAAAAGTACCACTATTTAAAATCTCACTCCAGTGCCTAAAAACAAAGGGCCTGTCCTTCATGTAGCTTGTTTTTCCCCTTATTGAGAATCTGAAGTCTTTCCCCACTAGTGTTAAAATAAGCAGCATTTGGGGAAAGCACCCGGCCACATCTCCTTCCCAGGGGATCTTCCTGCTGGCCCCAAGAGCATAGTCAGGTGGGCAGGTAACATTTAGGTGCACAAGGGCTTTTTATGCTTTTGGCAAACCCTTCTTTGTACCTACTTTGTACAAAGCCCCAGTGGGATATGTAGCTAGCTCTGGCTCTTAAAGGAAGTATCTCATAAGAGCTTGAACTCCATGTACACACACCAGTAGCACTGCTCTTGATGGCAGGGGCCAGGTCTATCTTGTGGATATCTGCTCTTGATGGCAGGGGCCAGGTCTATCTTGTGGATATCTGCTCTTGATGGCAGGGGCCAGGTCTATCTTGTGGATATCTGCTCTTGATGGCAGGGGCCAGGTCTATCTTGTGGATATCTGCTCTTGATGGCAGGGGCCAGGTCTATCTTGTGGATATCTGCTCTTGGTGGCAGGGGCCAGGTCTATCTTGTGGATATCTGCTCTTGGTGGCAGGGGCCAGGTCTATCTTGTGGATATCTGCTCTTGGTGGCAGGGGCCAGGTCTATCTTGTGGATATCTGCTCTTGGTGGCAGGGGCCAGGTCTATCTTGTGGATATCTGCTCTTGGTGGCAGGGGCCAGGTCTATCTTGTGGATATCTGCTCTTGGTGGCAGGGGCCAGGTCTATCTTGTGGATATCTGCTCTTGGTGGCAGGGGCCAGGTCTATCTTGTGGATATCTGCTCTTGGTGGCAGGGGCCAGGTCTATCTTGTGGATATCTGCTCTTGGTGGCAGGGGCCAGGTCTGTCTCTTTCCCTCTTCTTCCTCAACATAAAGGGGATGTGCAAGTGATTTCTTGGATGAATTGATGCGATACGTGATAGGTACAAATAACCTTTGACCCATATTCAGAGGAGGAAGATGGGTTCTGGCTGAGAAGGACCAGGGAAGGCTTAGAAATGTAATTTTGAGCCAGAAGAAAAAGTGATGAGAATCTGATTATTTGATAGATGAAGAAACCAAAGTCCAAAGTCGACCTACCCAAGTTGGGACTCCAGATTTGGATAATCCTTGAATGAAGGTTTAAGAGCTCATAGGCAGTGGGAAGTGGAAATGCCCAAAGACATCGTTGTTAGAAACCCCAAGTTTTCTGTAATCCCAGCAATTTAGGAGGCCAGGTCAAGAGGATTATTTGAGCCCAGAAGTTCAAGACCAGCCTGAGCAACATAGTAAGACCTGATCTCCACAAAAAAAAAAATTTTAATTAGGTGAGCATGGTGGCATGTGCCTGTAGTCCCAGCTACTTGGAAGGCTGAGGTGGGAGGATCACTTGGGCCCAGGAGATCGAGGCTGCAGTGATCCCTGATTACACTCCAGCCTGGGTGACAAAGTGAGACCGTGTCTCAAAAGAAAAAAAAAAAGTTGCAGAAAATACAGCAAAGATATGGAAGATAAGGATTTTAAAGTGCCTAATGAATTTAATAGTTCGGATTTTAGAGCCATTTCATGGAGAGGTGAGGCTTTAAGGGGTAGGAGGAGTTAATGGGAAGTGCAAATGGAAAAAAGATGGTGACAGATGTAGACACAATCAGATGACAGATGTGGATAATACTGTTGAAGGAAATGACAGGGTGAGTAATATTGTTGAAGGAAATGAGTCCATTGGCTAATAGGAGTGTATTAGTCTATTCGTGTATTGCTATATAGAAATATCTGGGACTGAGTAATTTATAAGAAAAGAGGTTTAATTGGCTCACGATTCTGTCGGCTGTACAGGAAGCAGCAGCATCTGCTTCTGGGGAAGCCTCAGGAGGCTTCCAATCATGGCAGAAGGTGAAGTGGGGACAGGCACATCACATGGTGAAAGCAAGAGCAACAGAGAGAAAGTGAGGGGGAGGCGCCACATGCTTTTTTCTTTTTTCTTTTTTCTTTTTTTGAGACGGAGTCTCGCTCTGTCGCCCAGGCTGGAGTGCGGTGGCATGATCTCGGCTCACGGCAAGCTCCATCTCCCGGGTTCACGCTGTTCTCCTGCGTCAGCCTCTCGAGTAGCTGGGAGTACAGGCGTCTGCCACCTCGCCCAGCTAATTTTTTGTATTTTTAGTAGAGATGGGGTTTCATCGCGTTAGCCAGGAGGGTCTCGATCTCCTGACGTCGTGATTCGCCCGCCTCGGCCTCACGAAGTGCTGGAATTACAGACGTGCGCCACGGCGCCCGGCCCACATGCTTTTAAATGACCAGAATCACTATCAGACAGCACCAAGCCATGAGGGATCCGCTCCCATGATCCAAACACCTCTCACCAGGCCCACCTCCAGCACTGGGGATTACAGCTCAACATCAGATTTGGATAGGGACAAATATCCAAACTTTATCAAGGGCTAATCAGGTGAGGAGAGAGACACCTTCCCTGAACTTGAGAGAAGCAAATGATGTGAACTTCCTAGACCTTGCACCTTATGACCCGGAGTCAAGACCCCCTCCTCAACTACTCTGCTCAACTGTTGAGCCCACTCACAACTCACACTAGCAATTCTCACCTCCCCAGTCCTGGCTGCCAGGGAGGTTGCTGTTTTCCCAGGTCTTGCCTTGTTTTGCTGCCCCTGAGGACAAGCATTAAGGCTCTCTTCTTTTTAAATCATTTAATGCAAATATGTGGAGAGGTAGAGCAAGAGCAACTCAAATAACACAGTCGAAGTTTTAAAGATGATTGTTTATATATCGTTCTTACACTTCCCGACCAAGGTCCATGGTTCCTGACTTCTTACACAGATGGCAACTGGAATCCAGGTTGTCTTCTGCCTTCTGCTTTGATTTCTATATGAGGGTGCATCAAAATCCATTCTGATGGGCTTTCCTTTATAAAGACCCTTCCTTCCAGCAGGACAGTAAGTGTTCCTTAGTCTCAACTTACGCGTGTGTGTTGGAATACAAATGTAAACATTCTAAATTAAATATCAGCAAATGCAGTCTAGCAATGGATACAGGAAATAAAACAATATGACCAGATAGAATGATCTGCCAGTTTGGTTTTTCTTTTAAACTTTGTGATACGGTTGGGATTTGTGTCCCCACCCAAATTGTAATCCTCAATATTGGAGGTGGGGCCTGGTGCTGGTGACTGGATCTTGGGGGCAGATTTTTCCCTTTGGTGGTGTTTTCGTGATAGTGAATTCTCATGAGATCTGGTCGTTTAAAAATGTGTGGCACCTTCCCGCTCTCTCTTCCTCCTGCTCCAGCCATGAGAAGTACTTCCTGGCTCCCCCTTCACCTTCCACCATGATTATAAGTTTCCTGTGGCCTGCCCAGAAGCCAAGCAGAAGCCACTATGCTTCTTGTATAGTCTGCAGAACTGTGAGCCAATTAAACCTCTTTTCTTTATAAATTATCTAGTGTCAGATATTTCTTTATGGCAATGGGAGAATGGACAAATACACTTCTTTTATCAGTACTTACCAGCATCGAAATTATTATGGCTTTATAAAAGAATTGAGAAGACCAGGCTCTGTGGCTCATACCAGTAATCCCAGCACTTCGAGAGGCTGAAGCAGGAGAATTTCTTGTGCCCAGGAGTTTGCAATCAGCCTGGGCAAGCATAGTAAGGCTACAAAATAAAACATAAAACATTTAAAAATTTTAGCTGGGTGTGGTGATGTGCACCTATAGTCCGAGCTACTTGGGAGGCTGAGGTGGGACAGGTTCCTTGAGCCCAGGCATTGGAGGCTGCAGCGTCCTATGATTGCACCATTGTACTCCAGCCTGGGTGACAGAGGGAGACTCAGTCTCTAAAAATGTTTTTAAAAAGAATTGAGAAGCTTTCCATATTTTCATATGGCCTGAAATAAACACTGACATTATCTGCCCTTACAGGATTAGGGAAAAGACATGAAACATCTGATTTTCAGGCACTAATGGTGGATTTTTAAACTTTTTTTAATTTTTAATTTTTGTGGGTACATAGGTGTATATGTTTATGGGGTACATGAGATGTTTGATACAGGCATGCGCTGCATAGTAATCATGGAAAATGGGGTATCCATCCCCTCAGGTATTTATCCTTTGTGTTACAAACAATCAAATTATAGTCTTTTAGTTGTTAGTTATTTTTAAATGTACAATTAAGTTATTATTGACTACAGTAGTCACCCTGTTGTGCTATCAAGTAGTAGGTTTATCCATTCTTTCTATTTTTTTGGTATCCATTTACCATCTCCACCTTCTCCCTCAAACCCCCACTACCCTTCCCAGCCTCTGGTAACCATTCTTTTACTCTGTATGTCCGTGAGTTCAATTGTTTTCATTTTTAGATCCCACAAATAAGTGAGAATACATGATGTTTGTCTTTCTGTGTCTGGCTTATTTCACTTAACATTAATGGCCTCCAGTTCCATCCATGTTGTTGCAAATGATGGAATCTCATTCAATTTTATGGCTGAATAGTACTTTATCATGTACAAGTAACACATTTTCTTTATTCATTCATCTGTTGATAGACACGTAGGTTGCTTCTAAATCTTAGCTATTTTGAACAGTACTGCAACAAACATGAGAGTGCAGATATCTCTTTGATATACTGATTTCCTTTCTTTTGGGTATATGCCCAGCAATGGGATTGTTAGTTTATATGGTAGCTCTATTTTAAGTTTTTTGAGGAACCTCCAAATGGTTCTCCTTAGTGGATATTCTAATTTACATTCCCACCAACAGTGTACAAGGGTCCCCTTTTCTCCACATCCTCACCAGCATTTGTTGTTGCCTGTCTTTTGGATATAAGCCATTTTAACTGGGGTGAGGTGATATCTCATTGTAGTTTGGACTTGCATTTCTCTGATGATCAGTGATGTTGAGCACCTTTTCATATGCCTGCTTGCAATTTGTATGTCTTCTTTTCAGAAATGTCTATTCAAATCTTTTGCCCATTTTTTGATCGGGTTATTAGGTTTTTTTTCCTATAGAGCTGTTTGAGCTTTTTATATATTCTGGTTATTAATCTGTTGTCAGATGGGTAGTTTGCAAATACTTTTCCCATTCTGTGGGTTGTCTCTTCATTTTGTTGATTGTTTTCTTTGCTGTGCAGAAGCTTTTTAACTTGACGTGATTCCATTTGTCCATTTTTGCTTTGGTTACCTGTGCTTGTGGGGTATTGCCAAAGAAATATTTGCCCAGACCAATGTCCTAGAGACTTTCTCCAACGTTTTCTTGTAGTAGTTTCGTAGTTTGAGGTCTTAGATTTAAGTCCTTAATCCATTTTGGTTTGATTTTTCTATATGGCAAGAGATAGGGGTCAAGTTTCATTTTTCTGCATATGGATATCTAGTGTTCCCAGCGCCATTTATTGAAGAGACTGTCTTTTCCCCAGTGTATGTTCTTGGCACATTTGTTGAAAATGAGTTCACTCTAGGTGTATAAATTTGTTTCTGGGTTCTCTATTCTGTTCCATTGGTCTATGTGTCTGTTTTTATGCCGGTACCATGCTGTTTTGGTTACTATAGCTCTGCAGTATCATTTGAAGTCAGGTAATGTGATTCCTTTAGTTTTATTCTTTTTGCTTAGGATAGCCTTGGTTGTTCTGGGTCTTTTGTGGTTCCATATAAATTTTAGGATGTTTTTTCTATGTCTGTGAAGAACATCGTTGATATTCTGATAGGGATTGCATTGAATCCATAGATTGCTTTGGGTAGTATGGACATTTTAACAATATTGATTCTTCTAATCCATAAACATGGAATATCTTTCCATTTTTGATGTCCTTTTCAATTTCTTTCATTGGTATTTTATAGTTTTCATTATAGAGATCTTTGACTTCTTTGGTTAATTCCTAGGAATTTATTATAATTTTATTTCTGCCTACTGTAAGTGGGATTACTTTTCTGAACTCTTTTTTACATTGTTCACTGTTGGCATATAGAAATGCTACTTATTTTTGTATGCTTATATTGTATCCTGCAACTTTACTGAATTTGTTTATCAGTTCTGCTTTTTTGGTGGAGTCTTTAGGTTTTTCCAAACATAAGATCGTATCATTTTCAAACAAAGATAATTTCACTTCTTCTTTCCAATTTTGGATGCCCTTCATTTCTTTGTTTGATTGTTCCAGCTAGGACTCCCAGTACTATGTTGAATAACAGTGGTGAAAGTGGGCATCTTCATCATGTTCCAGATCTTAGAGGAAGGGCTTTCAGTTTTTCCCCATTCAGTATGATACTATCTATGGGTCTTTTGTATATGGCTATTAATGTTGAGGTATCTCCCTTCTATATCCAGTTTTTTGAGGGTTTAATGGTTGGTTTTTGAGCACTTTTTTTTTTTACTGTCTTCTGTGGTGATCAGTGTATGCAAATTTTTCACTTCTTTTTATGTTCAGTTGATTGTATACTTACATAGGAAATAATGCATTCAAATGTGTTGAATGCATTATTCACAGAGTGACAGGGGTTCATAATTTATATATTTAATTTCATCTGTATTTGTAGTTATTTTTCTTTTCTCATTTCTAATTTTCTATAATTTTGCTCTTTTCTCCTTTTAATCAGCCTCACATGATTTATCTATTTTGTTCTTTCAAAGAAACAAGTTCTTTATTTACTAATTATTTCAACCATTCTTTTTGCCATATATTTTATTTTTCAGCTTTCATCTATGTATTTATTCTTCCTAGTTGCTCTTTTTTAATAAGAATTATAATTTTTCTAATTTCCTTAAGTGAATAATTGGTTCATTTTTATTTTATTTCTCAAAGGCAGGTTCTTAAACCAATCAATTCTTCTCTGAGTGTAGCTTTCTTGTCTTGTACATTTTGCTATTAAAGTGTTCTCCTTGTCGTTCTTTTATAGAAATTTAGAAATTTCTGTTTTGGCTTCTTTTTGTTTAGGAGTGACCACTTTTGGACATTTAATAGTAATTGGTTCTCCATTATTGACTTCAGTGAGTTTATTTTTGATGTAACTGCAATATCTAATGAAAACATCAAAGGTATTCAGCTGCCTGCCCCTAAGTGCAGTAAACCCTGATACGTCACATCCAGGCATTACTTCTACATTTCTGTCAGTATTTCTATAATTATTTTTTTTAATTATGACTTTTTTCCACGTGTAACTTTAAGGGCAAGTTAAAGTATTTAAAACATGTTCGTGTTCCTTCCACTGTTCTTCTCCTGGTTCCTCTCCTTCTTGTGCTGTGACCATGCACCTCATCAAGCTGAAACAAATCTGTGTGCTGGGTCACCGGAGAGCTGAGTAAACACAGGAACGTAGTACCCCAAGTAAGCACTGAAAACGAGGGACATGCGGTGCCTCTAAGATGTTCCCATCACATATTTGGCTTCTGTTTTCCAGTAGTGACAGCTCTAGTTGGCTGCACTAGGAACTGAAATTTTAAAAGGTGTAGGGGGAGTGGAGGTGTAAACCAGAGTTTGAAGGAACTCATCTTGCAGTTCTGGATGTTGAGGATCTGGGATAACAGACTGAGCAGACAGGAACTGGCCAAAATGGAAATGTTCAAGCAGAGGCAGCCTTGGCCCTCTAGCAAGAAAATTCTGGAGAGCCACAGAGGCTGGAGGAATAGGAGAACTTCAGGTAATCTCTATGTCTCCTTACAGCAATATCTATAGTTCTTTAGCAGGAGCAAAGAAGACAGGAAGGAAGTTCTCTTCCCCTCTTTCTCCATCTTGTCTCTGGTTCTATTCAGCTTAAGTCAATTTCACAGTCCCATTTATCCTCGGCTTGTGCATGACCAACCTTAGGAAGAAAATCTTTGGAATTGAAAACCTCAACTGGCCATTGTAAAAGGGCAAACAAGCCTCAAGATGGTGTGTGTTTGTTCAGGGAAGGGGCATAGGCTACAATTTTAGAGTGTGCAAAGAATATATATATATAGTTTTAATGTTCTTTAAAACCATCTCCTTCCTGTTATGAGCCCCATACCCTCAAGCCAGCAGGGAATGTCACGTGAGTCCTGAACAGGATGTTCTCCACCTCCAGAGGGGATCTGCCTTCAGACACCTGTATCCTAGGTGTCTCTGACAGCATAGCATCATCCAGGCCCACAGCATCCCTGAAGTCCTCAGCTTTCTGCTTCTGCAGCATGCTTAGGCCACAGGACCCCAGGGCCCCCCATGCCAGGCTCCCCATGTGTGTCCCCTGCCGCCTCTTCTGAGGTCTGGATGCCACTTGCAGGCCCACAGACCACCCCGTTATGCCTCTCACCTCTCCAGCCTGCCTCCTGGACACTCTGGGCCGTCTCGGCAGTGGGGGCCATCCCCCCAGCCCCCCACCCCCGACAGCCACAAGCTTTTCCAGGCTGCTTCTGTTTTTCTCCTCGACAACTCTGTGGGATAAAGAGCTCCAAACTCTAAAATCCCACTTGAAATGGCAAAAAGAAGGATGCAGGGAGAAAATATGAATTAATATCTCACAAATATTATGCCCTACAAACCAGACAACCTCCTTCACATCTAGTGCAAATTAGATTCCTTTGTTTACTCATTCCCTCATTCAACTGAAATGTATTGAGGGCCTCTTGCATGTCAGGGCGATGGCCAGGTCCTCCCAGCTGAACCCTCAGTGTAACACTTTCCCACCAGGCGTCATTTGTATGTGTCCTTGTCTATCCCCCGCTCTACTCCTCTGGCCCACAGGGGATTTGAGTTCCACATTGTGGCATTCATCTTCACTCCCTCGTGATCTAGAACTAGACATTCTCTATTCTAGAATATAATACAATAAATATTGGCAGGAAGGCAGGGCAGACTAGATCCTAAGGGAAGGAAAGATGGCAGCACTCGACCAGAAGGGAGCATCATTCTACAGAAGTCCAGGGAGAAATCATGTTAAAATGAAATGAAATGTATTCTATTCCTGGAACATCAGCTTAATGAGTGAGGAACCTTTGTGCAAACTTTGCCAATAAGGTTTTATCTGGGAGATATTTTTTTTTCTTATTCCACACTACCCAAATGACAATTGTTAATGTTTATTGTGTCTATCCATATATTAATGCTGTACAAGGTACTCAATCTGCTTTGTTAGGGTTCTCCAGAGAAACAGCACCTATAGCAGATAATAATACACACACACACACACACACACACACACACACACACACACACCCTTTGGCTCACAAGCTAGAGACCCAGGAAAGCTGGAGGACCGAGAACATGGGGAGCCAATGATATTCACCCCAGTTCAAGGGCAGGAGAACATGAGATGGGATGTCTGAGTCCACGGGCAGGAAAGAAGGGACGAATTCCTCTGTGCTCTGCCTTTTGCTCCATTCAAGCCCTCAGTGAACAGGATGATGGCCACCCCCGTGAGGGAAGGCAGCCTACTGAGACCATCTATCCAGATGCCAATCTCACCTGGAAACAGGCCCCACAGACATGCTCAAAAACAGTGCTTAATCCGGGCAACCAGTGGCCCATTCAAATTGACACATAAAATTAACCATCACATGTGTATAACTGTTTCAATCCTTCAAACCACTCTGTAAAGTTGCTACTAATGCCATCATCCCCCCTGAACAAGCAGTGAGTCCAGCAGCTGGGCATGAGCCCGTGAGGTCCTGGTCCCTGGCCAACTTTGCAGGGTTGCTGAGGGATGTCGCACGCCTGTCTCCACTCCCTACCTACCCAGTCTCTCTAGCTGGAAGCAGATTACTCCTCGGCGGATCTTCAACCTCTGGGAAAGTGCGCCAGGGAACGCTGCCCCTCAAATGCCCTAGAAAGGTGCAGAGCTGAACAGATCTCAAAAGACAAGGTGGACATTTTTCTTCATGTTCCAGCCATGTGTATTGTTCCAGGAGATCAGGAACTAATTTTCCTAGATTAGATGGTTTAAGCATAAAAACAAGTGTAATGCTGTGGACTCAAAACAGGAAGAGGCTCCCCTAATGAATATAGACCAGGGTTCCCACAATGGGTTTTGAGAAACGGTAGTCCAGAGAAATGCCTTTTAAGTGATGCATTGCAAACTTTACCATTCTCTTGGAAAATCGCAATCTCGAAAACCCTGAGAAATCTCATAATGAAGAATCCTGTTTAACCCAGCACTTCTCCTCCTAATTAGATCATGGGGCATTCTCTCCTTTTATAAAGAAGACTTTTAACATCTCACAACATTCATTTTGGAAAACAGGACTAGACCAATGCTGACCAAAAGGAGGGTTCCACATACAAGATGTGTAGTGTGGTCATTCTGAGTGTCTCATCCATCCTGACCAGGTGGGGACCTGCCAGATAGAATTCCGAGAGGAATCCCTGGCTGCATCCAAGAGCGAAGCATGGCTGTGCTTCCTGATTGGGCATCGTGTGCTCTGCGCCCACTCCCCACCTCCTTAGAAGGCCCCTTTGTCCTGGGTTTGAATGTGGACCATGGACCCCCAGGAGGGCCTCGGGGCCTTCTAACCACCCATGGACACCTATGCAGCAGAACAAAGTGGAGACATTAAGGACTGGGGCAGCTGTCATAATTCAAGTGTTCTGTTCTCTCTCCAGACATCCAAGAAAAAGCCAGTGACTGTTCCTGAGGGCGCCTGTTAAGAGCTGGCTTTTTGGCTGTGGTGACCAGTCAGTCACGACCACTCCTCCGAGAGCAACACCAAGTGGAGACCCCGCCAAGTGGGCTTTTCAGGAACCCTCTCACCACCCAAGGCCTTTGGATCTTGTATCTAACAAATTACATTTTACATTATTTTTTAAAAAACAGGTTAGCGACAACTAAGATAGTCTCTCCAGAATTAGAGTCTGATGTCAGAGTCAGAAAATCCCCCGTTCCTTGGGAACTCCCACGTCACTCATTCTGCATTAATGATATTTATTCTCCCTCATTGTTTTATTCTTAAAAAATAGCTTCCCTGGTTGCAATGTGATGTTAAGTATATTACATGTTACTCCAAAGTCAGTTCATATATTACAGCTCGCACCACTCCTGGGTATACGTTTCTGAATAGCTCTCACTCCACACTTCCAGTTCCACATTAAATATGGGCTGCCATGAGTGGAGCCCGAAAGGGTTGTCTGTTCCATTCCTGCTTCTTGTTTTCCCTGGAAGTATTTTCCCCTCCTATTTTATACTCCTCAGCGAAGACGTGCCCTCCAGTAAGAAAAGTCTATCTGGGGAAGGCAGAATGTATTCTTGCTCTAGAGTTTTCTTGAGGGGAGGTGAGAAGGGGCAGCTGTTTGACAGAGTGCTTGCAGCCTTCCAGAGGCCGGCATGGGTTTGGCACATGAGTGGACACCCTGACTAGGGGATGTGGGATGCCAGGAACCATCAAGATCCTTGGAAAAAAGCCAAAATAGCCTTCCTACTGCAACATGAACATCAAAATGAGTTTTTGTCTTCTGTGGCTATTATGCTCTTGACCTTCTGTGTTGCAGGGTCATTAACAGACAGTTTCAGGGATTCCATGGGAGGTCATCCTTTTAGTTACTTCAACAGAATCAACCATGACAACCTAGTTTTATTTCCATTTGCTGCAGGATCCAAGCATAAGGCTCTCATGAGCCACCAGCTTCTTTCTTTGTTTCATTCATTCATTCGATTAACATATATTATGCATTGGGTTTCATCCAGTTCCTCAGTGATCAAGAAAAACACCCAATGTTCTCATCATGCTTGTGGCCTGTGGCAAGGTCCACAGTCCTTGGGACAAACTCCTCATGTGCTGTCTCCAGATACAGTCCTCTTGTGGCAGATGCCAGGCAGCGCCAATAACCCTTTCCTCTGGTGCGGCTCTTCTAAGTAGTAAACAAGCAGAAATAGACAGCCTATATGTCACACCCAAGGGGGCTTATGAAATGATTCTCAGTGGGCCCCAAA
Organism: Nomascus leucogenys; assembly: GCF_006542625.1. Taxonomy (NCBI): domain Eukaryota; kingdom Metazoa; phylum Chordata; class Mammalia; order Primates; family Hylobatidae; genus Nomascus; species Nomascus leucogenys. The sequence goes on from NC_044393.1 coordinate 66,317,972, forward strand.
AGCTCTCAAAAGGTGAATGAGTCAAGAGCCACTTTCCTCCTGTGCAACTTTGCCAGTTCTGATTTTCCCCTCATACTTTCTCTCAGATTATCTTAGCCATTGCCCAACACGATGTGACGAGCCCCAGGCACCTCTCTTTTTTAAGATAAGGGGGAATCTTCAGAGGAAAAGTGACTGCAACAGGGCCAGGGCACAAGGGTCCCTGGAGCCCACTGCTGTCTCCCTTGGCTGCAAAGCTGAAGGCCTGAGACCCTTGACAAATGAGAATCAGATTGTGTCCAAAATACATCTCAGCCTCTTGGGGCTGTCTGTAGCCAAATAAGGAGCTGGTCAAGAGCTATTTATCAGAAAAGTTCTTGAGGGCAAAGAGAACCTACAGGGCACTTCAATTAGCTGAGCAGTCCCCAGCTCTGATGTGCCTGCAGCTGTCACCAGGAAGGGGTATCAACTATTCAAATGGCACTGTTATTGCACTTTCATATGCAAGGGCTACAAAGTGCCCCCCTTCCCTTCATCAACTCGTTTGAACATCTTTGCCCATATTTGCCTAGGATCTTGGAACTTCAGAAAATACTAGCATTTAAAAATTGCCAAGGTATTAGCAAGTAGGTGTTTTAATCACAATGTCAAATGAGACCGCCCCATAATCAATGGCCACCACAGCCAAAGACAAGTTCAAAAGATCCTTTGGGAAATCTGCCTCCCTTTTCTACATGATCCCAATAACAGAGAATTTGAGTCATGACAGCTGTCCCAGGCCTTAATGTCTTCGCCTGGGACAAATGCGATTATATCCACTGAAAACCCCAAACCCAAGGGGCCCTATGGCATCCACAGTGAGACCAGTCAGTTCCTTTTGGGTCTCGGTGGGAAACATTTTCATACATGTAGATTTTCAAGACTTGTATATTTGCCTTCAAAAATATCTCTAGATGCCTCTTAATTCTAAGATGTCTAACCAGATACTAAGAAACACACTGAGTTTTTGAAAATGAGGAGGCGTACTTATCCTACAGCAGTTTTCTGCCACAGGAGAGACAACTGAACTAAGCTGTGAGACATTTGTTTCAACTTTATCTTTCCAGGCTGTTTTCTCCCTCTCCCCTCTGGAACATATGAATCCTGAAATTTGCTTTGATTTGCCCCATCAAGTATAGGAAACTTTTAAAAAAGTTCTCCCTCTGTTGATACCATTGTTACAGCACTCAACACTTCCTATTTTAATGTCTCACTCTGTTCCTTCTATTAGTTATGTACTTATTCATCTTTGCATCCCCAGTGTTTCGCACAATGTTTGCATTGGTGTGGTCGGTAAATGCTGAGCAGAAGGAAAATGGAAGGAGGAAGGAGGGAGGGAGAGATGGGTGGTTAGAGCTCTAGATGTGTTTTCTTCCCCGGGTTGAATGGTGGAAGAACTAAAACCCTCAGGGTGCATGGCTGGGGCCCTGACACTCTTTGCACACTGTAGTTCAGTAGTTAGAACTGAAATTTTTCATCAAGTGTGTTCAGAGCCAATTTACCATAGTCACTTTTTGAAGATTCTCTCCATGTGTGAGTGGGAAAGAGACCAGCTTGAAGAGAAGGTCTGAGGCTAGAAATCCCAGCTCTTTTCTTGTTTTTCCACACCTCATCCATAGTCCACATCCTACTGCAAACCACAGACTTCTGGAACTGGAAGACATAAATAGTCCAGGAGGTCAAAAAGAAGCTATCCAAATTAAGAAAACAATCCCATCTATAGTAGCATCAAAAAGAATAGGCTGGGCATGGTAGCTCAAGCCTGTAATCCCAGCACTTTGGGAGGCCGAGGCAGGAGGATCACCTGAGGTCAGGAGTTTGAGATAAGCTTGGCTAACATGGTGAAACCCTGTCTCTACTAAAAAAAAAATACAATTAGCTGGGCATGATGGCATGTGCCTGTAACCCCAGCTACTTGGGAGGCTGAGGCAGGAGAATCGCTTGAACCCGAGAGGTGGAGGTTGCGGTGAGCTGAGGTTGCACCATTGTACTCAAGCCTGGGTGACAGAGTGAGACTCTGTCAAAAAAAAAAAAAAAAAGAATAAAATATCTAAACTTAACCAAGGAAGTGAAAGACTTGTATCCTGAAAACATTGATGAAAGAAATTAAAGAAGACACAAATAATATAAAGACATCCTGTGTTCATGGATTAGAAAACTTAATATTGTTAAAATGTGCATACTACTGAAAGCAATCTACAAATTTAATATAATCCCCAATCAAAATCCCAATGCTATTTTTTACATAAATAGAAAAAAATTCTAAAATGCATATGGAAGCACAAAGGACTCTGAATAGACAAAACAATCTTGAGAAAGAAGAGCAAAGCTGAAGGCATCATACTTCCTGATTTAAAAATATATTAAAAAGCAACAGTACTTAAAACAGCATGGTATTGGTATAAAGACAGACATAACAGACCAATGGAACAGAATATAGAGCCCACAAATAAGCCTAATAATAAATATATGGTCAACTGATCTTCCACAGGATTGCCAAGAATACACAATGGGGAAAAGGTAGTCTCTTCAACAAATGGTGTTGGGAAAACTGGTTATCCACAGGCAAAAGCATGAAATTTGACCTCTTGCTTATACCACATATAAAAATTAACTTGAAATGGACTAAAGACTTAAACATAAGACCTGAAATTATAAAACTCCTAGAACAAAAGATAAGGGGAAACTTTATGACATTAGTCTTGGCAATGATTCCTTGGGTATTACACCAAAAGCACAAGCAACAAAAGCAAAACTAGACAAGCAGAACTATATCAAACTAAAAAGCTTCTATCTCTGCAATGGAAACTAGAGTGAAAGGCACCCTGCAGAATGGGAGACAATATTTGCAAACCATACATCTAATAAGAGGTTAATATCTAAAATATATAAGGAATCCCTAAACTTAATAGCAAAAAACCAAATAACCTGATTAAGACATGGGTAAATGACTTGGATAAAAAACTCTCCAAAAAAGATGTGCAAATGATTAACTGGTATATAAAAGGACATCAACATCACTAATCATCAGGGAAATGTTATTCAAAACCACAATGACATATCACCTCACACCTGTTAGGATGGGCCTTATCAAAGAAAATATCAAAAGATAATTTAATCAAAGATAATTTAAGTAAGTGTTGGTGGGGATGTGAAGAAATTGGAAAACTTGTGTGCTGTTGGTGGAGATGTATATTGCTGCATCCACTATGGAAAACAGTTTTGAGCTTGCTTTAAAAATTAAAAATAGAATCACTATATGACCCAGCAATCCCACTTCTTAGTGTTTACCCGAAATAATTGAAACTAGGACCTCAAAGAGATATCTGCACCCCCATGTTTATTGCAGCATTATTCACAATATTCAAAATGTGGAAATAACCTGTGTCCATCAACAGATGAATGGTCTTTATTAGTCTGTTTTCATGGTGCTGATAAAGACATACCCAAGACTGGGCAATTTACAAAAGAAAGAGCTTTAATTGGACTTACAGTTTCACGTACCTGGGGGAGCCTCACAATCACGGTGAAAGGCAAGGAGGAGCAAGTCACGTCTTGCATGGATGGCAGCAGGCAAAGAGAGAGCTTGTGCAGGGAAACTCCCCCTTATAATAAACATCAGATCTCATGAGACTTACTCACTATCATGAGAGCAGCACAGGAAAGACCTGCCCCCACGATTCAATTACCTCCCACCGGGTCCCTCCCACAGCACGTGGGAATTCAAGATGAGATTTAGGTGGGGACACAGCCAAACCATATCAAACAGATAAAGAAAATATCCTATATTCATACAATGGAATATTATTCAGCCATAAAGAGAAGGAAATCCTGCCATGGATGGGCATTGAGGATATTATGCTAAGTGAAATAAGCCAGTCACAGAAGGACAAATATTGCATGATTCCACCATTTATATGAGGTAGCTAAACTAGCCAACAGAAGCAGAGAGTAGAATGGTAGTTGCCAGAGGCTGGGGAGTGGGAAGTGAGTGTTGCTCTTCAATGGGTACAAAATTTCAGTTATGCAAGATAAGTAAGTTCAGCTGTAGGACATTGTGCTGAAGAGGATAGATCTCATGTTATCTGTTCTTACCACAATAATAATTATAGAAAATAGTCCAGAAGGGTTTGTGGAGTGCCTCCTTCTTTCTTCTTGTTTTCCTACCCTGACAGAGAAGTGTCAAGATTCTTTTAGAAAGAAGTTGTTCCCAGGCTGGGTGCAGTGGCTCATGCCTGTATTCCCAGCACTTTGGGAGGCCGAGGCAGGTGGATCGCCTGAGGTCGGGAGCTTGAGACCAGCCTGGCCAATATGGTGAAACCCTGTCTCTACTAAAAAAAACAAAAATTGGCCGGGCATGGTGGCACATGCCTGTAATCCCAGCTACTCAGGAGGCTGAGGCAGGAGAATCGCTTGAACCCCGGAGGCAGAGGTTGCAGTGAGCCGAGATCATGCCACTGCACTCCAGCCTGGGCAACAGAGCAAGACCTCGTCTCAAAAAAAAAAAAAAAAAAAAAAAAAGAAGTTGTTCCCTTAGGACAGGGTTTCTCAGACTCATCATTAATGACATTTTAGGGCAGATACTTCTTTGTGGTGAGGGGCTGTCTTGTACATTACAGGATATTTAACACCATTCCTGAACTCTATCCACTCAGTTTCAGTAGCAAACCCCATCCCACAGTTATGACAACCAAAAATGCCCCAGAAATTGTCAAATGTCCTCTAGGGATCAAAATCACTCCTCGTTGAGAACATCTCCTTTCAAGAGTCCCAACAAGCCTAGAGCTTAGGCACTCTGAGTGTCAATGGTGAGGTCAGATGCAGTATTTGGTGGCACTGTGACCGGATGAAATTGTTTTTCCCACACAGCAGCATGCTCTGTTGAGGAGGTGAATGAATGTTCTCCTTCTGGCTCTGATAGCCTAAAATCATGAGGACATCCAAAGCCATCTTTTTTTGGTTTTCACCTAGCTTTCTATATTTCCAGTGAAGTGAAAGGAGAAAAGTATGTTATATTAGCTTCCTTGGGCTGCTGTAACAAATGACCACCAATTGTGTGGCTTAAAACAACAGAAATTTACTCTTTCACAGTTCTGGAGGCAAGAAGTCCAAAATCAACACATCAATAGGGCCACATTCCCTCCAAAGGCTGTAGGGAAGAACCCTGCCTCACCTCTTCCAGTTTCTGGTGGCTCCAGGCATTCCTTAGCTTAAGTCTGGGTCCCTTCAATCTCTGCCTCCATCTTCTCATCTTCCCCTCTGCGTGTCTCTCACAAGGACATTTGCCACTGGATTTAGGGTCCACCTGGATAATCCAGGGTGATCTCATCTAGAGATCCTTCACTTGATCACATATGCAAAGACGCTTCTTCCAAAGCAGCTCACACTCACAGGTTTGGGGATGTGGGTAGACTTTGCTGGGGCCTCCCATTCAACCCATTAACACTCTAAAACAAAGCTCCGTTTAAGGGAAAACACAGAGACTGACTTTTTTATACTTTATGGTTTTCAAAAACATTTTGAAACAAACAAAAATTGTAAGTGTAGTTTAAAAACCCTAAAACCTTTTTTTGAGTGTAGTTGCTGACGTGATGCCCCATTACCCTCAAATACGTCAATGTGCATTTCCAACAAACAAAGATATTCCCCTACCTAACCACAGTGCAACCATGAAAACCAGGACACTGACAGCAAGCACGACCTCACCGCCCCCCACAACTCACAACCCATGCAAGTTTCTCCAATTGTCCTAATACTGTCTTTCAGGGCAAAAAAAGGATCTACTTCAGAATCACACAGAGCATCCAGTAGTCATGTGCCTTCACTTTTCTTCACTTTGAAACCAACCCCCAGTCTTTCTTGATCTTCAAATTCTTAACATTTTTTAAAGATTCAGGATCAGTTATTTGGTAGCATGTTTCTCAGTTTAGGCCTGTCTGATATTTCCTCATGATTAGATTCAAGTTATGTGTCTTTCTCAGGACAATCCCAAAAGTAATCTGTGTTCTTCTCCATGCGTGCTATCAGGTAACATACGTTTTCAATTTGCACAATTCCTGGCAATGGAGACTGATCACTTGATTAAGGTGTCTCTGCCAGGTGACTCTTCCCCCTCCATCCTTGTAATTAGTAAGTATTTTGTAAGGAGGAACTTGGAAACTATCTAAATATCCCATTCCTCACCTAACTTTCCATTTCTTAGTGTGTTTATTTGTATCTGAATGGACTAATGAATTCCTATTTTATTCAAAATCTGCTACTATCATTATTTATTTTGAGGCTCACGCTGTGTCATATTTGGCCAGAGGAGCCCTTGTGTCTGGCTGTGTGTCCTTCTGACATGTCCCATCATTCTTTGATCACTTCCTTGCTTTCTGGCACAGCAAGATGCTCTGAGCTTATTTAGTACTTTCTTTGCCCCTAAAGGAAGCTCTGGCCCCTTTTACTGAGAAATGGACAGTGTTTCAAGCACCATTGTGTTCCCTTTTGTGCATTTTCCAGGCCAATATCTTCTCTGTCCTGCTTCACCCCTCATTCCTTCCACACACTGTGTTTACATCACCAGTGTCCCTCTCTCTCCCCTACCCCTGCCTCCACACATCCCATCCTGTTTCTGTGTGCATGTTTGGAAGCACTAACTCTGTGAAACAAGCAGTCATGCGACAGCATCCCGGCTCTGAGAAACGCTGGCTGCTACAGGCAGACATGCTGGGCAACCCACTGGCCATGCCTGGGGACGCTGGCTCCAGGACTTCTGACAAGCTAGGGGCAATGAGTTAAACCTCTGAATTTGTGTGGGTCATTCCCAAGTGCAAGTGAGGATCAGGACCCATGGCTGACTTACAATTTCACACTGGGAGGACAACCGAGTTCCTGTTTGGCCTTAGTTCAGCTTTTCCCCAGACTGCTTTCCCTGATTTTTTGAATCTTGAGAATTTTTTTACCAGGTCTTCTCTACTTGGCATCTTTCCTCCTCTAAGAAGGAAAATGCGAAAGGCTTCACTAATTCAGTCGTGCCAGCTTCTGCTCAGGTCTGGGGCTTTCAGCCAGACTGCACCCTGGGGTAGGGCCAGTTGGTTCTCTGGAGGTTGTGAGTGGAGCCTGGGAGTTAACATGGACTGGCATGTGCCCAGGGCTTGCACACATTTTACCCTGTCCTTCCAGGCTATATCCCACCCCCTTCCTCTTTGATGACTTGTGACAACTCACGAGGTAGCTCCTGCCATCCAGGTTCTTTTATTTTCCTCTGTGGGCTTTCTGTCCTCTGCCCATCTTCCTACTGGTCTTTACCATTGTGGATTTCCTAAGCATGACTTCCTATACCCACTCCGTCTGGAATTTAATAACATCTTTTCTTTCCTTTAAATTACATGTGCCCAACATTTCTGTCCTCTACTCCACCCTCTCCTGAGTGGTCTTGAAACCCTAGGAAGCTGCCCTGGATGGGGCCAGAAGAGACACCTGAGCTCTGGGCAAACAATCCAGAAGCCAGCAAGAGGCCCTTAGCATGGCCGGTGAGGAGTGCTTGGTTTCCTGGTCACTGAACTGGGGAAGTGAGAAGGAGACACAGAGTAAGTGAAGCGTGAGTCGTGATGGACAGTAAGGAGGCAGCAGCTGTGTTGGGCTGTGTGAAATTTAAATAAGTAAAGGAAAAGGCTAAAAGAGAGGAAGAGGAAGGAGATCCTTGAAGAAGAGCAGAGGGGTCACCAGAGAGTGAAAAGGGAAAAGTAGCTCCCTTGGTTTCCAACATCTTTCTAGAAACAAATGCCAGTTCATTTAAAGCCCAACTGCTCTTGCTTCCTGACCAAGGATTCTGTCAGATCTTTATATCCTTACAATCAGCTGCCTTTCTTGTGCCATTCTGAGTGGATTTCTCTTTCTTGCCACCAAGAGGCTTTCTTGAATTTTTTTTTTTTAAGAGACAGGGTCTCACTCTGTTACCCAGGCTAGAGTACACTGGTGTGGTCACAGCTCACTCTCTGTAAGCCTCAAACTTCTGGGTTCAAGAAATCCTCTCACCTGAGCTTCCCAAGTAGCTCGGACTACAGGAGCACATGACTGTATTTTTTTTTTTAGAGATGGGGTCTTGCTATGTTGCCCAGGCTGGTCTTGAACTCTTGGCTTCAAATGAACCTCTTCAGCTTCCCAAAGTGATTGGATTGCAAATGCCCTCACAAAGTGTTGGGATTACAGGCATGAGCCACCCTGCCCAGCCTTCTTGAACATTCTTTTTGACTACATTGTCTTCAAGACCTATCAGGTGGAGACTGTTCTCCCAAGTCCTGAAAGAAGGGTGAGCATTCCCTCTCACTGCAATGCGCTGTGACCCAAATGTCCCTGCAACACTTTTGTTAAGCAACCATCCTTCTTTGCAGGCCCATGTGAAGCAAGGGGATGCATCTTCCTCTTCCCTGTCATCCACTGACATCTGGACCCTTCTCCAGGTTCCCTGATAAACACAGAAAGCTTTCCCTTTGTATCCCTTGCCATCATCCCAGGCAATGTCAGGGTCCACATGGATGGTTCACATGCCCCATCAGCCCCACAGTCCCTCCACCCATCCATTTCAAAAAGAGTGAAAATAATACATTACAAAATGATTTGTATTTTATAGCTTAGGAAATACTTTCCCAGTCATGAGCTCATTTTGTTTTGATTTTTGAACTCCATTCCCAAAGCCAAACGATAGACTCATCCTCTTATCACTGCTTCATTTCCAAAGCTTAGATGTTATTTTTAGGAAGCTGGTCCTTTAATGCCACTTGAAAATATCTTACTAATCCTTCAAGAAATCCTGATCTCCATTTTCTTCTTCCAAGCCTAAGTTCTCCTTCTATCTGCACTCTTACTGTCTTGGCTCCAATCTGCTCCAAGATCTTAACACATCCGTTTTTCGTCTCTTTCTCTACCATCTCCATGTCCAGGCACCCTTTTCCTTGACCTAATTAAATAGTTCAACATCTTCCTAGAAACCAGCCCTCTTCAATCTTGCTTCTCTCTTAAGCTGCCATTCAGCGTCTTCCTACCCACTCCCTTCTTTAGGGCTTTTGCGCATCATTCTGCCTCTGGTATCTCTTCACACATTCCTTCTTTAATCCTCCGAACTCTGTTCTGACAGGCTCTGATTCTTGTTGTTGTTATTATTTTTTTAATACCACAAAGCTTACTTTTATGGATTTGTTTTTTTTAAGGGAAAAGGGTGACTGCCCATTTTCCAGTTCGAATTTGACCACCAAGCCCTGGGAACGCTCCTCCTTCGTCCTCTGAGACACTCTTTCTTGAGTGTCTGGAGAGGGTTTTCTCCAAGCTCTCTGGTCCGTGTCTTCCTTTGCCACCATAAATGGAGGCCTCTCTCAGAGTTCTCACATGGTCCTGGAGGGTCACCTCACTGTTTCACTCTCTCGCACCCACCCCCTCCTGATGCTACCCCCGTCCCTGCTGAGCTGCTGAGCTACATTTTCGACTGCCTATCTGACATCTTGCTCCAGTTTCAGACTGAACTCAATGTCTTTCCCCTAAAAAGCCCCTGTCTGTGTAAATGACATCACCAACCAGCCATGCACACAGAAATGCTGGCGGTTGAATTCCCAAAGTGAATCAGTAGCTCCTAGTGCCAGATGGCCAGAGAGTTTTGCACCCATTCTGCAATTCAGGGCCTAACTCCCCTCCATGATCTGTGCCTGATCCATTCCCATGACCCTCTGCCTGGCTTGTCTGCCTCCAAACTCCCCTCTTTTCAGCCTTAAAACACAGGCTTAGTGCTACCATTTCCATCGCTGACTTTGCACTGATTTCTCATCGTGTAAAGGGAAAGGCCCCGGCTCCTGGGAGGGGACCCAAGGGCTCCATGGTGTCCCTGACACATCCTCCCCCATACTCTCCAAGCCTCTTGGCTCCTGCCACAAGGATCTCCTCACTGATTCATGAACCTGCTGTTTTTCTTCCCATGCCTCCACTTACTGGTCCTTCAGTTAGGAAGATTTTTCTCTTCATTTTCTGCCCATCCGAAAGCTCCCATAAGTCAAAGCTCAGACGGATGGCTGCTCTTCTGAGAAGCATTCTTTGATGCTCCTGGACAGAACTAGCTTGCTCCTCTTGTCTCCCATACTGCACTACCATTAGTTCCTCATTAACCCTGCCTTGAATTGTAAATGGTTGCAGTCATGCACCACATAATGTCTTGGTCAACCGTGGACCGTATATACAATGGTGGCCCCATAAGATTATAAGACTTTTTACCGTACCTTTTCTATATTTAGATACATAAATAGTTATCCTTGTGTTACAATTGCCCACAGTAGTCAGTACAGTCACATGCTGTACAGGCTTATAGCCTAGGAGCAATTGGCTGTACCACACAACCTAGGTATGTAGTAGGCTATGCCCTCTAGGTGTGTTTAAGTACACTCTGTGATGTTTGCATAAGAGAAAATTGCCTAAGGACATGTTTCTCCAACTGTATCTCCATTGTTAAGCGATGCATGACTGTATTGTTATTTTTTCAGAGTGATATTGATATCCCCATTGGCTAAGGAAGATACTGAGACTCAAAAGGTCTAAATTTCTTTTTCTTTTTCTTTTTTTTTTTGAGACGGAGTCTCACTCTGTCATGGGGCTGGAGTGCAATGGCACAATCTTGGCTCATTGCAACCTCCACCTCCCAGGTTCAAGCAATTCCCCTGCCTCAGCCTCCCAAGTACCTGGGACTACAGGCGCCTGCCACCACGTCCAGCTAATTTTTTGTATTTTAGTAGAGATGGGGTTTCACCATGTTGGCCAGGATGGTGTCGATCTCCTGACCTCGTGATCCAGCTGCCTCGGCCTCAGCGTGAGCCACCACACACTGCCAGGTTTAAATTTCTTAAGATGACACAGCCTGAAGCTATAGAACTGGAATATGAACCCAGGTTGGCTTTATTCCAAAGCTCACTCTCTTTCCCCCTAGGGCCTAGATCAATGGTTCCCAGTCTCCATGGTACATTGAAGTCACTTGAGGAATCTGCGGAAACTATTGCTCCACCCAGGCATTCTGATTTAATTGGTATGGAGTGTAACCTGGGCTTTGGGTTTTTAAAAATACTCCTCAGGTGACTCTAATGTGCAGCCTACCTCTACCATAGGCTACTCAGTGCTTCCCCTAGTGTCTGGCATATAGTGTGTTTAGTACATGTTTGCATTCGATCTTTTCTCCATATGCTTTTCTAGTCAACTGGACACTTACTCTTCAATTCTAAGGTTGGCAACAATTCAAAAGAAAAAATAAAGCAGAGAAACAAAGTAATTATCTGGCCAATATGAGCCCCCCAAATTCATTTTCCATGAAAATTTCCAAATCAATATAAACAAATTAGGAAGCATAGGCCAAAGTTACATTTTAACACATTTCATTTGATCCTCCATTGCCTTCCTTTGGCGAGAGCAGCCTGCTTCTGTGGCAGCCTCCAGTCCCCACTCTTTCCATCCCTCCAGCAGCTGCACATTGACAGGACTTGTTTTACAAATTGATCCCAAGGCGGAGAATACTTTCTTTTGAAGGCAGGCTCTGCAGAGGAGGCGACAAGGATCAGGTCACTCTCCCTGAGTCCTAGACGTGGTCCCTGTGTCAGGCTGACACAGCCCTGCACAGCCCTGGTAACTGACAGAAAAAACATCTCATTGGGTTAGTTACTCCCTTTGCATAATGTGAGGTTATCACATTACAGCCAAATTTATGGAAGGAAATTTGAAAACTGGGCAACCTCTTTGAAATGTTTTGTCCCATTAAGACTTTATTTATAACTTTTAATATTAAATTCTGTCAGTGAGGAAACATCACCTGCTATAACTGTGCTGTGAATTTACATGCACTTCTTGTCTAGTGAATACGATATGTATTCCTATAAAATTCTAGTAAAGCTTCTGTTTTGTTATATCTAAAGAGAAAACAACTCAGAAGACCTTTCAGCATCTATGAAGGTCATAAAATTACACTTCCCAGATGTTATTGGATACAGGTGTTGGTCCTTGCTAGCAATAATCTAGATCATATGAGAGCATGGACATCCTTTCTGCATGCTCGAAGTTCTGGATTAAATAGTTCATTCACCAGACTTTATTTGGAGTCTTCTCTACATGCCCACATACACGGTGTTCATATAGGAACAAGTCCTCTGTGGGGCCCAGTGACTCACAGTTGTGTTCCTTTAGAAACGTGCCTAGCTGAAAAGCATCAGTTGGATGATACTTTAGACGGTACTTAAAGAGGTGCTTTAGAGCCTCAGATGATTGAGTTCTTAGTGAATGGTCCACGTGGGCAGCTTGTCTTGGAAGGCAGGCACAGGTGGAGGCTGTGCCTTTGATGGTAACTTCTGAAACTCAGCCTCTTCAAGTGCAAGACAAGAGAGTCATATTAGAAATTCGGCTGGGCACGGTGGCTCACTCCCATAATCCCAGCACTTTGGGAGGCCGAGGCGAGTGGATTGCGAGGTCAGGAGTTCAAGACCAGCCTGGCCAAGATGGGGAAACCCCCGTCTCTACTAAAAATATAAAAATTAGCCAGGTGTGGTAGCGGGCCAGGCGTGGTGGTGGGTGCCTATAATCCCAGCTACTCAGGAGGCTAAGACAGAGAATTGCTTGAACCTGGGAGGTGCAGTGAGCCGAGATCACGCCACTGCACTCCAGCCTGGGCGACCGAGCAAGACTCCATCTCAAAAAAAAAAAAAAAGAAAAGAAAAGGAAAAAGAAATGCATTTCTGAGGTTCACACCAGCTCTATGGTGAGTCTGAGGGTCTGTAGAGTTCAGAGGATGGGGTGGCCATGGAGACCTTCTTGCAGGGAGGTGTGTATTCAGTTCCAGAGTGTATTCCCCCCAGGGAGGAGGGGAAACAGGAAGTGGACTGGCCAGGACCTGGTCAGGAAACACACCAGTTACAGAAACGGACAATTCAATATAGAGAACTGGAGAACATCAAGGGAACCCTGGGCTATTGCAGAAATAGGAGGTGCAGGAAGCAGCTAGCACTCTTAGACGTAGAGGAACGAAGGGAAGAGGTTGGGATTTTTTGAAATTAGAAGCTTGGAGCTAAGGTGGCGGTCCTGGCCTGATGGTGTTGGTGTCTCTTAAAGCCACAATGAGGCTGGTCTGGAGGGTGAGAGAAAACTGTAAACTAGAACCTGCTTCTGCTAAAGGAGGAACCGTTGCTGAAATAACACAGACAGGAACATCCAGCAGACAGAGCACATCCCCTCTCTTTCTCCTCCTCCAGCCTTGTAGTCCCCTCTGATATCTTCTTGAGGAGCCAACCAAGGAGTGGCTGGCAAAGCAGAAATATGGTTTGCAGCTTCAGCGAAGTGGCCACAGCTGAGCACTGAGTGGTGGTTTGGAGATGAGAGACAGTATATTCATACCCAGCCCAGGAAGAAAGGGGAACAGGGGTCACTACTAGTTAGGGAACTTGTGTAAGCAAAGTAGTAACAATATTCATCATGTCCAATATCCACTATATCTGCTTGTATCATTGTACCCATTCACTCTTTAATCCCCACAACGATTGTATGAAATCACTATTGTTATTCAACTGTGGCAAAGGAAGAACTGTAGCTCAGATGGGTTAAATAACTCTCCAGTCTTACCCAGAATGGGGATCAGAATGCAGAATCGTGCCACTTTAAAGCTCTTTCCGTCACAGGAGGCACTGTGTGTGCTGAAGATGTGCTTGGTGTGTCTAAGCAGCAGTGAAGACTAGTAGGATTCATGGGGAACAGATTTGGAAGGGGGAGTATGGGCTAGATTGTGGAAGAGTATGGGATTTGGACCTTTTAGGCATTAGGAACCAATGAAGATTTTGGAAGACTGCAGAGAAACGATGGACATCACTTTTAGAGTGATTTATTTGGAAAGAGTGAGCAAGGTGGGTTGATGAGAAGAAAGTCTGGTGCCAGTGAGCCTCATTGGGCATTCAATTTAATAATTTAGAAATGAAGTGATACAGGCCTTGGTTTGGATGGTGGCAATGAGATAGAAGAGGAGGGAAAATATTTGAAACAAAGAATACACGGAAATGGTTGCACATAGAGATTATGTGAAAAGTAGAACTCAAGGATAATTCTGAGATTTGAAGGCCTGGAAAGCTAGTAGAATGGGATTCTCCCTTTAGAAATAGAACATTTGGGAATTCTGGAATTTTCTTCCTTTTCAAATGTGGCCTCTCTCCCTGCATTGTCCCCTGCCCCTAGTGTACCATGATGGCATAGGATACCCAGCACTCTGAGCTTCACCCTTGATTACCATCGGCAGAGTTGATAAGTTGAACTAATTCAGAGACAACTGTTTACTGAGTAGTCAGGGAAAGCATTCGCTGGGAGACTGGAAACTGCTGTTTTTCACTATCACCAACTTGCTGTTATTCACTAGCTTTGACTTGATCCCAGTTATTTGACAGTATGGCTAAGAGGATGTATTGGGCTAATACATGTCAATGGTTCTCAACCTTTGGTTTTATTGTAATCCCCTGGGGAGTTTTTAAGTAATACCAACACCTTGGCCCATCTCCAGAAATTCTCAGTTAATCTGGGATAGGGCCCAGTCTCCCCAACACCAACCCAGGGTGGGTCCAAAGGGGCAGGATGGAGGGGGTGGCTGGGACCCAGTTTTTTTTTTTTTTTTTTTAACCAACATCTCTGGTTATCTATTTGAATGTTCCCTCACATACATTCTCAAGGACTCCAGAGGGTTTCACTAATGTCTAAGAGTTGTCAGCACAAGAGAACTCAGCCAGAACTTGTTTACCACATTCAGGAAGGTGTGGGCATCTTCCAAGATAAGGGGGCCAGGGGAGAAAAGATCTCTGCTTGCCAGTACAGCCACAGCCTAGTAGGGCATTTTGGATTTTCATAGCCTCAACCAATGAAAACACATTTAAAAATTCAACTAGACTTATATAAGAGCAAGAATTTGTTACTCTACCTTCCTAATGTTATGTGAGTGTCATGGGGCATTCTGAGGGGGATAGGTTATGCATGTGACTGCAGTTCTTAGAGAGGTAGCACATTATATTTGGGTGGTCCAAGCCAAGTTGAGACCCAGTTTACCCAGAGAGCATGTACTAAAGTATAATCCAAACTACCCTTGAAATTCCCTTGTGAAGATCTGAAGATAGGGTAGTTCTGCTCTGACAGTTCAACATAGATTTTCTTCTACTGTTAAAACACATTGCTTATTCTTCCCCGAGCCCTTAAGGGATGATTGGTTTGTGTGTTAAAAGAGCCATTTATACCTAACAACGATATCTCTAAATACAAAATTCATACCTAGAAGGCTCAGGAGCTCAAGTGAGAGACAGGCTGTGCCCAGAGGCATGGACAGTAACTGAGGGAAGTGCAGATTCAAGTCTCCAGTCCATTCTCACTCAGGGACGCCTGCTTATTGAGGTAATGGCCCCACTAGCTCACATTTTTACCCATATCTCCCCCGGCCATTTCTCTGTCTATTAAATGCCGCAAGTGTGTGTTTCTGATAGAGGTCATCAAGACCTTCTTGTTGGACAACACTCATAGTAGATGGTAGATTAAAAGTCACTGATAGAGAGAAGGGGCTAATTTCCCCAGTACATATGCCACACACCTAATGACATCTTCATGTTTGGCATACAGTAGTCCCCTGTCAATGAAAAGAGTAAAACCCTGTAAAATATTTGAATAAATTTATTCTGAGGCAAATATTAGTGACCAATGGCTGGTGACAGCCCTCAGGAGATACTGAGAACATGTGCCCAAGGAGTTTGGGCCACAACTTAGCTTTATACATTTTAAGAAGACACAAGACATCAATCAATACATGTAAAATGTACATTGGTTCAGTCTGGAAAGGAGAGACAACTGGACGTGTGGGCTCTCAGGTCATAGGTAGATTCAAAGATTTTATGATTGGCAATTGGTTGAAAGAGTTAAGTTATTATCTAAAGACTTAGAATCAATAGAAAGGAATGTCTGGGTTAAGATAAGCGTTTGCAGAGGCCAGAGTTTTATCATGCAGGCAAATTCTCCAGGTAGCAGGCTTCAAAAGGAATAGATTGTAATTTTTTTTTTCATCAGACTTAAAGAGTCTGTTCTATCAGTAATTTCAAAAGGAAGGAGGGTATAATGAGGCATGTCTGACCCCCTCTTCCCATCATGGCCTGAACTAGTTTTCCAGGTTAACTCTGGAATGCCCTTTGCTGAGCCGGGGATTCTATTCAGATGGTTGGGGGACTTGGAATTTTATCTTTGGTTTGCATACCCTATCTGTGGTTTCTCTTTTCCCATAGTTTCAGTTACTTGCAGTCAACTGTGGTCCAAAAATAGGTGAGGACAGTACAATAAGATGTTTTGAGAGAGAAAGATAGATCATATTTACATAACTGTTATTACAATATATTGTTACAGTTTTTCTACTTCATTATTAGTTATTCTTAATCTCTTACTCTGTCTAATTTATAAATTAAACTTTATTATAGCTGTGTATGTATAGGAAAAAATGTAGCGTATATAGGATTCAGTACTACCCGAGGTTTCAGGCATCCACTTGGAAGGTATCTCTTAAGCATAAGTGAGGACTACTGTACCCGTAACCCCAGGCTGATCCAGATGAGCTGGAATCCTCTTACTAAAGCATTGGCTTTGACATCAGGGAGCCTGGTGCCAGCATTTTGGAGTGTGAAGATTGTATTTACATCCCTGACTCCTCCCACTTTTCCCACACTCCCACCCACCCTTAAATTAGCATCATCAATCTATATCATTTTGTCCTTAGGGTAAACTCTGTGTGTGTGTGTGTGTGTGTGTGTGTGTGTGTGTACACCACTTCTCCTGTCAATGGTTTCTCATCATCCCTCATTCTTAGCATGATGTAATTAAACACCAAACTCACATTTTGTGATCCTTGTGGTAGGTTGTACAGAGGGAAGAATAGAAACTTAAAGTAAAATTGGCCTGGTTTCACTCTCTGCTTGGTCCAAACCTCAACTTGTGCCTAGAATTGGCAACCAGAGGAGAAAATGGCCAGCAGAGAGTCTACCCAAGAAGACTAGACTAAATTTCCAGGGGAATTTAGTTTTTTTTTGTCCTTGAGTTGCTTCTACAACTCTCCAATGTCTTTAAAAAATAAGTTTTTGAAAATTGTTTTTTCTAATTGTCACAGTGGGAGGATTGGCCTCCTCCAGGCTACTACATCTTACCTGAAGGCATGGGTGAGGTTTTCAAGCTAGTGGGTCTGTGTACTGTAAATACTAGGTATAAAATGAAGACACAAATCAGTTTAGAGCAGGATCTCATTATGAAAGGAGTCATTTGTGTACCCAGACTTAGTTATGCTAATATAAGAACACTACTAGACTCTCCTTACCATAGGGTGAGGACATAGCAGAATCTTTGAAAAATTCCTGTGGTTTATCAGTTTGCAAAAAGATCCCTGGAGGCTTGTAGTATGGAATGAGTGTAAGACTCCACCCTCATCTTCCTAAGAATTGAATTAGAGGAATCTGTTTTTAAGAGTGTGGCCCTAAAAAATATCTGCTGGCATGAAAGAACCTCAAGGTCCCCTAAGGGGAATTCATTATGAGAGCGTCTGCTCGTGATTCCCATTCAACATAAAAGCATGGAGGTTCTTTGGGAATGAGACGTTCTAGCAAAACATGTAAGTGAGGCTGAAGAACCCGTGGATCTACCCACCAAGACATATTGTCATTCTTTGAGAACAATAGCTGAATATGTGAGTGAAAAATAAAAGAGCTATACCCTTGGGACCCAAGTGTGAGCTTTGGGCTGTTCAGGGATCTGCACTGGTAAGAGTATACCTGGTCTTTGGGCTAGAGTCCTTGCAACTCTGCAGGGCCAGTGTTCAATGATGGGGTCCTGTGTAAGTAACAGAAGCAGTAATGCTGGTAGGCTAAAGAGACTTTCCAGTTAGGCTGCTTGGGAATACTAACCCATTTAGATTCAGTGAGCCTTGGGGATTCTTGGATAGTTTGCAGTGGGAGCCTCAAGAGAGAGATCTTGGGTTTCTACTAATTAGGATTGGAGGAAAATGTGTAAATTTGGTAAAGAGGGTTATACCAGCTATACTAACTTTCAAGCTCTAGTTATTCATTTGCAATGGGAGTAGGGACAGAGCATAAGGGAAGAAAATTCTAGTAGCATGATAATATTAATGTTTTAAGACAACCAGCTCTTAGGGATCATTAGGCTTTTGAGATCCTTTTACTCATCTACAGGAAATCAGAGTGTGAGTTTCTGATGCTTTCATGGACAGGTCATTATATATACACCAAAGACTTACTTGAAGACACTTTCAGAGCCACACGATAAATAGCAGACTATTGAAATTACTATATAAAATCAGAGTTTTCTTGACTTTAAGAAGACTTTTGAAAGTAGTAAGCATAGTTAGTGCTCTCCTATTCTTGTATTTTAATTGTTGCAGGTTATTTTTCATTAGATTAACACTAAGAAGTCAATATTGTAATCTATTTGTGGCTCTCAGACAACCTACAATAATTTCAGTTGTAACCAATCTACAAAACAATCTTGGCAAGAAGTTAGTTTGCATACTTATGAGAGATTCGAAGCTGGGTACTACCTTTACGGTATGAATTTGTACCAGGCATGATGAGAATTTTTTTTGAACGTGTACATCAGAATTGCTTGAAGGACAGTTGAGTCTTATGTTTATTCATTCCTTTATTCGAAAAAGCGTATGAACTTATTGAATACTTGCTGTATGTCTGAGTGCTTTATCGTTGAATCCAGATTGAGAAGTGAGAAGAGAAATTGGTGTAGGGAAAGGGAAGAAGGGAGGGAGCCTGCCTAAAGGAAATACTCCCAATCATCCTTGGCTAATGTGTATTGGAATTGTAGCTTTATAGATTAGATTAATTTTA
The DNA here is from genome assembly GCF_006542625.1 of Nomascus leucogenys. NCBI lineage: Eukaryota > Metazoa > Chordata > Mammalia > Primates > Hylobatidae > Nomascus > Nomascus leucogenys. The sequence continues at coordinate 66,336,883 of NC_044393.1, forward strand.
GTGAAAAGTTGACATTTTATGTCTAAAGTTTATCAGTACTTCTACCCTTCTAAACAATTTAAGTTAAACTGCTTAAAATTGATCACTCTGTTTCCATCTTCATATTGTTGCCAATACTTTGTTTCACTTTGTTTTATTACCAGACATTAGTAATTACTAGTTATTTCTAAATATTCACTATTGTCTACATTTAACTGCACAAGTACAAATTTCTTTATTCATCATATCTTCTTGCGTCTCAGTTCTTCCTTTTGGAATATATTTCCTTTTTCCTGAAGTTCCTAGACAGAGTATGCTCTTCGTAGATTTTGTCTCAAAATGTCTTTATGTTGCCCTTGCTCTTTAATGATAATTCAGCTGGATATAAAGTTATAAATTGACATTTATTTTCTTTCAAGAAATTTGAAAATATGATTCCATTGCCTTCTGCTTTCTATCAGTGCTTTGAAAAAGTCTGCTATTAGTTTGATTATTGTTCTTTTTTAGACAACTTTACTTTTCTCTCTGGTAGCTTTTTGTGTCTTCTCTTTTTCTTCTACTCTCTACAGTGTCTCAGCAATATGTTTTGTTATAGATTTATTTTGTTAATTCTACCTGGTAGTTATGCTTCTTGAAACAGGGTTTATATATTTCATCCATTCTGGAAAACACTCATTTTCCCCATTTTCTCTCTCTTTCTGGAACTTCTAGTATAAGTATATGAGGAACCTTTTCATTCAATCTTCCTTGTCTCTTAATCTCTTTTGTATTTTTTCTTTATATCTTGGACAACATTCTGGGTAATTTCTTTAAATCTATCTCCTACCTCCTTCATTAACTTTTTCTTTAGCTGAATCTATTTTTTTCTGCTCAGCAGAAAAACATCCACTGAGTTTTTTTAAAAAGACCTATTTAATCAACATCAAGATCAGACTCTCATATTTCAGTGATCAACAACATGCATACAAAAATAAGCATATTATAAAACTTTTCTTGTAATGCTTTATACTTTCCACAGAAAAAAAACTAAAATGCCTGTTATATAGTTAGTCACAAATACTGTCCTTATGGTTTTTTGCTCATAGGAGTATGTTCTAAAGCATCTCTTTTTGTAGGATGTAGATCCTGCCACCGCAGTTGGCTGAGTTCATAAACCTGTAGCTTTCCTGTTATTTTTCAGGCTTTCCTCTTTTGCTAAGCACTTTTTGTTGGCAGTAATTAAAATCTTCTGCCACTGCTATAGCTTCTGCTGATGCTAAAACAACCATAACCACCTTGGTTTTGTGGTTTGGCAAAGTATTGGCTCTCCCGGTATAAGAACTGGAGCTTCTGCTCTGTAATCTCCTTCCTTTATGGGTCCAGAATTTGAAGATTATTGTAATTGCCATTGTCCACGGTAGCTTTCACCACCTCCAAAATTGCTTCCATCATTACCAACACCATTATAACTATCCCCGCTGGCATCATATCCACCACTATCATGGCTGCCACCAAAGCTGTCACAACCATTGTAGTTTCCGCCATAATTAAAGTTGCCATTCCCTCTAAAATAACCTCCACAATGACTGCTGAAGTTTTCAGAACCACTTTGACCTAGATAAGGCACTTACAATCTCTTGCTTCGCCAGGGATTTTCCTACTTCACAGTTATGGCCATTCAAGTATGTTGTTTCCGAATGACAATCTTATCCATGAACTTATGGTCACCAAAGTTTACAGAAGCAAAGACTCTCCTCTCATCACTGCCCCAGTCTGTAATGATTTCACTTCAATCAATCTTCCTCTACTGCTACGTATCATCTGTTATGAGAATGACAGATGCAGTTGCCTGTGTAAGGAAATATTTAGTGGCCGCTTCTGTAGAGCAGGGGTTGATTTTTTTTTTTTAATGAAGATTGAGATAAGGGGATGGAACTTAGGCTTAGCCTATAATTCCATTAATTTTATTGTCCCTAGGAAGTTTACCTCCATTAACAGGATTTCTGCCTAAATGAGTCATCATTCAAGAACTTACAAAAAACAACAGTCTTATTTCCCCAACCATTATAGCTATTGTTACCCTACTCAACCTATACTTTTATATATGCTTAATTTACTCTGCCTCAGTGACAATATTCCCCACATCCAATAACATAAAAATAAAATGACAGTCTGAAAATACAAAGCCCACATTATTCCTCAGCCCACTTATCTCTTCTACCCTCCTTTTACCCATTTCCCCATTAACACTATCTGTGATCTAGAAATTTAAGTTAAACAAGACCAATGGCATTCAAAGCCATTGAACATCACCTGTCCAATGAATCCCCCCCATGAAAAAATCTTTATGTTTCTATATTAATTATCCCACAGATTTTTTAAATTATAACATTCACAGCCACAGAACTAATCATATTTTATATTCTCTTTGAGGCTACACTTATCCCTACACTAATCTTTATTATCTGCTGAGGTAACCAACCAGAATACCTCAATGCAAGCTCATATTTCCTATTTTATACACTAGTAGGGTCTCTCCCCTTATTATACTTATTTATACCCAAAATACCTTAGGTTCACTAAATATAATAATGACATTCACTACCCAGGAACTATTAGTCTCCTGATCCAATAATCTCATATGACTAGCGTGTATCATAGCTTTTATAGTAAAAATACCCCTATATGGACTTCACCTGTGACTCCCTAAAGCTTATGTAGAAGAAACCCCCATTGCCGGCTCAATAGTACTTGCAGCAGTACTCCTAAAATTAGGTGGCTACGGTATAATACAGCTCACCCTCACCGTTAGCATTGACTTAATGGGCAGAATATTATGCTTTGTTGTTTGGACTTATGTAGTACAGGAATAACTGCTAGAATGAGAATAGAGAATAGAAGGGCCAGTATAACTCCTAGTTTATTAGGAATGGATTGTAAGATTGCACGATCTTCCTATACTGCTCAAAATAATCTCTTACATGTTGTTCTTCAATGTCTTCCTTAATGCCACAAAGATCTTTTTCATAGGTAACTGGGCACCTGGTCTTTGGTAAAATTTTTAAAAAATATCCCTCTTTGATTTCACAACTCTTCCACCACTTTGTGTGGACTTCCAATCATGACTGAATCTGCTTGCACCACCGTGGCATATATGACAAACCTAAAGATTCTGGAGTGCTTAGTGTGTGCATTTTTCATTACCACACAATCTGTGTGCATTTCCCATTACTGAAAATGGCTCTTCCATCTCTTATGATTATTTTAATGAAGAGCTTCTGCAGTTCTTTGGGCTCTTTAGGACACTGACTAAGACATGACTGCAACAGGAGGAGACTTTAACTGTGTTTACTCTGTTGTGGCCACAGGCAGAAAATCACAGAGTTTTTCATATCAGTGGTTATATTTTTAATTTCTGGGTAATTCCTTCCTTCCCTCCCTCCCTTCCTCCCTCCCTCCCTCCCTTCCCCCCTCCCTCCCTTCCTTCCCTCCCTCCTCCCTCCCTTCTGCCTCCCTCCCTCCCTTCCTTTTTTTTTTTTTTTCAAGGTCTTGCTCTGTCACCCAGGCTAGAGTGTAATAGTGCAAACATAGCTCACTGCAGCCTTGACCTCCAGGGCTCAAGCAATCCTTCTGCCTCAGCCCCCTCAAGGAGCTGGTACTACAGGTGCATGCCAAAACACCTGGCTGATTTTTGTACTTTTTTTTTTTTATAGAAATGGGGTGTCGCCATGTTGCCCAGGTTGGTCTTGACTCTTGACCTCAAGCGATTTGCCTGTCTCAACTTCCCGAAGTTCTGGGATTACAGGCGTGAGCCACCACACCTGGCCCTGGGTGTTCTCTTTCAAACATCTTTTAGCTTAATCTTTTTTCTTTTTCTTTTTCTTTTCTTTTCTTATTTTTTTATTTTTTTATTTTTTTTTGAGACTGAGTCTTGCTCTGTTGCCCAGGCTGGAGTGCAGTGGCGGGATCTCGGCTCATTACAACCTCTGCCTTCTGAGTTCAAGCAATTCTCCTGTCTCAGCCCGGCTAATTTTTGTATTCTTGTTAATTCGACCTGTATAATCAAGTATTAGGCAGCGGCTTGGAGAAAATTCTTAAATTATGACTCATACCATGTCTAAGTTGATACATAATATTTTAGAACCATCATCAACTGTGGATGGATTCTCTACATGACAGAGAAAGCAGATTTTTCGTGACCAGAAGTCTCATATTTTCTGCAAGAATCTAAAAACTATTTTATTTCATTTTTTGAGACTGAGTTTCACTCTTTTCACCCAGGCTGGAGTGGAATGGTGCCATCTTGGATCACTGCAACCTCTGCCTCCTGGGTTCAAGCAATTCTCTTGCCTCAGTCTCTCAAGTAGCTGGGATTGCAGGCACTTGCTACCATGCCCAGCTAATTTTTGCATTTTTAATAGAGATGCCATTTTGCCATGTTGGCCAGGCTGGTCTTGAACTCCTGACCTCAGGTGATTTGCACACCTCAGCTCCCAAAGTGCTGGAATTACAGGTGTGAGCCACCACGCCTGGCCAATCTTTTTTCTTTAAATATTATGTACGTTATTTATGTATTGTTCATTTTTAATTTTATGGTTCTAAACAGATTTATTTATATAATCTGTCTGTAATAATTTTATTATCTAATATTCTTGGGAGTCTAAGTTTATGATTTGTTTGTTCTATGACTGTTCATCATGGTGGCTTATTTTGTGGTGTGTTTTGTAATTTTGAATTATGAACTCAGGTTTGGTGAAATTTTTATCTGTGGGAATCCCCTTCAACCTGGTTAAAAATGTGAGCTTCAGGGAGGTTTTGCCTTTGCATCTGCTCAATCTAGAAAGTATTTAAAGGTTGATTTCTTAACTAAACAATTTCTGGCATATACAATTTATGTAAATTCTAACATCAGAATAAGGTGAGAAGAGGATGTCAGCTGTAAATGGTCAGAGGACACATTTTCTCTACTACAATTCTATTTTACAACAGACTAGTTCCTTGCTGATTCCCTGTGGTTGTGGTCAGGTTTTTCCTTTATTAAATACATAGCTCTTTGAAGAGTCTGACTTTAACCTTATTTCCTACACCAGCATGGTCTTCAAAACCCAAACATCTAAACAGAAACATTAGTCAACTTCTATTGGGGTACCGAATCTTGGGTTTTCAGCTTTCTCTTCATTTTGGTCTTTGGAGCTTTCCTATATTAGAGACTGAAGGTTGGGAGACTTCACTTATACATTTCAAAAGATGTTTATTTTACTTTATGCAAAATTTCTAGGCATTTGTAGCCAGGGGCTTTTTTGAGAAATATTTGGTTTGCCGTATTACCAGAAATATTTATGTCTCATTTATTTCATTTATCTTATCCTATGGTGTTTCCCAAACACTAGGGAAAAATGTTTGGCAGATTGTAAATTGTACCAGATATTTGTTGAATAAATAATTGTTGAATTAAGGAATAAAGCTGGATAACATCCACATATTTTAGAAGAAATTTTCAGAAGATAGATTCTTAACTCCAGGCAGCAGCAGTAAGGATGGGAATTTTAGGCACTGTTCAAGGACAATGAAAGGAAAATGATATTTGGAGACGAGTTGTTCCCTGTCATGGGTGTTAATATATTCTACCTAGGGGTCTGATTCTGCTGTAGTTGCTATTAGGAAAAAGGCTTACATGTCCAAGGAATAGAAAAATTTCCTTTGGCCATCATCTCACTCTATTTATTGCTCCAAAAGAATGAATCATTTGAATACAATAAAAGTTGATTTTAAAAAAAGAAAGAATCAAATTCTAGGAAGGATTAAACTCCCTAGATTTTATTTACTTATTTGAAGTACCACCTTCTTCATGATCTCACATTCCTTAACAGCTTTCTCACAGATTAAAATGCATATCTAGGGACAATTTTTTTCCCCATGATGAATAAACATGAGTGTAAATCTATTCCATATACTTTTAGAATAATTACAATAAAAACTCTCCACCCTCTCCTCTGACTCCTTGTTTAAGATTTCATTTATACAAAGATTCCCTCACTTGCCTTCACCCCTCAGATATTCATGTGAGGACTTGTCCTTGGTTCCCCTAATTTCTGAACAGGTTTCCCTTTCATTAATTTGGCCACCATCAGAAACAACCCCAATCACAAGTTTAGACTAAGTGACCAGTCAATTGGAGATCAATTGGACGTCAGTGCTGGGAACCTATGTTCATCCCTGCTGGACTGTTTCTAGATTAGAAGGTGTATTAGTCTGTTTTCATGCTGTTGATAAAGACATACCTGAGACTGGGTAATTCATAAAGAAAAAGAGGTTTAATGGAGTTACAGTTCCACATGGCTGGAGAGGCCTCATAATCATGGTGGAAGGCAAAAGGCAAGTCTTACATGATGGCAGGCAAGAGAGAATGAGAACCAAGTGAAAAGGGAAACCCCTTATAAAACCATCAGATCTCATGAGACTTATTCACTACCATGAGAACAGTATGGGGGAACCACCCCCACGATTCAATTATCTCCCACAGGGTACCTCCCACAACACATGGGAATTATGGGAGCTATAATTCAAGATGAGATTTGGGTGAGGACACAGCCAAATCATATCAGAAGGGGAGAGTTACCTTTTGTTTCTAGAAGCATTATCCAATAATCTAGTATTGTATAAATCTTCCCAGTTTGCTTTATGAAGAGAAAGAACACCCATACTTCATGTTAAAGGAGGCAAAAATCTTATCGTTAATAGATGCCAATATCATATTTATATGTACTTTTTGCCTTTAAAATATTTTAAAATACATTGTTCCATTTGAAAGCAATTCTGAAAAATATTTCTTAGACATTGTTGCTAAGAAAATTCTTCCTTCTTCAATGAGAGGGCAAGATTACTATGAAAAATATTTTTTAAATTATTGACATATTTATTCAACCCGAGTAATCAAGCATTAGGCAGAGGCTTGGAGAAAACTCTTAAATTATGATTCATACCATGTCTAAGTTGACACATAATATTTTAGAACCATCATCAACTATGGACTGACTCTCTACATGACAGAGAAAGCAGGTTTCTCATGACCAGAAATCTCAGATTTTCTGCAAGAATCTAAAAACTATTTTATTTTATTTTTTAAGACTGAGTTTCACTCTTGTCACCTAGGCTAGAGTAGAATGGTGCCATCTTGGCTCACTGCAACCTCTGCCTCCCGGGTTCAAGTGATTCTCTTGCCTCAGCCTCTTGAGTAGCTGGGATTGCAGGCACCTGCTACTATTCCCAGCTAATTTTTGTATTTTTAGTAGAGATAGTGTTTCACCATGTTGGCCAGGCTGGTCTTGAACTCCTGACCTCAGGTGATCTGCCCACCTTGGCCTCCCAAAGTGCTGGGATTACAGGCGTGAGCCACTGTGCCTGGGTTATTTTATTTTAAGGAAAAATGCTTGTTGTGTACAATTCAAAGTTACTTTCTGGTAGAGTTATGTTCAGTATGTACCTACATGTGATTTGCTATCTAAATTTCATATAAATTAAATAAAAATCATGGAAATATTTTGGCCATCCATGCATCCTCTTTTTTGCTTACAGAATATGATCATTGAACTGGTCATTTTCAATAGCCAGTTGGACGAATACTCATTGAGTTCTAATCACAGGGAGCTCTGGTATACTAGAAAGGACACTGGAGTGAGAGTTAGAAGACAAATACTTGAGTTCAGGCTGTGCCTCTTATATGCTTATAAGTCTTTTATTACCTGGAGCAAATTACCATATCTGAAACTTGCTTCATCTCAATATCCATATCTAAGGGTGGTTCTAAGCACCAAATCCAATCCAAGTACTTTACAAAGTGCTTGTCAAGTAAAAGGAAAGGTGTTTGGTGTTAGTCCTTCCAGAAGATTCTGAGCAAGTGTATGTCTGTCTTAGTCACCATTACGTTTCCAGTACATAGCACAGTGGTTGACTCATAGGAGATGCTCAATACAGCCTTACTGAATGAATAATAACTGTTCTTCCCTGAAGATGATTCAGAGTGTCTTGCTCATATCACAGTTCGAATAATGAAGTTTCTTTTATTTTCCCATGAATAACATCCGGATGTTGGAATAAATAATCTGCAAAGTTCCTTCCAAATGTGACATTCTGTGATGCCAGGAATTTTCACTCTCGGGATCCTGAAGTGTCATGTAAACTCACTGCTCTGTTGAAGTCCCATATCTGTATGACAGAACAATAAAAATTTTCAGAAACTGTTTAATTATCTGTCTACAATATGTAGACCAGAGAAATCATCTTGACTTGCTCATTCGGTTGGTTCAGAAAAATTAAAAGAAATTTGCCAATGAATAGTTAATAGCCAAAGGAAATATTCAAATTCATTTGTCTGTATAGACAGTCTACTGAGTAATTCTTACTCCAGTTACTAAATCCTGTAGAAGAGGAAAATTTCTCATCTGTGAATCATGATTCTCATAAAATCTCCAAGGGCTGGTGTAAATACTTTTAAAAACACAAGTGCTTATTATTTCATGAGAGTTGCTGAGAAGATAAGGTATTGTTTATAGTTACAGCAATATATAGGAAAATTAAACCCGTACTCCCTTCTCCTTCTACTTGCACTCTTAGGCTGGGAATATTTGTCTTGATTAAGCACGATTCCAAAATGACAATTCAGGGTTCAAGGCCTTTCATGAAGCCTTCATTACTATTGGAGAATAATGATCCCGGGGCAGATGCCAAAGATTATATGGGTGGGTAGACTTTTGGAGACACCGAGTCAGATTTTGTTTTCTGTTTTTCCTGCTATTTCTTTGGCTGGTGGGCGACCTCCACCTGTAACCTGAAGCACCTAAACATTTACAGATGGGTTTGCAACGCTCCCCAGCCTCTGCTTAAGTCACCAGTGTGAGCAGTCCAGCTGAGTGAATCCTGGTTGCATCTTTGTCATTTAATTATTTGAACTGGGTTTACGGGCAGTAATGTGATTCCTCTCGTCTGTGGAACTTAGGAAAGCCTACGATGCTATTAAAAGAGGACTGGGTGAACTGCCTGGGGAAATCCAGGGCCTATGATTCAATTACAGGGGCTTTCACGGGGTCAGTCACTACCCGGAAATTACAAAATCAAGTTAAGGGTCCAAAAATAGTCTGCATGTTAAATTGATCATGTTGATCAGATTTTAATCATGCTCTTATCTAGAACTAGATAATACCATGAAGGAACAGATCACGAGCTATTTGTTCATCCAAGCGGTTCTTGTCTGGTCGTTACTTCATTGGGCAGCATAAAATATAAATTCAGTTTCGCCCATGAATTGTCATGGCAAAGACAAGCTTTCTGATTACTTCTGTCAGTCAGTTGTCAACTGCCCCAAATTCTCCAGCCAGCTGGGGTTACCCTTCTTTTTTTCTTTGAGACAGTGTCTCCCCCAGTTACCCAAGCTGGAGTGCAGTGGTGCAATCTCGGCTCACTGCAACCTCTGCCTCCCAGGTTCAAACCATGCTTCTGTCTCAGCCTCCTGAATAGCTGGGATTACAGGCTTGTGCTACCATGTCCAGTTAATTTTTGTATTTTTAGTAGAGACAGGATTTCACCATGTTGGCCAGGCTGGTCTCAAACTTCTGACATCAAGTGATCTGCCTGCCTTGTCCTCTCAAAGTGCTGGGATTACAGGCATGAGCCACTGCGCCCAGCCTAGGGTTACCCTTCTTGTTGTCCACCACCCACACTGTTTTTTTTTTTTTTTTTTCTGCACTCTACTTCATTTTACCTCCGGCGTGCGCTGCCCCTTTCCCACCCTTTACTGGCACACATTAGACAGTATTTCAGTTTGTTCTCTGCTAAAATATCAGGTGGACCACACCAAGGGTACATGTGGTGGGGCAACTGGCAGTGAGGAGGGGGGTTTCAATGAACAAACTGCAAATGAGACCCATCCTGACCTTAAACTTGAAATTCTCTCTCTTCACTTGAAACCCAGACTTTCCTCATTTTGCAGGGTCTCCTCCTCATTATTACTCTCCCTGCCGATTATCTTGAGCAACTCAAAAGTGTTTAATTATTTGCTGCAGAGGTCTGCTGTTCTCACTCCTCCACCTTTCCGGGCATATGTGTCTTGGGGATTTGGGGTTTTCTGTTTTTGTTTTTCCCACTGAGAGTATTGTGAAACTGAAGAATTCCTAAGGACTCTGCCTCCAGCTTCTAAAACCACATTATTGTTTCTCCTTGTTACCCTTCCATGCTTTGTCTGATTCCCCACAGTTAATGCCCATCCTAGAATCCCAGGAGCCTCACGCTTGCACAGACTCCAGGGACACACAGTGGGGGTCTACAGGAGCTTCCAGTCAAGTCTTAGCCTTTCTTATTCTGCCCCATGATGCTGAGGGGTTTCACAACTACCCCTTTTCCTAAAGATTCCTTCCTAGCAAGCCTGACACATTAATACTAAGAAGGAATCCCATTCAACTAATGTTCCTGATGAGGTGTTCCTAACCGAAAGTGGCTTGCATTTTAATAGAGGGCTTAACCCGAAGTGTTAGACCAGTGGTTCTCAACTGGGAACAATTTCAGTCTCACCCCTCCTTCCTTTCCTGGGGAACATTTGGCAATGTCTGGAGACATTTTTGGTTGTCACAGCAGAGTCAAGGGAGTTACTTCTGGCATATAGTGGGGGGGTAGAGACTAGGGTTGCTTCTAAACATCCTACAATGTGTAGGACAGTCCTCTCACTCGAGAAGTTAGCAAACAGGAAAATTTCATTGACAATTTCATTGACAATTTCAGGGCAAAAATATTTGGGGGGAGATGTCCTTTGAAAAACACACACAGACACATGAATCATTACCCCTTTTTATTTTAATTTTTTAAGATATAGGGTCTTTCTGTATTGCCCAGGCTTGAGAGAAGTGGCACCATCATAGCCCTCTGTAGCCTCAAACACCTGGGCTCAAGTCATCCTCCCACCTCAGCCTCCTAAGTAGCTAGAACTACAGGTGTGTGCCATCACGCCCAGCTAATTTTATTTTATTTGTATTTTATTTTGTAAAATTTTATTTTATTTTATTTTAATAGCAAGACAGGGGTCTTGCTATTTTGCCCAGGCTGGTCTTAAACTCCTGGCCTTAAGTGATCCTCCTGCTTTGGTCTCCTAAAGTGCTAGCATTACAGGCATGAGCCACCACACCCGGCCACTCTCTCTTTTTCAGTAGGTGTGGTAGTTTCCAGATGGGTGGATGGAATCCTAGAGGGACAGCATGCAGTCTAACCACGGGGCTACAATGCGGTGCTTGAAGTGCAGAACCCGTGCCTTAGTCAGCCAGGTTGCCCCAAAATATAGCTCATCCGGGAGGAAAAAGTGGGGAGGGTGGACTTCCTTTTCAGAGGAGAGTTTATTCCCATTTTCTGAGCTTTTACTGCTTGATAGAAGTAGCCCCCAAAATGAGGATACACAGATTTCAGTAACCAGGCAAGGGATGCTCCATGTTTCTCACCAAGCAGAGAAAATGCTATTTCAGCCCACAGTCAGCACTTACAGGGAACGCAATAATTTGAGAAGTTGATGGGAGTGAGTTAGCTGCTAAGGAAAGACACCAAATGTATTAACACTGACAAAACATGCTAACATCAAGAGAGGGCAAGCACTCAGATTGGTGCACACAGGAAAACACAGGACGAAAATGTGGCATAATTTCTCAATTTTTAACCTAAGTCTTACCCATCAACTCACAAGAATAGCTATCAGTGAGGCAAGTCAATTGCCTTCCCTGAACATCTTTACAAACTTGAAAGATGCCTCTTGATTGAGTTGTTTGAAGTATGGTCCTGAGAAAAGACAAGGGAATAGTTCCCATAACCTGCAGGGACTTCTTTTCACCAGTGGGTTTGGCAAGACTACCATGAGTTTAAAATAACAGAGTTAACACTGAAAATTCACTTTATTATGTTTACAGAAAATGTAGACTTGTAAATAATAATAGTTCTTTGTAACAATCTGCATGACACTTTTATTAGCTAGTGGAAGTGGGAGGTTTGGTTAAACAGGAATCCATGTGAATATTGGGGGGAAGAAAGCTAGAGCTGGAACAACTATGATTTAAAAAAATAATAATCATGTTGGGTTTTACAAACCACCTGTCACCTTGCTGATCCCCAGAAAAATGTAAAGAACAATCTCATGGATGAGTGAAAATTTTCTCTGCCTAGGTAAGGAGAAGGTCAAAAGACGCACAGCTTAGCTGTCAGCTCGCACCAGCAGATTGCTTTTCAGAGGCTCAGTGTGGACCTGACAAAAGCTATTTACCAGCTTTGGAACTGGCAAGGTTTATTTGTTGAGTACAACTCTTGCTCTTAAGATAAGGAAATCCATGTTGAAGTACAGTAAATAGACACAAAAGAATGGTTCTGGTCCACTGGACACCCCTCTGAGCCTTTATTTTGAGAGTCGGCAAGAGGAGAGATGAATGTTTTTCAGCTGAGCGAGACAACAGCCCCGGGCCAGCTTTTAATAACCCAGAAGTAATAACAATACCCCAGCCTGAACAAGCCGGCCGGGAGAGCGCATGCACGGTCATGTTGTCCGCTTCTGCGACAGCCCTGCTTTAGGTCTGTTAGAGTTGATGTGAGGTTCCTTCATAAATTAATATGGCCTAGAAACGTCGATGTGAAACTGGATTTTCTGACTTTAAAGCTACCTTCTTTGAAAAAGAAATGTAATGCCTGATTTTTTTTTCAGACTTTGTAATAATTCTAGTTAAAAAAAGAATACAGTTGTGACCATTTCAAAACACCTCTTGAAATTAATATTGGCTGCCTGGAACAGAGCTACACAATAGGTGTGGACAATCTGAGCCACGGCTTCGGTCCCCGAGCCCGGTGGGCCTCATGATGGCTCAGGAAGTAGGTGCTGAACGTAGGGACAGGGAAATGACAGCAGGAAGAAATGTGGGGGTTACCAACAAAAGCAGAAAAAGCCACCGGCCCCCACCCCCCATTTTGTTTAAGAGACATAGTCTCACTCTGTCACCCAGGCTGGAGTGCGATGGCGCTATCTCTGCTCACTGCAACCTCCGCCTCCTGGGTTCGAGTGATTCTCCTGCCTCAGCCTCCTGAGCAGCTGGGATTACAGGCGCCCGCCACCATGCCCGGGTAATTTTTGTATTTTTAGTAGAGACGGGGTTTCACCATGTTGGTCAGGCTAGTCTCAAACTCCTGACCTCAAGTGATCCACTCGCCTTGGCCTCCCAAAGTGCTGGGGTTACAGGCATGAGCCACCGTGCCCAGCCTGGAAAAAGCCACTGTCCTTGATCACCAAGCTTGGCCAGTCACCTGGCAAAAGTTAGCAAGTTCTTTCCCTCTCACGTCCCCTCCCATCATCTGGTCCCACCCAGATGCCACATGATAGATCCCTCTTTTCAGGTGTTTATTTCAATCTGGTGATACCTGGAGAAGGGAGAGCAGATAGCATTCTGGGGTGCCCTATGCCTCTCCTGCTTCCATTCTGAGACATCTGTAGTCCAGTAACATGCCAGAGCTCTCTCTCATCCCTGAGGGGCACAGAGCCAGAGCTCAGTGTGGTCACGGCACTGGGGACTAGTGTGCTTGAGTTTAAGCCACTTGAGTGGATAAATCGATCTCTTAAGGCAGAGCATTAACTCTTTCAGGCCTTGGGGGGCTACCCAAGAGGCTGAAACTGAATGCACATTGACAAAGTGTGTTCCGAGAATACAGACAAATATCAGTCAGCACCATGAACCAACTTATAGAACCAAATCTGTTGAAGAAAACAACTTATATGCTCAGTCTCAGGGTGACGTGCAGATTATATCTTTGTTGTAGAAAACTCCAGTGAACTAGTCTATGTCCTATTGTGGGAACTTTTTCAGATATTGTAGAAAATTAATGGACATTATCTTGGACCTAGAAAACTTCAATTTATAATAAGATTTTAATAAAGAGGGAATTTATAAGGGGATTTCCCAATTATTTTGTTTTGGCTAATTTGTGCCATACATTCCCCTTAAAAGCCTCAGATAATTCAGAGTTTCAGTGTATTTCAGGTTCCTGGAATACTGATCCTTTACCAAGCTCTAAGGCAAAGGAGTTTAAAATTATCTTCATTTGTTTTGTATTTTTTTTCCCAAACAATAGACATTTCCTCTTTCAGAAGTAAATGCCAGTATCAATATTTCATTCTCTTATTTTTCCCTCCTCAGTGGCAGGACCCACTGCCACTTGGCGATGGTTGCCATAATCTCCCTTATGGATTAGGACAATTTATCTACATAAATTGTTCCTACGTGGATATGCCTTGTCCCCTTGCTACTTACCAGGAGGGATATATCTCAGCATAAAAAGAATGTCAGATCTAAACATCCTGGGCATAAAAAAAGCAGCAAACACCCCATTGGAAGCTAAAATTATTTAAAATCCACTGAGTTAATTCTGGGAGAAACTAGTTTCATTTAGTGGATAAAGTCCTACACTATCTCAAACACTCAGAGTGTGGTCCTATTTATGACGGAGCATTGGGCACTGCCTGATATGTGCACTGATCCCTTCGCCTCTCTTGGTCTCAATTTCCCCAAACTGAAGGAAGCTGAGATGTCTCCTAAGATCCTTTCCAATTTGAAACACAGCCTGGATTGATGATTTCACAGTTCATCTAGCAGGAGGAAGGGCTGATGGCTGTGGGACCCCCATGAAAGTGCCTTCGCACTCTCATGAATTCACACCAAGCTTCAATGTGACTGAAGACTGAGCAGCTGCCCACGTGCCTGGCCTTCTTCACACCAAGCTCAGAGCAGCTACTGTCATTCCACTGTTCCCACCATCCAAATCCATAGAATAAAAGGAGGAAAGAGAAACTTTGAAAAAGTTAGACAACAATTTGGGGGTTTGGGAATGAGGGAAAGGGGATGAATTCTGACATTTTTAAGAGGGCTGGAGGCAAATGTCAACTATGACAAAGTACTCTGGTAGGTTGTTTCCTACGAGTCTCAGTCTAAATGACCTTACTGTACAGTATTAAAGAATGAGGAAGCACCAATAATTTGATACCAGATGCATGTAATGAAATATCCTGTTAATGTAGCACTGTAAGGAAGTCATATACAGAATAAGAACCAAATTTTTCAAGAAGACGAGAAGTAGCTATTTCACCTTTCTTTCATTTAATATAAAAAAATGGTGCAGGCAGCCTCTCCATTTTCCCTGAATGTCATCTTTTGGCTGATGGCAGAAGCCAACCACTATTTGCATACTGATGCTCCCATAATTGCAGTTGAGTCCCTTAAACATAGTCTCCAAGTTATGACTTGTTTGCAATATAATATAGCAGGGTTACCAACTTTATAAGCAATGCTATGTGTCATTTGCTTTAGGCTACAGTAGCACATCATCTTGTAAGCATCAAATAAATACAATTAAATATGACAGGTCTTTAAACTGGGCTTGAAGGGTGATGGGCATTAGCAGACGGCGGACATGGCCGACTTCTTTCAGGCATCTGCTTATTGTAAGGTCGCCCAGGCATGAGTTAGCTCTGGAAACCTCTCTGTCAGCATTTTAGTTCACCAATCTTGTATCCCCAAAATTTTCATCCTTCAAGTCATTTCAGTTATGAGATTCCATGGGTCACATGCATAATATGAGATAGGAATTTTATTCTCCCTTTTTTTCTTGATCTGTACAGATATATTTCTGATATTCCATCCACTACATTATTTTCCACCATATTCACCCAATAGTTACAGAATGTTGCCAGACCATTCATCTTCTTTTTAATTCCCTTCAGATTCTAAGTGAGAAGGAACTCTCATTCCCTAAAGATTTTTTATATCAAGGGGACAGTAATGCAAAGCAATCCCTTTCTGAGGCTTTTGCTCTTACAAAGATACAACACACCACAGTACCAAAGGACACATGTCCCCACCTTGTTACATCAAATTTTAATATGGCAATAAATGCCTTGAAAAATACACATTTTAAACTTAAAAGGGTATTGAAAGCCATTCTTCTCCAGGTAATTACCAATTACCCCTAGGAGTGGTAGCTGTAAAATCACTTCATCAGACAAAAGTCTTGGTCTTTTCAAAAATTAAAGTTAAGTCAGGGGCAGTTGATTCTGCTTTCTTTACTGTTCCCATCTGAGAGAAGTATGGAATTTCTTAATTGGGACCATTTGTGGGAAGACATTGAGAAAGCTCCTTTGAGACACTTTTTTTTCTGCTTGGCCAACTGCTCTAGAAAGAAGAAAAGTCGAGGTGGGTAGAGACAGTGGTCTGGGCCCACCACCCTCCCGGTTGAACAGCCTGTCATGCTATTTCCAAAGAGAACTCACCAGGAAGGGAGATGACCGCAAAACACCAGGAGATGGATAGAATAGGGTAGGCTTTAGGTGCAGCATGTGGCCCCCCGTCCTGGGGCCCCCAGGGAGGAAGAGGGGGCTTCTGTTGAGACAAAGGCCACATGCCTTAGGAAATATCCCCCCAGAAAGAACCCAAAGGTCCAGTGTTCTTGCAGATCCAATGGAGTCCTTGTAGAAGGGAAGGTGGATGGTGACGTCTGCTGGGGTCATGTAGGGGTTGTCCAGTCAGCGTTCTTGGGGGCCTTGCATGTGTGCACGTCCAGAGCTTCCAGGCAGTCCTGACAGCGCACAGCGCAGCACCAGTGGAACTTACACCCACACTTCGTCATCCGGGTGACATGGGAGGTGTCGTAGCCTCTCCCACAGCACATGACTTCGCAGCTGTCCATGCCCCGGGAAGTCAGGTTGCACACACGGCCTGCTGTACCCAGGGAGCCTGGAAGACAAGCCAGGGAGTGTTACTGAAAAGGTCTGGGTGGAATCCAATATGCCTCCAGAGGAGGAGTCACGAGGTCCATCCTCTAGGACAGAGCCCTGACCCTCTCTCCCTACAGCCTCATGCCATGTGTGCAAATCCCATTATGCCAGCTGCAGAGAGTGCAGTGGTGCTGAGAGGGCCGAGTCCCAAAAAGGTGATCATGAAACTTTGGATTTCCTTAGACACCCTGAATCCAGCTCTCCCACTTCTGAGTTGGATCGACTTTTCAGATTATCCTTACCCAGCCTTGAATTTAAGGATCCTTGATCGAGCAGAGCCAGATCAGAATAAAAGACGGATCTATCCTGGCTCCCTCTCCCTACGTCAAACCACATTAAGGAAGCAGTGTCCAAGGTTAGCTCTCTTGAAATTTGTCAGGGCATGGAGCCCTCAAAGGGAGGGAATTTTATCTCCCTAGACCTGATTACACTGGCTTATTAGAAAGGGAATAGAACTCTGGTTCTGAAGAGGAGACATGGGCATCATTTGTGTGAGACCCTGGGGAAGGAGAAAGGCCCCACCAGGTTTATCATATTAACTGTCTCTCCTGCTACAGTTTAGCAGGACATATAGATGTGTGTGAGGTCCCGGGTGAAGCCAGGATTCAATCAAGGCCTTCAATAAACAAAATTGGCATAGAAAATCTGCTAGGAATTACCAATGGAACATTGTCTTAGTTAATCAGGGTGATGTTTGCTAAATGGCAATCCATATTTAGGTATTTGTTTCTGAAAAATAATTTTAAAGCTAGAAAGCCTATTCATTTACTCTCCTCTTGGGGATGCACTTAATAATTTTAAAGCTAGAAAGCCTATTCATTTACTCTACTTTGGGGACACACTCAGAATTCTTTTATAAGCACATTATCAGACAACAGAACAAAGCGTGGTAGACATTTTGGGAGAGTATGCTTGGCTTAGCATGATCCTTTCTACTTCCTCCCCCACATAGATGGGCACCTGGCAGCCATGTTGTATAACATCACCCTGCTCACTGGTGACCAATGATTGGACCAGGGGCAGTCACCTGACTTGTGCTGGGCCAATCAGGTAAATTCCCTGTTGATTTGTGATTTTGACAGAGATGGTCACTATTGCCACTTAAAAACTCAGTTGCTGTTGGCAGCTGTACACCATGGTGAGGTCTGTGGACACGAGGAGGTCCACAGAAAAATAGAAATGAAGCAAATGTACAGTGACAGTGAAGATAAGACATGGAAAGAAATGCTGCTCAGATCCTGAACTATTTTCTGGTTCTGCTTCCATTTCTTCCTGAGGCATGACTGCATTCCAACATTTGAGTTCCTAGAGACTCTGTATCCTTATAAGAAGCTTCCCCTTGTGGCTTAAACTGTCCCAGTTTTATTGCTTGCTATCAACAATCCTACCTAATTGATAAACCTAGAGAAGCTAAACTCTTATTTAAAAAACAAAACAAAACAACTTATATCAGGATGAAAAAGACAGTGACTTAATTCATTTTTAGTTTCTCCATCATTTAACTAGGAATGTCTTCCTTTTGATATCTCTGACAATGCCTCGTGACTGTCTCTCTGTTTATCACAGTCCGCTCTGTGTTGGAATTATCTACAGAAATGTCATGTTGCCCTGCCTGTTCAGGATGACCAGGGAAGCAGCAAGGTTCAAGCAGGGCACGGGGTCAAGAAGAGGAGAGGGTGGGGCAGCGCTTGGTCAGAATGATTGGCGGCGGAGAGCAGGAAGACTGGCCGGGGAACTTCATGAGGACAGGAAGGATGGCAAAAGGCCGGGGTCAGGGTGGAGGGTGGGTCAGCCAGGGATGGCTCCGAGTCTGCATCGTGCTGAAGAAGCATGGGGTTAGAAGAGGCAGCAGCTCAGCTTGGATTCCAGGCAGCCATCAGGACAGTCCTCAAAATTTACTGATTATGCAGAAAAGACTCACTGCCAAATGCTGCCTCTTCACAGCACACCCATTATTTCATTCAGTAAACATTTAGTGAACACAAACATGTGTAAGACACTGTGCCAGCTGCTTGGGGCTTGGGGGACAAGGGAGAATAAAATAAATAGGACCAAGTTCCTATTCTCAGTGAACCCTCTATATGGCGCAGAGTTAAATATGTAAAGAGATACTTCCACTACTTTGGGTTGTTTGATTTGCTAAGGACCTACTGTAACCCACAGTACAGTCATGTGCAAAGCACCACAGCAAACAGAGCTCAAAGACAGTCAAATGAGGTTATTTAGAGCTTGGACAGTCAGAGTTCAAATCCTAGATTTGCCATGTATCAACTGTGTGGCCTTGGGCAAGTTACTTAAACTTGTTAAGCTTCAGTTTCCTCCTGTGCAAAACTGGAATAAAAATAGTTCTTTCATCATAGAGCTTTTGGTGAGAACATAATGAGATAATGCATGAAAGTGCCTGGCATAAAATAAGTGCTCAATAAATGTTAACTATCCATGTCTTCATCTAGCAAGTGTTTATTGAGTGACTACTATGTGCTAGGCACAGTTCTGTGAACATGGGATATATCAGAGAACAAAAACGAAGATCCTGCCCTCAGGAGCTTATGTTCTAAGGGCATGAGCCAAGCATATTATAATAGTGATATTTCTTGGTATTAATAGTAGCAAATAGGATCCATCAACTGCAGTTTTACAGAGGAGGTAGCATTAGAGATAGGTGTAAAGGATGACTAGAAGATTTGCAGGTAAAGAACGGGGTAAACAGCAACCTGGTCAAGATAGAACCTTCTGGCAGAAATTCTGAGGGCAAGTTCACAAAAGACTGCTGATTCAGGGAGGGTATTAGGGACAATGAGCACAGAAAGGGAGGCTGGAGCAACAGGTTAAAGGGTCTGTTGTTGTTGTTTGAGACAAGGTCTCCTTCTGTCACCCAGGCTCGAGGGCAGTGGCACAAACACGGCTCACTAGAGCCTCGACTTCCTGGGCTCAAGGGATTCTCCCACGTGAGCCTCTCAAGTAGCTGGGACTACAGGCACACATGACCCCATCCGGCTAATTTTTGTATCTTCTATGGAGACAGGGTCTTGCCATGTTGCCCAGGCTGGTCTCAAACACCTCGACTCAAGTGATCCTCCTGTTTGACCCCCACCAAAGTGCCGGGATTACAGGCGTGACTCACACGCCTGGCCTAAAGGGTCTTTATGCCATGCCGCAGTTTGATTTTTATTACAAGGTGGGTGGTGGACCTGTCTAGACCTTTAATTCTGAAAACTATGTCGCGAAGGTAAGTCTGGAAGAGCAGCTTAGGGCAGGGAGGAGGGCTGTTGGAACAGTCTAGACAAGAGATATTGAGTGAAGAAACAAGCAGGACAAATACATGATTGGCTGAAGAGGGTAAACCACTAGAACTTGATGACTCATCGAATTAAGGAGTAGAGGGAGTGTCAAGTAGGAAAAGACTAAAAAAAAAGTTAATTTGGCTGCTCACCGAGGCGGTAACTGGCACCCTCGATGACAGTAGTTTCAGTGGATGATATAGATGAATGCGGTGGAGGAGAGGACATGGGGACAGCGAGTGTAGGTAAAGTTTTCAAGAGGCTTGGTGATGAAGAGGACGAAAGACAGTAGGGCCGAGAGTGGTGATGAGAGCAAGGGTGGGACTTTAAGATTGTTTTAGGCCATTAAGTTTTCTGGTGGTATGTTTTGCAGCAGTAGATATCCGCACAAGGTTTTCACTTCAGATTAGGTTTTCATGTACATAAAGTACAAAAATAGGAAAAACTAGTCATTGCTATTAAAGTCAGGGAGCTGATTTTCCTTGGGGAATAGAGAAAAAGAGCGTGAGACATGCCTCTGGAATACTGGGCCCCTTCAGGTTCTTGATCTGGGCACAGGTCATGTGGGTGTGTCCATTTGTGAAAATTCATTGTGCTGTACACATGGAATGTGGGCACTTTTCTGCATTTCATATTTCAATAACAAGAAGAAGGTGGTAGAGGAAGAAGAGAAGGGGAGGGAGGAGAAGGAAGAAGGGGAAGAGGAAGAAGGGAAAGAGGAAGAGGAGGAAGAAGGGAAAGAGGAAGAGGAGGAGGAAGACAAAGAGGAGGAGGAAGAGGAGAAAGGAGGAGAAGGAGGAGAAAGAGGAGGAGAGGGAGGAGGGGGAGGAGGAGAAAGAAGAAAAAGGAGGTGGGAGGAGGAGAAAGAAGAAAAAGGAAGAGGAGGAGGAAGAGAAGGAGGAAGCAATGGTGGCATGTGCCAAGGCCAGGAAACAAGCAAAGCTCCGCAACTTGTGAGGAGCAGGAAAGTGTTCCCTGTGGCTGGTATAAAGTACTCAAAGGGGAGAGTGTCAGGAGATGAGGCTGGAGTGGTGAGGGGAAGCTGTGTTGGGAATGGTCAAGGGGTTTAAACTTGATCTTGAGGGCAACAGAATGCGATTAAGGGCTTTCACACAAAAAGGCAACATGTTCTGGTTTGTGTTTCAGAAGGATCTCCAAGGGTGTGGGGCTGGAATGAAGTGGAGGGGGCTGGAGTGAGGACAAGAAGACAAGTTAGAGAGCAATACAGACTCTGGGCAGGACATGAGTGGCCTGGATTAAGACAGTGGTAGTGGGAATTGGAGCGGTTACTAGAGTCAAGAGAAGGTGAGGAGGCAGGACCTGTGGGACATGGTGACTGAGTGGAGACTCGGGGAGGATGAGAAAAGTCAAGAAGTTTTCTCAGGTTCTGGCCTGAGTGACTGTTGGTGCTGTTAATTCCCTGACGTGGGGGACACTTGGTTAGGGGTCAGCTTAGAGAAAAGATAATGAATTCAGTTTTCAACAGGTTGAGTTTGCTGTGACTGTGGGGCATTCAGGTAGAAATGTTTGCTGAAAATACTCTTTGGGACTCTGGAGAGAGGTGGGCATGAAAACTCAGGTTTAGAAATCTTTTGCGCAGTGGTGGTAACTGAAGCTACGGGTGCGAATGAGACCCCCAGTGGGTGTGAAAAGTGCTCTCACTTGGCATCCCAGAAGTGACTCTTAATTTTTACTTTTTTGTTATTGTTCATATGCCCTGAGCAGCAGTAAACATTCTTCCCTTCTATTGATCTGTATTTATCAAAATGAGAATACCGTACCATGCATTAGAATTCTTTATCTGCCGTAGGGCTTTGGGCTTAAGGGGGCCAGGATAAGGAGGTGAAGTGTCTCGTTCCTGACTCAGACTGTTGGTCTTTCACTGAAATCTAACGTGGTGGTCCTTCTTTCCTGAGTGGCTTACAGCCTAACGAGGTTTCAGCTTGTGGTCTGACTCAGCCTTCTGTAATGGTGATGGTGTCTTTTGTCCCCCATATGCAGAAAACTGAACCAGACTGTCTGAACAGAAGGATTGCTCAGTGTAGTGACCTCAACACCATCAGAACTCAGAGAGAGGAGCAGACAAAGCCATGACAATTGACAAAAGCTGAACTCAGAAGTGGTTTCAGTAAAGGGAACAAAGATTCTGGCAATGAGATGTCTCAGTGGTTCCATGTTCGGTTATAAAATGCTGGAAAACACAATCTGAACATGCCACTCTCCACCAGCTGCCCAAACAGGGCATAATGAGGGCCCAGAAGATGGAAAATGAGAGAGGGTTTTTGAGGATTGAGAGCCACTGATGAGAGAACAGCAGTGAGGTCGCAGCCTGGGGCTGTGACGGGCCCCCCTGAGGCATCAGGGGCACCAAGGAATGGGCCAACTGGGAGGGGAAGGGTGGTCCCTGCAGCTGGAAGGGAGGATGAGGCTGCCTAGTGATGGATGACAAATTGGCCCTGTTTGGGGGTTTGGATCTAATTAGATTTAATGACAGGCTGTAGGGCAGAAGGGCAGTTTTGACACTTGCTGTCATTTTAGCAGAACATAGAGCCATTTCATAAAAACCCTGAAAAGAGCATTTCCAGAGTGTAGAATCTATACAAAATCGCTGGCATTACTTTCCCCTTAACGAATTACAATAAAGACTCATTATTATCAATAGCAGTAGGGCCATACTGTTCCATTGGTCTTTCCAAAACAGAAAGCATCACCATTATGTTTCCAATAAAATATAAGAACCAAGAGTATGCAGGCCGGGCGTGGTGGCTCACGCCTGTAATCCCAGCACTTTGGGAGGCCAAGGCGAGTGGATCAAATGAGGTCAGGAGTTCAAGACTAGCCTGACAAAGAATGTGAAATCCCATCTCTACTAAAAAAAAATACAAAAAAATTAGCCGGGCGTGGTGACGCGTGCCTGTAATCCCAGCTACTTGGGAGGCTGAGGCAGAAGAATCGCTTGAACCCAGGAGGCAGAGGTTGCAGTGAGCTGAGAACGCGCCACTGCACTCCAGCCTGGCAACAGAGCGAGACTCCTTCTCAAAAAAAGAAAGAAAGAAAGAAAGAAAGAAAGAAAGAAAGAAAGAAAGAAAGAAAGAAAAAACGAACCAAGAGTATGTGTGTGTGTGTTTTAGTGAAAAGGAGCCACTGACTTTTACCATCTGCCTATTTGTTTAGTTCTAAATCTTTGGGACACATACTTTTAGATGTTTTTTCTCAAATAATATACAAACTTGTTAACTGAGTCACTCACCCTTGCTTGGGCCACAACAGGAACCACTGGGGAAACAAACCCAGCTACATCTATCAGCCTTAATCCCGTAAGGGTGAGTTTTCACATTTTCCAAGCTGAATGGAGTGAAAGTTCATTCATCCTTTCTCACTTTTTTTTTTCTCATTCCTTCTTCTTTCTTCCTTTCCCTCTATCTTCTTTTCACTCTCTTTCTTTTCTTTCTATTCACAACTGGAGCCAATATTTATGGAGCACTTATGTGAGCTAGGCCCTATGCTAAGCATTTTGCCTGCATTTATCTAATTTAATTCTCATAAGCTTATAAGGAAGGTACTATTATTATCACCATTTTGGAAATGAGGAAATGGAGATTCAGGAAGATTAAGTAACTTGCCCAAGATCACACAGGCAGCTGGTGGCAAGGACAAGATTTGCAAGCAGGCTTGCCTGACTCTAGAGCTCAAGCTCTTGACAGTTGTGACATTCTGCCCCTTTGCCGAGTGCCCAGTCCTGGTGCCCGGCCAGGCACCAGAAAGCAGCCTGCTTTATAACATTATGTGACCAGTGCAGCAGCATCTTTCCTGTACTCTCTTCTAATTCTTTTATCAAATGAGTAAGTTGCAAAGGTCCTGACATGTAACTTTTTGGGGAGAGGGCCTTTTTCTTCAGCTCGTGATATACTGTAGACAATTAAAACACATAAAGTTATATAAGAAACTGAAAAAAGGCTGGGTTAACATGGTGTCAGTTGCTCATGCTGCATGTTTCCTATACTAATATTCCTACTGGATGCCTGTAACCTTTAAGAGAAATGAGAATAATTTGTTTGCAATGCCAGGATGCATGTCTCCAAATTATGTGTGCCCTCAAGGTGGTTTTAATATGTCACTCATGTGGCCAAGGCCGAGGACATTGAGCCCTCTCTAGGCAGAATCTTCTGGTTCAGGGAAGCCAATAGCATCAATTTGTATCTCATCAAGAATATAATTACTCAGTCTGATCATCTACCTAACTGTTCATACTTCATTTGAAGATTCTCTGAGCCATTTCCAACAACCATCTTGATCTTTATAGGACAAATATTTGTACCACGCTGTATCTACAAAACAAGTGTAGCTGGCTCTTAAAAATACTCCAAAAGAGACATTTTAAAAATAGTTTCAATTACTGATCCTATCATTAGAGTCTCCCAAATTGATACTTTAAAAGGATAAACATATATTTGGATGCTTCACATTTAACATGTTTGTTCTACAAAATCATTCATATTGGTTTATAATGTTATTTCTTATTGGAGTTTGATTTACGTAGTTCACCTAAGAGGAAAGTGACAAGTTGGAAATTCATTTCTCTGACTTCCTTTTGCTTTATATTTGTGAAGTGTCCCCAGGATGTGTGGCCTGCCTGAGTCCAGAGCCCAACCCCCAGACACAGAAGGTTGCAGACTAGAAACTTCTTGTCATCTTTATACCAAACAATTGTGAGATCATCATCCTAAACCCAGTGTCTGTAAGATCCAGGCAGAGTCGTTAAGGTTTGGCAATGTCTGTGCTGTGGGAAGGAGCTGCTTCCAGCCAGATGGAACTTTTGCTTGCCCATATGTATTGTCCTCTTCCCGACTCTCACAAGAGCTCACAAATGCATAAGATTAAAAAAAGGACAAAGAATTGGAGTTTCTAAATCACATAAGTTTGGGACCATGTAACACTTTTGGTGGGGCAATGCCAAGGGAACTTTACAGAATTGAGCATCCCATCTCTAGAGCTATAAAATTAATAACGGAGTCAGGGTTCCCAGTGTAAAAACATTTCTGTCTCCACTAACATGCATTTTGCTGACAGCAGAGGAGGAACAGAGGGGTTTTTGCTAATAGTTCCCAGACCCATACCTCTGGGACCTGGAGGAAGGGCTCCCTCCTCTCTCAATCTCCCTCTCTCTCTCTCTCTCTCTCTCTCCACCCTTCTCTCCCTACTCTCTCTCTCTGTCTCTATCTCTCCCTCTCCTCCTCACCTCCTTCTCCCCCCATCCCCTCTCTCTGGATAGGCCTGTGTCTGGAAATTCCTGCCACTCCAGGATGACAGAGGCCCATATGTTGACTATTAGGGCATAAAGCAAGATTCACTTAAGCCTGTCATCCAATAGGCTGTTTCTCCTCTGGTTGACTTACATGTTGTCATTAATGACACAGATTTATTGAGGGAACAAAAGTATGTTAAAGAGCAAATGTTAGAGACCGCACATTCATCCACTGGTCAGGCTCACCCCTTCCTCACATTTGGACTGCACAGCTTAAGCTACATAGGAAAGACAGTATCTTCACTTAGATGATTTTATTCAGTGTTTTCATAAGTTGGAAAAGTTTGACTGGCACAGGAAAGCATGTCCCATTAAATTAGCAAATCTTATAATGGAATTAAAGTTATTGTGGTCAGACTCTGTGAGGCTTTCCATAGCCTACTCAAAGCTATTTCCCACTGTCCCCCACCTGTACCTGCTAACTAGGGTATCTCTTCACTGTCCCACTGAGGTGACTTTCTGATGTCACAGTCATGTAGACCGTTTCCTCATAAGAGTTACTCTCGGCCAGGCACAGTGGCTCATGGCTCATGCCTGTAATCCCAGCACTTTGGGAGGCCAAGGCAGGCGAATCACAAGGTCACGAGATCGAGACCATCTTGGCCAACATGGTGAAACCCTGTCCCTACTAAAAATACAAAAATTAGCTGGGCGTGGTGGCGTGCCTGTAGTCCCAGCTACTCGGGAGGCTGAGGCAGGAGAATCAGTTGAACCCAGGAGGCGGAGGTTGCAGTGAGCCAAGGTCGTGCCACTGTACTCCAGCCTGGGCAACAGAGCGAGACTCTGTTTCAAAACAAAAACAAAAACAAAAAGTTACTCTCATCTGCTGCATTGGCCTTTCCTGTAACTCCTTCCATCAGAAGTCTTCCCATCCTTCCAGATTCAGGCCTACTTCAGCATTTTCTGTACAGCACTTTTGGTCTGCCAGCCCAGCTAACCTCCTTCATTAGGCCTGCAACGCACATCATGCCACAGGGCTCATGCACTGTTTGGAAATATTTGATCATTTTTCATGCATCTTGTCTCCCCAGGGACAGGGGTTGGGTCTTATGCTTTCTTCTATATACTGTGTAGTGCTCAGGTGGTCAACACATACGTGTTGATTTATTAAATATTACATTAAAAATAGTGTCTTAAAAATTTAGATCAAGGCCGGGTGTGGTGGCTCATGCTTGTAATATCAGCACTTTGGGAGGTCAAGGTGGGCAGATCACTTGAGGTCAGGAGTTCAAGACCAGCCTGGCCAACATGGTGAAACCCCATCTCTACTAAAAATACAACAATTAGTTGGCTGTGGTGGTGGGCACCTGTAATCCCAGCTACTTGGGAGGCTGAGGCAGGAGAATCGTTTGAACCCAGAAGGCGGAGGTTGCAGTGAGCTGAGATTGGGCCATTGTACTCCAGCCTAGGTGACAGAGCAAGACTCCGTCTCAGGGAAAAGAAAAAAAAAAATTAAGATCAGCCTTCCTTTTACCTGATGAGGGCACATTTCTCCAGGGACTGGTCACCCAGTCTTCAGGCACCATGGTGGCAGCAGACCAGCTAAACCTTGGCTCTGTTCAAATGATCTTGCTTGGTATATGGAAAACACATACCAAAAACGTGGTGCATTTTTAAATGATAGAAATTAAAAATGACAAGAAAGTTTGTGGTATCAATTTAAGGTTCTGTTATTGCAAACTTAATTAAATTTAGTTAATAATTCATTCACTTACTGAATCAAAGGAACCTTAGAAATTGTTAGATGAAACAGCCATTTCTTAAGAGACCCAGAGAAGTTAATTTGCCCATTAGTCCAATTGGAGAAATAGTAATATGCAGCGATCTGTAGCACCAAAGTCTCCTTATAGATCACACAGGGCTCTTTCCCTAATAATATGAAATTTGCATATCTTTAAAAAAGAGATTTACCAGTACAAAATAGGTGTCATGGGGAAAGCTTAAATGGAGTAAGCAAATTTGTTATTTTAAAGTATTTTAAGGTCATCCTTTTGTTTGCAACACATTTAATTGGTAATTCGAAATGAGTAGTTTCTATTTCCAAAATACAAAGATAAAAGGACATCTATTTGGTAAAGTATTTGTCAGTAGTTCAAACTATGTCAAAGAATTAGAAATAAGAAAATAAACATTTTTTTTCCTGAAAAAAAAGTATCTTTTTGTAAGAAAAAAAAATCCTTTTTTCAGTATTCACAATTCAGTCTGATTACCACTGTCAATTCAAATTAGGGCACATTCTAGTGTATCCTAAAAATATAGTAATTCTACTAAGTTTGTATTTTAAAAATAACACAGATTTATAGATTATGCCTACAACATCAAAGAGCATTGGATGTGAAAACTATTTTTGCTGTGTTAATACGAGAATTAGGAACTACTCAGGGAGGCCACTGATAGTAGTGAGTGAAAAATGCCCCTCCAAGAGTAAAAGAACTGAGTCTCTGCTGCCACTTAAAAGCAATATATATAGTCTGCTGATGCATTTGTTCACTTGAGACTTTCTTTTCTTTTTTTTTTTTTTTGAGACAGATTCTCGCTCTGTCGCCCAGGCTGGAGTGCAGTGGCGCAATCTCGGCTCACTGCAAGCTCTGCCTCCCAGGTTCACGCCATTCTCCTGCCTCAGCCTCCCGAGTAGCTGGGACTACAGGTGCCCGCCACCATGCCCGGCTAATTTTTTTGTATTTTTTGTAGAGACAGGGTTTCACCGTGTTAGCCAGGATGGTCTCGATCTCCTGACCTCGTGATCCTCCTGCCTCGGCCTCCCAAAGTGCTGGTATTACAGGCATGAGCCACCGTGCCCAGCCCACTTGAAACTTTTTATCTCCAGGGGAATAGCTAGGCAAGCAACATCTGAAGCTCCATAAATGCCTCATGAATGCGCCTGAATATGAGGAAAAATTCCATTGGACACTTAAGCTTAAATGGGAATTTTCATAGGCTGTGAGTTAAAAGCTAAGCAGTGCTGGGTGGAGACGTGCTTAGTAATCCCCTTCAAAGGAACCAAGTTATCTTTAAGCTATGAAACAGCACAAACACACAGAAGAATGCAGCTAATCTTATGAAACTATTTTATGTTTTTTTATAATTTGCCATTCAATTCACTTCAACACATGTTTGTGTACTAGGAGTTGGGGAACTAGTGAGCAAGGCAGATACAGTTCCTGCCGTCACAGGATCCTCAGTGGACTCCAATGGTACAGGCAGGTCACAAACACATGTTTATACAAATTCGCTATACACACTGTGGCACATGCTGTGCACAAAAGAACATAGCTCTGTTTGGATCTAGCGGTTGGTAGTGAGGATGGAGAAGCAGATAGGTCCTTGACACATTTAAGAGGTCCCAGTGGTACCCGGGATGATGGAGGTGACAAGGAAGGAGTGTAAGGAATGACTCGCAGGTTTATGCTTGACCCCGGAAGTGGGTGGCAGGCAGTACCATTTTCTGAGATGAGGAGGGCTGGGGGAAAACAAGTTTCAGGGGACGGGGCAAATAAGGAGTCTAGTTTTGAGCAGAAGCAGGTTGATATAATTGTATGAAATCTGGGTGAAGCTGTCAAGCAGGGAATTGGATACAGGATGATGGTACAGAAGGCAGACTAGGACAGGGACAGCATTTAAAACCATAGGAATGGAGAGACCAAACCAGGGAGAAGGTACAGAGAGACAGCAAAGAGGGTTCAGACAGCCTGGAAGATCTTCAAAATTTGGAGAAGGAGAAACTAGCAACTGAAATCAGAAAGGACCAGTTACTGGAGCAGGAGGAAAAGCAGGGGAGTGCGTTTATAGAGTCAAGGAAATAAGTGTGTTTTGGGAAGGAGAGAAAGGCTAATTATCCTATATGCCACTAAAGAGTTTGAAAAGAGGGCTCAATGGATGGTAATTAATACTAATTCTACAGCATCATCAATAACTACCCATGAAAATGGTGACTTATAAGCCTCAGTGAAACATTTTTTTCTACAATTCTCTTCTGGTCTAGCTATCTTAGCACCTTTTAGATATCAATTCATGAATTTCTATAAGTCTCAAAGCAGAGGGAGATGAATAACTTATTCTTTACCTTGTCAAAATGACATATGTAAGATAAGACCTTGTAACAGAGCAATGCAACAAGGACTGAAACCTAAACACCACCACTTTCCTGCCCCAGTGTGAGGGTTCTCCAGCGCCTAGACCGTGTCCCAGTGCCTGGCTACTGCTTCAAGGACCATGAAGTCGATGGCACCATGAGAGTAAGGACTGAGTCTGTTTTCCTCAACCCCGCATTCCCAGTGATCATAGGAGTGTCTGGCACATAGGAGGATCTCAATGAATGTGCAGTGAAGAAATGAGGGAACTGCACATATTAGTATCTAAGTAAGATCCACCCATTGCTATTGGCTGACATATTTTTAATCATGTTTAATCATTAAAAACAGGTTCCCTTGCTTTTAATCAGCTGGTGGGACACAATCCCAGCATTCATGAGCTTCTGCAAAGTAGGCCACACCACTGGGCATGAGAGAACACCAGTCTCTGAAAACCATGATTGGGATTGTGTACCCATGGGTTCCGAGTTCTGTTTGCCAAATATGATTTATGTGTGGGAAAAATGTGATACCTCGGTGCTTACACCATTCACAGCCTGGAGTTGTCAACTGGGCTTTTGGGTTTTTTGCAGGCAACAAATTAAACAATGACTGAGCTCCGTTTGTTTTTTGAACTTGACTGGAGAAGAGGTGGAGGGTGGCTTGTTTCCTGCAGTGTGAGAGGAGACCTCAGGGTGACCTCTGGCCCAGGTCAGGGTTTTTACATCATAACTAGTGAAAGTGGCCCGTGATTAGGTGCAGACGCATTCTCTGGAGGGGAGAGCGGCAGCATTCCTTAGTTACAGATGAACCTATCTCTACCTTAAGGGCTTCTTTGATTTACAGATGCCTGGAGCAGTAACCAGAGTAGATAACTATAGAGCCACCAGGATACTCATCCCAGACAGTCCAGCTTCCAAGATCTAGCCTCCAATTTGGCCTGTAAAATGTCACATGCACAACATCACACGGTTGTACATACTCTTCAATTCTGAGCTGCATGGGGGGAGTAATTATAGCTGAACCTCAGAGCACTCACTTTCTTCAATTGAAGACTAAAGGAAAATGTCTTTTGCTGTTGTTCTTGCCATAATAATATCTTCCTTAATTGGTTTTTAAGCTTACCATTTCTTTTCTCTTTTTTTTTGAGACAGTTTCACTCTTGTTGCCCAGGCTGGAGTGCAATGGTGCAATCTCGGCTCACCACAACCTCCGCCTCCCAGGTTCAAGCAGTTCTCCTGACTCAGCCTCCCGAGTAGCTGGGATTACGGGCATGTGCCACCACGCCTGGCTAATTTTGTATTTTTAGTAGAGACCGGGTTTGTCCATGTTGGTCAGGTTGGTCTTGAACTCCCAAACTCAGGTGAGCCGCCCTCCTCGTCCTCCCAAAGTGCTGGGATTACAGGCATGAGCCACTGCACCCAGCCAGTTTACTATTTCTTAGGAGCAATCAAAGGCCTTGACACTTTTGAAAATCTGAGGGGCTTGTAATTGAAAAGGGCTTCAAGGCAACCTAACCAAAATGTGAGTGAAGCTTGATTCTGATTACTTTTGACCTCCCTTCTTTGTGGGCACCTCACCGCATAAAGTTCCCATGTCCTCATGCTGCCTCTTCATCACACAGGACCTATTCCTAACCACACTCACACACACACACTCACACACACACACACACACACACTGGGACGTAAGTGGCACAGTGAGAAAGGTATGGATTTTTGTTGTTTTGTTTTTATTCTGACTTACAGGCCATGCCATCTTGGGCAAGTTAAGTAACTTTTTGGAACCTCACTTTCCTTCCTATAAATGAGGTAATTGCCTTGAAGAGTCAGAGAATATGCACATAAGGTGTGTAGCGCAGGGCCTGACTCGCAGCAGGAACTCAACAAATGTTCTCGCATCCTTCTCCAGCTAGGTCTGTCCCCATCCAGGAATAACCTGGGGTCTCAACTCTGCAATTTTTCTCATCAAAGTTCACTAGCCTGGTAGCGTTATTTCAGGACTTCTCTAGAGGCTGACTTGGTAACTGCTGTCAGTAAAAGCTTTGATGGCTGAAATAATTTTGTTTATTTGCAGTCAAAGAGGGTTCCTGAGGATGCTGGCCTAGAAGTGAAAGAATGACTCTCTTACACTGGGCAAGCCATGGTGGGAGATGTTTTTTGGGAGAGGTTTATTTAGAGTTATCTAGTTTTCCTTAGCAAGAAATCAGGTACTCAAACAAAAACAAAAACAAAAACAAAAAAAACTCATGTCTCCCTGAATTTCTTCTTGCCTAATAATTAGGGAAAATTAGGAATCACAAGCTACCTAAATCACTGATTTTTCAAACTTTGAGGTGTTTAAGTTTGAAAAGCTTGCAGAGGCAGCACCAGTGGACTCAGCCACTTGGGAGGCTGAGGTGGGAGGATCACTTGAGTTCAGGAGTCAGAGCCTGCAGTGAGCCATAATGGTGCCACTGCAGTCTGGGCAACAGAGCAATAAAAAAAATTAAAATGATGAAAAACAGAAAAGCTTATATAATTTCTGGAACAGCTCCCTAAGATGCTGGTTCAAGAGGTTTCTGAAGAGCCATTTCCTTTGGAAAAAAGTAAACCAGACCTGTAGACTGCATCAGTTGCACAAACCTAATTGATAAAACAAGCCAGCTCACATCAGTCAACAAGCTACCTTGGACAGGAAGCAGTTGCTGACCAGCAAGAGTAAAGCCAGTCAGTTCCAAATACTGATTCCCTAATAATGTTCAACCTGCCCACCACCATCGCTTCCCCAGTGCTGGCAAGTAGAAGGCGCCCACTAAGTTGAATATTAAATGTGCATGATTTAAAAACAAAAGCAGTGATGGAAAGCAAAGAAAGAAACAAAACCAAACAAAATAACCACAACAAAGTAGAGTGAGCAGTATGCGATGTAATGTCAGGAAGGGTTAATGCTGATTTTAAAAGAGAAAATGAAAAACAAGAAATTCTATATTAATTACTTGATTTAAATTTGACTGCAAATTTTTGACTTGTTTTGGAGCCTGGCTATCCCAGGATGATAGCCCATTTTGAACATGTGAGAGTTTCGTTTACCGGAAAACAGGCCTTTCCTAATGCAATAGGATTTTAGCACGGTGGGGTTGGGGGGCCTTGGTAGTGTCCTTACTCAATAATGTGTGCATGCTGGTGGCTCTTCAGTGCAGACTGAGAAGATGACACACTGACCCAACACCTTCATTTGGAGAAGAGAGAGGCTCCCAGATCCCACTGAGTTAAAGGCAGAAAGCCCCCTTCTTACAGGTCTCAGATTCTCTGTTACACCCCCTGCCTCTACTAACCAGAGATTAGAGGACACTCCAGGATGACTCTGTTCTCTCCAGGATGACTGACTTGCTAGAGCACATGCTACAGAAGTTTCTAGTAGAAAATGGCCAGGATAAAACCTCAACTTCATTTGTTTTTTATTTTTTAGAGATGGGGTCTCTCACTATGTTACCCAGGCTGAGTTTGAACTCCTGGCCTCAAGTGATCCTCCCGCCTCAGTCTCCCAAGGTGCTGGGATTATAGGCGTGAGCCATCGTGCCTGGCCAAGACTCATCTTTAAAAGGCCATTGGTCACATAACCAAGAGCAAGACCCTCAGCAGCCATATGGGTGGAAGCGGGTTTTCTCAGATAAAACCTGCATCTCATACATCTCATACATGTGGCTAATTGCGTATGACTCCAAATATATACAATAAAAATTTTTTTAACTATCTGGACTTGTGCTTACATAATATCAAATATCCTAAATCATATTTTTACTAAAATAATCATCTGATGGTCAACAGAATTAAAAAGAAATATTGCAAGGTTTGCATCAACCACTTTGGCATTTTCTTAGGCTCAGCCAAAAAGGACATTAACTAAGTACAGTTCAAATAATTTATAAATAATCTAGGAATCTTACTGGAAATCTGATCCAATACATTGGAACTGGCAACTAAAAAAAAAAAAAAAAGAATAGTGTAGATCTTGGTTAATCAACACCAACTGAGAACTAATTTCATATTTTTTAAAGTCAGATAAGCTAAAATTTGTCTAAGACAGAAGATAGATAAGAGAGAAAATAAGTTATATAGCTTCCTTCAGAAAGCCAGTACCTGCAGCTGTGTGCAGCGAGAGGCAGAGTAAAATGGTTGTTGAAAAGACAGCCACAGCCAAGTGTGGTGGCTCACGCCTGTAATCCCAGCACTTTGGGAGGCTGAGGCAGGTGGATCACTTGAGGTCAGGAGTTCGAGACCAGCCTGGCCAACATGGTGAAACCCCATCTCTACTGAAAATACAAAAATTACCCAGTCGTGGTGGCTCATGCCTGTAATCCCAGCTATTCAGGAGGCTGAGGCAGGAGAATCGCTTGAACCTGGGAGGTGGAGGTTGCAGTGAGCCAAGATCGTGCCACTGCACTCCAGCCTTGGTGACAGAGCAAGACTCTCAAAAAAAAAAAAAAAAAAAAAAAAAGAAAGATAAGACAGCCAGGGCTGGATGCAGTGGCTCATGCCTGTAATCCCAGCACTTTGAAGGCTGAGGCAGGTGGATTACCTGAGGTCAGGAGTTCGAGACCAGCCTGGCCAACATGGTGAAACCCCGTCTCTACTAAAAATACAAAAATTAGCCGGGCGTGGTGACACATGCCTGTAATCCCAGCTACTCAGGAGGCTGAGGCAGGAGAATTGCTTGAGCCCAGGAGGCGGAGGTTGCGGCGAGCCAAAATTGTGCCACTGCACTCCAGCCTGGCCAACAGAGCGAGACTGTCTCAAAAAAAGAAAAGAGAAGAGAAGAGGAGACGAGACGAGACGAGACGAGACGAGACGAGACGAGACAAGACAAGATAGCCAGGCTCAGGTTTAAGTCCCTGCTCTGCCTCTTACTAACCACAAGTGGGTAGGGAAAATCTTTAACCTCTTAGAGCTTCAGTTTCTGAAAGAGTTGAAAAAGCAGAGTACGCAAGAATAACTTAGTAACTTGAAGAAGCAGCAGGGATTAGATTCCGAATCACCTCTGTGGGGTAAAAAAAATATATGGTCTATATTTCATTGACAAAGAATGTCATACCTGTTATACCTAAGGCAGTACATATTCCTCAGGTACACCAGCCTGCTTCCCTGTGCAAACTGCTTCAATCCAAAGAACCAGAAAAGACATGCTGGGGAAGAGGGTCCTCTTATATTTGAAATAAGGTTTTTGCTCCCCAAGGCCTTTTCACATATGTGTGCTTGGAGGCAGGCAGGGGCAAGTGTCTAATGGGTCAAAGCACAGGCCAAGGGATCAGACATCTACCCTCTCCTACTAGTGAGATCGTGAGCAGATCATTCACTTTTCTTATCTGTACAATGGAGAAGGTGATATCTAAGGTTGCTTATCTGACTTAAAAATAAGATGTGAATGTGGTTCTTGGTTGATGTTGATCATCTAGGAGCCACCTCTTATTCAATTTTTTTTGGTTAGTAACAAGTTTCAATGTATTGCTGTCATAGGGCTGCTGTAAGGATCCTACTGTAAGGATAAAATAAGACCATGTGTGCAAGGATCTCAGCCCAGTACCCAGTGCACAGGAGTCAATGCATAGGACTTCAATGATCAAGACAGCAGCACCTCCATGCTCAGTGTGAGGAGGCTGAGGTTAAACAGCTAGTGACTGGTAGAGGGGGGTCAGACCCCTGGGACAATCCTGTATCCAAGCACAGGTTTCATGGTGATTTGGCTATAACTTTGGCCTGACAGGTAGGATGACTTGTTAGAGGTCCCAAAGCGTGTCAGGAATGCAGTGAGGCACAGCATCTGGTCCTCTGTTCAGTTGTCATTAATCCCTGGGCTGCATGTAGCAACCTGCTCAAATGCTGCAGAGAACTAGCTCATCAAACCATGAAGGCAATTCAACTACTCAGGGGCAAAAAAAGGCTTTGGCTTCCTTGTGACATTCCCTGGTAACCTTGCCTCTTGGTCAATCTAATTGACAGCTGGCTGCCATCCATACCATTTTATTGGTGCCTCTGCAATTATTTTGAAATTAAAAAAAATCAGACTCTAAGAGGATTTTTTTTCTGATAATGAATTCCTTTGCTTTCTACCAAGTCTTAGAAATTGACTTGGGCTGTGGACTCCCATCACCTCTCATGAATTTAGACTTGTACTCATTCTTATTTTGCACTAGAATCTTTACAAAGAATGAGCTAAACCTGGAGCTCAGGGTTGATCAGGAGGATTAAGAGGTAGAGCATGAACATGTGTAAACCAGATAGGTGGGACAGCTGCAGTGTTGAGGCTGACAGCTGTTCTTTGAGGGATGGAGAAGGTACCGTCTGGAAGGGAATGGTGTGGCTTTAATAAATGAAGGGCCTCTGACACAGCCTTTATTATACACTGGCCACCTATAGCCAAGAGAGTGGGGATAAATTCTTGCTTTTTATCTTTGGCAATTTCTAAGCATATTGAAAAGAGCAGGGAAGGTGAAGTAGGGCAGATTTCAGAAGAGTCTAAATTTAAAGTCCTGGGACCATTTTCCATAGTCACAGTGGTGGGATTTAATGTATCGTGCTCTCAGCTTCAGGATCACATGAAAGATGCTGGGCTGTTCTCCCTAGTGTGCATAGTCCACTAACTAGGAATCTGCCTAAGCTGAAGAATTTTGCTAATCGGCATATCTTGTCTTTTTGCCCCATACATTGTGGGGTTTCAATTTCTCCAGAATCTGTGCACTGTCAATCCATTTCTCCAGCTGCTTAGGAGAGCTCTCTGTGCAGTTTCTTTTCTTTTCTTTATTCTTTTTTGGAGATAGAGTTCACTCTGTCACCCAGGCTGGAGTGCAGTGGTGCGATCTCAGCTCACTGCAACCTCTGTCTCCTGGGCTCAAGCGATCCTCCCACCTCAGCCTCCTGAGTAGCTGGACCACAGATGCGCACCCAGCTAATTTTTTGCATTTTTGGTAGAGGTAGAGTTTCACCATGTTGCCCAGGCTTTTCTCGAACTCCTGAGCTCAAGCAATCTGACCATCTCGGCCTCCCAAAGTGCTGGGGTTACAGGCATGAGCCACCGCGCCCGGCCCTGTGCAGTTTCAATAAGAATGATAAGGATCATGAGCTTCGAACCTAAAGAGAGCAGGCTGAAAATACAGAACCTCATTTAAATTGTGGAGTATCAATTGTTGAAAGAATTAGGTGCTATGGAGAAAGTCTTTTGAACTTACCTGCCTCTCGGTCCCTGATACAGTAGTCTGGAGAATTCTCAAAATACACGAGGTCATTTTTTGTTGGCTTCTTAAACCTCTCGTTAGCCACAGTGAAACCTGTGCCATCCTGGTTCATGACCACCTGGATGGCCCCATTGTACTTTCTCCAGAGATAATCGCCCGTTTTCCTGAAGTCGGCCATGGCCAGCCAGCATGTCCTGAGAGTACATGAGCCGCTCACCCCGTGGCACTTGCACTCTTGTTTCAAGAACCGCTTTACAGCCTGCCGAAAAAGACAGGGGCAAGTTCAGTGAGGTGGCTTCGAGCAGGTGACACATGCTACAACTCTCCTTACCTCCCAGCAATCCAGAAGTGACTCTCAGGATGCTGGATCCTGGGGCGAGTGACTGGGAGATGTTGAAGCATTGCTTGTCACTTGTTAGCCACATTAGCCACCTGCCTTGACTGCAGCAGGCAGGGACAGTGGGTGGAGAGGGGAGGGATAGCACCTAACTGTGTACCCCCCTGGCTATCAGTATAACA
This sequence comes from Nomascus leucogenys, assembly GCF_006542625.1. Lineage (NCBI taxonomy): Eukaryota > Metazoa > Chordata > Mammalia > Primates > Hylobatidae > Nomascus > Nomascus leucogenys. The sequence continues at coordinate 66,374,054 of NC_044393.1, forward strand.
GAAACCTCACTATTTAACAGGGCATGTGGCCAGTTAGAAGAGTGAGAGATTGAATTATTTTCTAAAGAAATAGAGCTTTATTATATTAAAAATGTATACTATCCGATTAATGCTGTCCAGTTTAAAATAAAATAATATAAAAACGTATGCTATTATGCAAATTAAATTAACAAAATAACTGCTAAGTCTGAATCCTTCAATAAACCAATCATAGTAATTGTACTACAGCAATCCTGTGCTACTGTATGTATTTTGCAGATGGCCGAGAAGCAAGGCTGAGAGAGGTGGAAGCACTCGCCCAAAGTTACACAGCCAGGAAAAGACAGAGCCAGGCTGTACTGCAAAGTCAGTTAGTGACCCTGAGGCTGACAGTAACTTGGGGAGATTCAGCTTAGATGACAGGGGTGGGTTTGCTCTGATCTTTCTTAGAGAAGAAGCAAAGGAGACTGGGGCAAGCTCATCTCGGCTGGCTCCCAATACGGAGACCCCTTTTCTGTGGGTGCGAGGCATGTGGAGAGGAGAGGGGACAGGTGGGCCTGAAACTTCCAGGGAAGCTTCTGTTTTGTTTTCATGAGCCAGCAGAGCTGCACTTTCCCCAAAGCAATTTGGTGAGAATTATCCTGCCCTGGCCCATTTTCTCCTTTGCTCACCCAAGCAAAGAGATTATTAGCACTCACGGTCCTCACAACTTTGATCTACTGCTCTTCCCATGGTATAGGTGAGGAACCAGGGATGGGGAAGGCAGGTGACTTGCCCAAGCTCAGTAATAGGAATTCACTCCCACTCTCCCCAGTTCGGGCCTTGGCACTAGGTGTTTTTCCCACTTTACCCCCACCTCCGTGGTGGATGGGGCACCCGCTGCATTTGAAATCTATCCTCCTTAGCACGCGCCAGCCCTGGGGGGCAAGGATGGAGAAGTGAGCAGGAAGCATGTGCTTAGCTTGGCTCTCCCAGTTACAGGGACCTGGGCATCTTTAAAGGATGTCTTAGAATGAACTTCCTCTTCGGAATTACACTGCCCCATGCACCCCACCCCCATCTTTATATTATGAGTGTTTGGTAGGAGGCTCACAGGATGGCCTGGATGGCAGCCCTCTGCCACAGACACAACCCTGGGAGTGCCATCTGGGCTCCACCACTCTGCCCCATGTGGCTCTCACCTGTCCAGGAGCTGTCCCTCCTAAGATCTTGGAAAGCACCACACAAAACTCACTCCACATCAAGTACTAAGGAATTAAATATGAATGCTCATTCTTCCAAGTTTATTCTTTTTAAATCTAGGTTATTTAATCATAAGTAATATTCCTAGCTTTAAAAATGACAGGAAATATTACGGCTCCTCCTCTTCTTTCTTTCTTTCTTTCTTTTTTTTTTGAGACAGAATCTCACCCTGCTGTCCAGGCTGGAGTGCAGTGGTGTGACTGTAGCTCACTGCAGCCTTGAACTCCTGGGCTCAGGTGATCCTCCTGCCTCAGCCTCCTGCATAGCTAGGACTACAAGTGCATGCCACCATGCCCAGCTAATTTTTAAAAATGTTTGGTAGAGATGGGGGGTCTCACTGTGTTGCTGGGGCTGGTCCCTAAGTCTTATGTTCAAGTAATCTTCCCATCTCAGCCTCCCAAAATGGTGAGGGATTATAGGTGTGAGCCAATGCATCTGGTCTGCCCTCCCTTTCTAGTATTGAATTTCCAGATAGTAAACTTCAAAACTGATATTTTTACATAATTAATTGGAGAATTTGCATATAAATTTAAAAATGGATCTTAAAAATAACATTATAAATCCTTAAAAAAATGTGGTGGTAACAGGATCATCTGTGCAAACTCCTCCCTTCCTTGCTGACAGTTTTTGTTCAGGTGTTGGGCAGCCTTGTGTTACAAAGGACTCCTGACCCCAGAGTAGTCTAAATCGCTAATAGTAATTTCACCGTCTTGCCACTAATTTTTTTCCAGCTTGGAGCATGTGCTGATTCAGTTTGGGCCAATCCTATGATAGGAGAAATCTCTTAGGAGTCTTGTAAAAAATGTTTCTTCACTCTTTATTTTTTATTTATTTATTTTGTTTTTGAGACTGTGTCTTGCTCTGTCACCAGGCTGGAGTGCAGTGGTGCGATCTTAGCTCACTGCAACCTCTGCCTCCCTGGTTCAAGCGATTCTCCTGCCTCAGCCTCCTGAGTAGCTGGGACTACAGGCGCGGGTCACCACGACTGGCTAAGTTTTGTATTTTTAGTAGAGATGGGGTTTCACCATGTTGGCCAGGATTGTCTCAATCTCTTGACCTTGTGATCCACCTGCCTCAGCCTCCCAAAGTGCTGGGATTACAGGCGTGAGCCACCGTGCCTGGCCATGTTTCTTCACTCTTTGAAAGAGACACGTGACAGGGGAGCATGGTGGCTTATGCCTGTAATCCCAGCACTTTGGGAGGCTGAGGCAGGAGGATCACTTGATCCCAGGAGTTCAAGAACAGCCTGGGCAACATAGTGAGACCCCGTTTTTACAAAAAAAGAAAAAACTAGCCAGAGGTGGTGGCACGTGCCTATGGTCTCAGCTACTCGGGAGGCTGAGGTGGGAGGATCGCTTGAGTCTGGTGTTCGAGGCTGCAGTAAGCTATGATTGCATCGCTGTACTCCAGCCTGGGTGACAGAGTGAGACCTTGTCTCAAAAATAACATATAATAAAACAAAAGAGGCACATAAGGAGAAATACCTTGTTTCTGTCTCTAGATGCTGGTTTCTGTAGCAGCCTCTGCAAACTGAGGGCAGCAATGCCGACAGGCAGCAAGCTGCAGGCACACTTGACAGATGTGAAGATCTGGGTCCTGGGGATGCTGCTGAGCTGCTCGATGAGCCCACTTTGGACCTGCTCTACTGCCAGACTTTTTGTGATCCAAGTTAGTAAACTTTCCTCTTTTTTTTAGTGCCTTTGGGATCTGTTACTTGTAGCAGAAAGTATTTCAACAGGTACCATGGTCACTTCTTGGTTGTGGATTAATGACCGGCTTTATCTGACAATTAACTTGGGAGGAAACTGAGACAGCGTCTCTAGTATTGGGCTTGCTCACGTCTCCAGCACCCACTGTTAACGCATAGCGCGTTCAGTGCTCAATCGCAGTTTGGGGCTACCTTCATCTCTTCTATGTACTGGGTTTGCAGACTTGAAATTCAAACCCTTAACCTTGAAGTGGACAAAACTGTACTCAATCAGAGAGGCAGAGGGAAGGGGATGTAAGCTGACGCAGCATGTTTTCAAGAGTAACTGAGGTAAGAGTAAGGATATGAGGGCAAGAAACTCACAATGAGGATTCCTAGTTTAGAACAGCTCCAGTATTCAAATGTTATAACATGATAACAATAACAACCACGTATTGAGTGAGTGCTTAACTATGTGCCAGGCTCCACACCAAGTGGTTTACACACATTATCTAATTATCACCATCAGGCAAAGTAAGTTATCATTCCCATTCTATGCTTATGAAAACCAGGGCTCTGCAAGGAAAGGAAAATCCCTGGTCACCCAGCTATTTAGAGGTAGAACAAAGATGTGAATCTCAGATCTGTGCTATTTCTAAAAACACTTAAAATTCTACTATAAATCACATTGTGATTTTGAATTATGATTTGAATTGTGATTTTGAATTATGCATTCTTTTTCCCTCCATTCTTTTTTTTTTTTTTTTTTTGAGACAGAGTCTCCCTCTTGTCGCCCAGGCTGGAGTGCAATGGTGCGATCTCAGCTCACTGCAACCTCCACCTCCTGGGTTCAAGTGATTCTTCTGCCTCAGCCTCCCGAGTAGCTGGGATTACAGGTGCATGCCACCATGCCTCGCTATTTTTTTGTATTTTTAGTAGAGACAGGGTTTCTCCATGTTGGTCAGGCTGGTCCTCAGGTGATCCATCCGCCTCGGCCTCCCAAAGTGCTAGAATTACAGGCGTGAGCCACCGAGCCCGTCCCCCTCCATTCTTTTGAGTAATCAAGAATTGACTTAAAATATTACATACCTGTTATAATAGGGCAGAGGAGGAAGAAGAAGTAGAGAGAGAAATAATGGGGGATTACATTGCATCTTCCAAACTAATCATTAAAAATTTATTAGACAATTCACAGAAGAAATACAAAGTACTAACAAAAGGACAAAAAGGTGTTCGACTTCATTAGTAATTGGAGAAATGCAAACTGAAATAATACACCTTTTTTTGCCTAGCAAAAATAGTAAAAATGTCAATTTTTTAAATTTTAAGAATAAAAAAATAATAAAATAGTAAAAAGACTGATAATGTTTGGTGTTAGTAAGAGTCCAGGGGAAGAGATGCTTTAACAAACCATTGGTGGGGGAGTATAGCGATCCATCATTTAAATGAAGAGTGTTTTTGCAATACCTGCAAAAATGTTAAATGTACGTATCCTTGACCTGGTGATTCCACTCTGGAAACATCTGCACAAGCTTGGAAGGATACACACCCACATGGATCTTCATGCAGCTATTGCATAATTAGTAACAGCAAAATATGAGGAAAAACCCAAATGACATCAGTAGGAAAATGGCTAAGCAAATTATGGTATATGATTAATAATGGAATATTATGTGGTCTCTGAACAATGAAGTAGGTCAGTCTTATAGGTAGGAAAGAAAGTCAAGTGATAAAATGCAGAACAATATATGTGGTATGATCCACTTTTTAAAGGCCTGCATATGTGTGTATAGCTGGCGGAAAAAGGGAAAAAAATGTTCTTTTACAATCCGGCTACAGTTTGAGGGATTTCATGGTCTTGAAAGAGGGGGGAAACAAAAGGGCGAAATTACTCCACATAGTAAAATAACAGGAATTTGAGGCTTTCTTCCTGGCAACTGGAGAGGGCAGGTCAGTGGGTGTCACTCCTGGCTACATATTAAAATCACCTGGGGATCATTTCCAGCCTCTCCCCAGACTGGGTGAATCAGAATCTAGGGTGGATGTGAAGCCTGGGCCTTGAAGGTACTTGTGGTTCCTCAGTTGATTGATTCTAATATGCAGTCAGGGTTCAGAATCATCCAGACCCAGGGATGCAGAGGAGAAGGTGAGAAACCCCTGCACCGTGGCGGGAGTCTGGGGCCTATGGAGGGTTACAGCGGTGAAGAATTCCTGCGGCAGAAGCTGGCATTACATTTCTAAGAACGGGGAAATCGTTATTCAATTAGAGATTGTTTCCTACCCTATGCCACCAAGACATCAGAATCTCGAGGAAAATGTGTCACCACTGACAATCTCTGCTAGTGCTGCTTTGGAGGGAATGAAAGATGGGTGGTGGCCAGTGTCCAACCCAAATACCAATGGATCAATGGATAGCCACACCAGAGCAACAGGCTATGGCGGCAGGATACTCCCCCTGGGGTCTTTGGAGGCACTGGGCAAGGAGCTTGGTTGGGGTGGGAGGGCGGTTTCCCATGCACAGCCGCTGATGGTGGGACTGGAGACATTTTATTTGGATGATAAAAGAGTGAGTGACTAAAGTCGAGGACCTCTGTTCTGTAACTGTAAGTAAATTTTGATTCTCAAATTTTAAAACAATAAACATCTACATAATATTATTAACTGCACAGCCAAGAACTGTGCCAGGATTGCAGTTCATTATCTCTGATCCAAGATCACAAACCTTCGTATCAATGAAGGATGTTTTTAAAGTGAAGTTGGGTGTTTTCTCGTTCTATTTGCTACCAATTGCACTGGCTATCACCTCATGTTTTCCACCCTCACCATTGTTCCACCTGCTCGTCACTTCTCCTTATTTCCTGGGGGCAGCCACAGTCTTCCGTCCTCTTGTGCCAGCCAGGATTGGCTGCACAGCTCAGACCTAATGTCATGCACTGCTAGCCTGGACACGCTGTATCCTAGATGCCATGTTTTCTCTTTTGATGTATTCCTCCGAATAACTCCTTTAAGGTGGATGCATTTTCTGAATTCTTGCATGTCTGACATGTCTTCAGTCAGCCTTCACACTTGATTAATAGCTTGGCTGGGTATAGAATTCTGGATTTAAGACTTTGAAAGTATATCTCCACAGGCTTTTGGCTTCTAATGTTGCAGATGGGAAGTCTGATATGGGAAGTCTGGTGGATTCTTTGAAAATGGATTTGTTCTTATTTTCATTTTACTTTGTATTTTTTCCCCTATGAAAGCTCCCAGAATCATTCCCTTTTTCTTGGGTTCTGAAATATCACAATATTATTCACTATTAATCTTGTTCAGCACTCAGCAGGCCCTTTCAATCCTCTTCTCCATATTTTTTTTTTTTTTTTTTTTTTTGAGACAGAGTTTCACTCTTGTTGGCCAGGCTGGAGTGCAATGGCGAGATCTCTGCTCACTGCAACTCCGCCCCCCGGGTTCAAGCGACTCTCCTGCCTCAGCCTCCCAAGTAGCTGGGATTACAGGCGTCCACCACCACGCCCAACTAATTTTTGTATTTTTAGTAAAGACGGGGTTTCACCATGTTGTCCAGGCTGATCTTGAACTCCTGACCTCAGGTGATTCACCTGCCTCGGCTTCCCAAAGTGCTGGGATTACAGGCGTGAGCCACTGCACCTGGTCATTTTTTTCTTTTTTAATGGCATTCTAATTAGCCGGTTGCCAAATTTTGGAATTGGTCCTCTATGTCACTTATGTTTTCTCTCATCTGTTTTCAATACTTTCTTCCCAATTTCTTGAGGAAGAAATTCCATCAGAGTAACACTCCTTGCTCTTTCCACCCCCTTACTCATGTCTCCCCAGAGGAAGATAAATGATTCGTCCAACTGGTAAGTTTAGAGGAAGGAGCAGGGCTTGTGTGCCTGGGTTCTTTCTCTTTGGGGATCCGGTAGCCTGTGGAAATGAGCTGTGATAAGCTCCTACCATCTAGCATGTGGCTCCCTTGCTGCAGGGGCTCTGAGGGCCAGCCTGTGGCAGGTGAGTCTGCCTGGCTCAGGGTTGGGCTGCTCGGGAGCTCTGTGCTTCCAGCCCGCGTCTTCTAGGGTGCATTTTCTTCAATCATGAAACTGACACTTTTAGTCCATCCATTTGTCCATTTTTCAGTTGGTTTCAAACTCAAGTGGAAAAGAGCGGGGGATGTTTATGGACCTCCTTAAACATTTATCTTTTGGGCTTTTTGATGTACTTTCTGAGAGGTTTATTTGGCTTTCTCTTCCAGATTCTTTCTTTTTCTCTAATCGTCACTTTTTTAAAGCTTCCATTCTTATTTGTGGGTGTCAATATCATGTTTCTGTGAGGAGACTGATTAGGCTATAAAAAAGTTCTTTTATCCTTGAATTACTGCTTTTTCTCCTGGAGTAATTTTCCTGCAATTTATTTGTCTTTTTCTTTCACGCTGCTGTATTGAATCTAATATATGATAATCCTTGGACAGTCTCTTCATATTTAAGAATGAAGTAGTAAAAAGGCATTTAGGAACTCTGGTTGTAGAGGTGGGGCTTGTGGACCAAAAAATGTTGCTTTCTGGTGAGTTGGCAGGGCAATGACTATTTTTTTGAGATGAGCTCTTGCTGTGTTGCCCAGGCTGGAGTGCAGTGACTATTCATAGGCACCATAATAGGGCACTACAGCCTTGAACTCCTGGGCTCAAGTGATCCTCCTACCTCCACTTCCCAAATAGTTGGGACTACAGGCAGGTGCCACTGCACCCAGGACACTGGCTCTTATGCTGAGGACTCTTACTCCAGAAAGCCTGGGATGTTAAATGCCAGACTTCCCCGGAGTTCTGCTCATGGGGAGAAGGGAGGGCTTGGGGTTGCCTATTCCATCGATGGAATTTTCAGTTATTCCCAATTTTCAGGCCTATGTGTCTCTCCAGGGCTTATTTATATCTGAGGCATTCTCAGGGCTTCTTCCCTCCCATGTTGGCAGTTGCCCCATTTGCTTTTATTCTTCTAGACTGTGGCTTCTCCATCCTTCTTCATGAGCTACAATCTATTCATTTGCTTTCCACTTTCCAGAAATTCATTAAGCTCTTTCATTTCTTTTACTATTCTTATTATTGTCAATTTAAACCATTTTTTTCTATTACTATAATTTTAATGAAATTTGGGAGGAAGAGGGGAAACAGTACATGTCCCATTCACATCCTTGAGTCAGTTTGCACTTTGAAATGTTCTGGAAGGAGACAAGGACTGTGAGGGGAGAAAACGGTCCCAATTTCTGATACACGTTTCTGCACTGCTCAAGCTGTTGCTTTTGATACTATGTGCAAGCACTGCTTTTACAATGGGAAGAGAAAGAACTAGAATAAGAATCAACTACAATGACTTGCTGCCTCTCGCTAATGTGGGATACTGAAAGCTTCCTGCAGAACCTCAAGGCCATAGCCCATGACACAGTCACATCCTGGTTTCTATTTTGTCTCTTGAATCTTTCCTGAAAAGTCTCTTGTTCCACTTCCTTCTTCTTTGATTTTTAATGCAGGTCGCTGTCAAGATTCCATTTTCAGCCTTCTCGTATGCTCCTGTTCTCAATTCTCCCAGCCCTCATGGTTCTTAATATCACCAACTGGCCAGCACAATTCTTAATCAGTCCCCACTCCTCCCCACGTGCCTTAATCCCATCTAAGTTTTACTCCGTGGCATCCTGTCAATAAATAAATACTTGTTCATGTGACATGGCTATGCTAAAAAAGTAGTTTTTTGATGACTTCTAAGGACAGCAGGACTCTTTTGGTATTTAGCTTCATAGAAACCATTTTTAGCTTAATATATAACTATTCTCAACAAAAACTCTTCAATAGGCGTGTAACTGCTTCAGTGCTAAAATCTTAGCAGATTTTTTTATGTGGCCCTTCATTTTTTATTTATTTTGAGCATTTTAAGCCTTTGACCTGCAGAGGCTATTTTCTAATTTTAAAATTTAAGAAACTTCTATTTTTTAATGTTCTTTTTTTCTTTTAAACAAACTTCTAGATATTAGCATTCTATACCAGATGCAGAAGTCTGTTTAAAAAAAAAGAGCTATGGAAGAAGAAATTACATGCATTGTGTAAGCTAGAACAATTCTATTTTATATTTCTCTGCTCTAACTTTGTGTCAGAGTATAATACTGAGGCATCACATTCTTTAAGTTCTTACCATATATCAAACCATGCTAAGCACTTTATATTCACTATTTTATTTAGTCCACACTACCACGTAAGGTATATACTATTATTATCCCATTTTAGAGATAAGGATATTGAAACACCCAGGAGTAGAGGAGCTTGCCCTAGATCTCACAGGCTGTAAGTGAGATAACCCAGGCAGGCACGATATAAGCCAAGCCTGTCTGACACCAAAGTCGACATCACTCTGCTGGTGTTTTTCATATTAGGGTTTGCCAATCTCTGGGGCTCATGTTCCTTGGATTCGGTGAGTTCTATAAGCTTTTACACTTAGTGTTTGCGTGTCTAATTATAGTCTAAAAGGAATTATATTGCCAGTTATAAAGACAAACTTCTCCTAAGGAAGTTTTGGTTTCTTAAGTCAGCTCTTCTGAAGACTGAGCCCAAGCAGCCCTTACGGTGTCTTTGTAAAACTTCTTTGCAGAACATGAGAATTTTTTTCTTGTAGGTACCTGCATTTTGCAAAGTTTATGAACCCTGTGTCATGTCATACTGATTTTCTTCCTATCAGAAAGAAGGCAGTCCATTTTATGCTGTGTGAAATATTTGCCAACTTAACAACTTGTCTGAGAAATCCTAGTTAGAATTTATTTTAGGTCCCCATATACTGTGTTTTCACTAAATTATTTAGTTAAACTTGAGCATTTGAAGAAGTGTTAGTACTTCACTTTTTAGTTGGGTATATTCTACAAAGTCACTAATATATTTCTGGTTCTATATCAGTTTTCCTGAGGGAAACTCTCATTAAAAACATATTATTTAATTTTCAGCTGCTGGCTTGAAGCCAAGTACATTTATTAACAATTGAATCCTTTTGACAGGTCCACATCTCTAAGATAGAAGTTACTGAAAATTGGGCCAACTCATACCTTTTAAACAGACACACTCTGGAACTAAGAAAAAAATATTTATTAAAAACTGTGCAGCTGATTTGCTTATGCAAACATTTATGAACTGAAATAAGACATTGCGATTTCTTGAGCACTGTCATTCTTTAAAAACAGTGACTGTGGGTGGGCTTAGCTAGAAAATATAAGGTGTGGAATTCACATATGTGGAATTCAAGAACATTACCATTGACTAACCATATATATAATAATTCTTATTGACTAATGAGGCAAGTCTAAAAAACATTTTCCACTAATAATAGAACTTTACATGGAACTGTAACAATTTTGTTAAGAGTTATTCCCTGTCTTGGGACTTGACTTCTGGTTGGTTTTTGATTCATATGATAAATAAAGATCTCTAATATCAAGCACATATTATTTTGGGGTCCAACAAGACAGAGGTGAGGCTGGCAGAACTGATATAACTTTTAAAAATTGCTTTTCATTTTATGAACTAAGGAGACCAGTAAGTATAGAAATACCTACTAAGTGAAATTTATGCCCCAGAAAGGTGCTCAAGATTGTTGAAGGGAGGGTCAGGATGAATAGGAGGTTAAAGCAACGTGGCTCTGCAGTTCAGTATGGCTTTGGCATTTTCTTTCCTATTGATATTCCCTGCTTTCTAAGAGTGTGATTTCTTTGTCATCATGCCCCAGTTCTCTTAGGTCAGACCCATTATTTGTTTATTATTATTTATTTTAAGTGGCATCAAGGGATCAATTTTTTAAAGTCTCGGCCAGGCACAGTGGCTCATGCCTGTAATCCTAGCACTTTGGGAGGCCATGGCAGGAGGATCACTTGGGCCCAGGAGTTTCAGACCACCCCGGGCAACATAGTAAGACCCTGTCTCTACGAAACATAAAAAAAAAAAAAAATTAGTCAAGCACAGTGGCATATGCCTGTAGTCTGAGCTGCTTGGGAGGCTGAGATGGGAGGATCACTTGAGCCCTGTGCAGTGAGTCATGATTGGACTACTGCACACTCCAGCTTGGGTGACAGGGTGAGACCCTGTCTCAAAAAAAATTTTTTTTAAAGTCGTTATTAGAATTTAGATTTGCTTGCTTGTAAAGTTTTACTTACATGTACTACAATATCCACTTCTGTTTACTTTGGAGGCACTTTCTGTAGGTGGAACTTAGAAGTATCTGGTCTATCCCAGATAGGCCATGCTCAGGGGCAGGCCCTAGTGCTCCACAGCACTGACCTTCGGTGGTGCTTGTTTAGATAGCAAGTGAAACTAGAAATTTTGGACCCCCTCACCCTCTGAGCTTCTCCACAGAAAATACAGGATGCCAAGTCAAGTTTGAATTTTAGATGATTTCAATGAGCAAACATATTCAATTTAGTTGCTGATTCTGGCCACCCTGCTAAACCTCAGTCTCCTCATATGCAAACTGTGTATAATAATGGTACCTACCCCTGAGGCTTGCTTACCATCTGGTGTATATGCATAAGTATTTTATTTTATATGGCAACCCTAGTTTGGTAACTTGTGCAAGATTTTGCTCAAGTATTAGAGCCAGTTTTCTGATGCCAGGGCCTCATCCTCCATAATGCCTTAATCAAGAACTCCTAAACTAAGAGCTCCCAATGAGTAGAGGAGCCAATAATAACATTAACTATCATGTTGAAAATGTAAATAGCAACAGTTGCCATATGCTAATTTTTTAATATTAATAAATACCCAGAAGCTTACCATATCAGTACTTATATGTATATTTAAGGCTAAAAATAAAATTCAAAGAGATGCAAATTTCTCACAATTTTCCTAGTAAATCTATTTTTTTTTGATACGGGATCTCACTATGTTGCCCAAGCTGGTCTCAAACTCCTGAGCGCAAGTGATCCTCCCACCTCAGCCTCCCCAGTAGCTGGGATTACAGTTGCATGCCACCTTGCCCAGTTAATTTTTTAAGTCATGAACTCAAACATATTACAGAAGGTTTGAACTTTGATAGCTATCACTCTTTCAAAGTGGACTCTAGAGAAATCAACAAATGCATGAAAATTAAACTTAAATATTTAACTTTCTCTCCCACTGTTCAATGCCTTCCTCTTGTCTTCCCAGTGGCAGCCAAATGTCTCTGCACAGTATTTGAGACTCTCCAGGCCGGGTGCCGTGGCTCAAGGCCTGTAATCCTAGCACTTTGAGAGGACAAGTTGGGCAGATCCCTTGAGCCCGGGAGTTCAACACCAGCCTGGGCAACATGGCGAAAGCTCATCTCTACCAAAAAACAAACAAACAAGAAACACCCCAAATTAGTCAGGCATGGTGGCATGTGCCTGTAGTCCTGGCTACTGAGACAGGTGGGAGGATTGCTTGAGCCCAGGAGGTCCAGGCTGCAGTGAGCCGAGGTTGCACCATGGCACTCCATCCTGGGTAACAAAGCGAGACCCTGTCTCAAAAAAAAAAAAAAAAAAGGACTCTCCAGATCTGGCTGGGACTCAAATTTCAAATTTTCAGCCTCAGTTCCTATTAACTCTCAGTCTTGAGCTCCACCCTAGAGTTCTTGTATTCCTCAACTTTATGATACACTTCCTGCTCCAATATCTGTCTTTGTCTTGAAGTCCCTTCATCCTGGAAAGTGCTTTCCCTATCTCAACCATGGGAAATCTTTTATCTCCAGCTCAAACACCCAGTTCTTTTTATGATACAACCATTATCTCCTCAGCTAACTGGCCCTGTGGCTGATTATGTTATTATACCACATAGCATTGCTTGCCTTGCAATTGTATTACTCTTGTCTCCTTGACTAAAATTTAGTTTCTTATGGTCAGGGGCTGCTTTGTTTTATTCTTTTCCACATTGATTTAGTACCAAAACCGATGCCTTTCCCAAAGTAATTCCTTAATAAAATAACTGTTGAACCAAAGTTAGTCCCAAAATACAAGAACAGAACTCTGAAAGTTGCAGTGCCGTTTGTTGAAATTTTGCAAATCCTCCAAAAAGAAGAATAAGTTGGTTTGGGTGTGCTCACAATGACTGGCAGTTAGGTTTTCGGCACTTAAAACAACTTTTCCTTGTTGTTAAAAACCAATACACATTCATTTTAGAGAATGTGTGAAGACACACACAAAGAAAAAAAAAATCATCAGTAAACTACCTTCCAAAGGTAGTAGCTGCTGGTTTTTCCCCCGTACATATAGAAATATTGTTTGTTTTCTCAGAAATTCTCAACAAAGGCAATATGGAAATGTAGACGAGGGCACATGGGACAACAGGAGTGGATGTGAACTCCCAGGATCTAGTACTTCATGATTCTATGACCCTGCTTTAGTCTCTCCATCCCTCTCAGGCCCAGTTGCTCATCTGAAAAGTAGAAATATGAATACTATTTTTTATTCCTACAGGGGTTTTGGAAATATCAAATTATAAAACATTTGACAGTATTTCATAAATTAAAAAATACTATATGCCTGGTTTTATTAGTATGTTAACTGAATAGAAGATGACTCTGTAGATAGATGGAGTGATCAGATTGAATCCTAAATAATAATTTCAGCTGGATGGACTTCTGCCTAGCTCCGTTACCTGAGTTACAAATAATCTTAACTTCACAAAAGGGAAAGGAACTTTTATTAAGCATCTATTACATGCCAGGTTCTGTGCTATCTGCCTTACACTTGTCTTCCCATAGCACCACAAAATGCCCTTTCATACATGAGAAAAACCGAGATTCAATGAGCAAAGCCACTGGTAATGTAAGGTTAAAACAAAGGTGCATCTGATTTGAAGTCCCATGTTCTTTTCTATTTTTAAGTTAGAGGCACCTTTTAGGAAAAGTATTTTCATGAAATTCCTCTTATTCTTATGGAAATTGCTACTCTTATAGAAACTTTCAGAGTGATGGAAGGGCAGTAAGATTGGAAACATGAGTTATTTTGATACAAATTCCCTTAGGAACATTTAAAGAAGTTGTGATTATTTCATTATTTCATCTTAGAAGAAACAGTGAACTAACTTTTTTGTTTGTTTGTTTGTTTTGTTTTTTTGAGACAGGGTCTCGTGCTGTCACCCAGGCTGGAATGCTGTGGTGCGATCAAGACTCACTGCAGCCTCAACCTCCCTGGCTCACGTGATCCTCCCACCTCAGCCTCTTGAGTATAGCTGGGAATAGTAGCTGAATAGCTGTGGTAGTAGCACTGCCACACTTGGCTAATTTTTTGTATTTTTCTGTAGAGACAGGGTTTCACCATGTTGCCCAGGCTGGAAGAGTGGACAAATTTAAAAGGTGCTTGTTTGCAAGCTCATCAAAGGAAATAAATGGCAGATACTGACCTTTTGCATGTAATTTACCTAAAAGTATCTTAAAATGTAATTTGGAAGTTTTTATAGCATGGCTTCTTTAGACCTAAACAGAGCTGCTGAAGGATGCTATAGAATTTCCTTCTTGATAGAATATTTGTTTTGAACAACACAGGCTTATCTTTTTAGTACTTATTCATAGTCCTAATTGGAGGTGGAAAACTAGACTCAATCAAGGACGAGCATTTAAGTAAACATGGAAGAAAAAAATCATTATAAATTCTGCTGAAACTGTGATTAAATGATACAGCACAGAGGATCTAAAATGACATTACAGTACAGAGACACATGAGGGTGCTCTAACCAACTGCTATAGTAAATAAATTGTTCAAATATTGGGGAAAAATTAAGGCCCATTGTGAATGGCAGTGATGAATTCTGACTTATAACATTAGCTTAACAGAGCAATCTTAGAATAGATGGTTTTAAAAAAAATGAAACATATTGCTCTCCCCTACCCCTCCCAGTTTAAAAAGTAGATGTTCATATTGGCCAATTTGGAAAATGCTGAAAAGCACAAAGAAGAAGAAAAAAAGTGGACTGATGTTACCATCAGCCCTGGGAAGTGGGGGCTTTCTAGAGCCTTAGAGCCAAGCCAGTTGGAGGCTTAGCTCAGGAGGCCTGCCTTCAAACAAGCCCAGCCTGTTCTCATTTTGATTCCACAGACCTTCTGCTAGTACAAAGGGGGAGTAGAGACTGGGGGTCTAATGACCGCAAGAAGAGAATTAGAGACGCATGTTTATCTCAATACATTTACTCTCATTAAAGTTCATATTCACTGACATCATGCATCTCCTTGAAAAAGTCTGCCCACCCACCATTAATTAAAGCCACATTTTAAAAAGTCAGTGTGTGCACTTTTATTCCAATCAAAAGTAGCCTCCTAAGTTTTGCAGAGCAGGCAGGAGAATATCTGAGGCCTGACAGCTGTTCACCTCTACATGGTGAAGAATCATGTGATTTACATTAAAAGTTGTGTTTATTCAGGGCCTAAAATATAATAGTTATGATCTATTGTCTTGAAGAGTTGAAACATTCAACATCTAATGACCTATTTAGTGAAATTAACATTTATTTTGATAAGTCAATATTCTTTTGGATACAATATCTTTTATCTTTCCAAATAGAGAAATCTAACTATATACCCTGTTTGAACAATTAAGCAGCACACTCCTATCAAAGTCACCACACTTTATAACTTATACATGCACTATCAATGTTAGGACAAAGGTCAGTGTAAATTTTTTTATCCAAATCATTGCACAAACAGTAATTACCAATAGTTGTAGGATTGCACAACCATCGTCTATTTTCTTGGCAGTAGTGACTGTAAGTTCATAAATTCATGAAAATTAGGAATGTTGATTTTTAAAGTTCAAGAAAGGTACTATTTGTAAACAGTTCAGGTCACACTCATGTTATACCATGTGCTAAGCAGGAGTTCTTTCCTTCCAACTTCCTTTAAATGAGATTTGTTCTCTCCAGGAGCCTAGTAAAGGGGTTTTCATCCATTCTTTTCTATTATTTTTCATATTAAAGCCCCCCCCAGGGACCTCTCAATTTTATGCTGATCTTTCTTTATATATTAATATCAAACACATTTTTATGTTGTGTTGATAAAAGACAAATTATGGTTATCTCTTCCTATTGGCAATTAGATTATTCTAGAATAGTTCTGAACAAATATTTGATTCACCCAGCCAGTTAATGCTTTCCACACAAAAGCATCAAGTACAGCATTAAATTCTCTAGTTATTCTGGTCATACCAGAATAACTGATACCCAGTACCAAAAGACATGGGTCATCAATGGGTCCGAACATTGGCATTGAAATGGTTTAACCCTAGGGTAAAGCACCCCTGGACTAGGTGTTGAAACCTAACTTTCTAGTCCTTTCTGCTAACTTCCTTGTGACCTTGAGTACCTTGAGGGCTTCAATTTCCTCTTTTAACAAATGGTGGTTAGAGGGTGTACACTGAGTGGAGCCCAGGAAGTTAATGAGGTCTAGAGGAGAAGGGGCCAGAATATCCTTTGGGGATCATGTCTTCCCCTCGTCCACTTACTTATCCAGCATCAGAAACAACAAGGTGGGGCTTTTATGAGTGAGACTTGGGTCAGGTTCCCAAAGAGGGCATCCCTAAATCTAGAAGAAGCCAACAAACCATGCTTGGTGAGTTGTTTTCATGATACATGTAAGAAAAGATGCTCTGGGTCTTTATATCCCTTAGATATAAGCATTCAGTGTACCATTGCTATGTGGGATGAAGCACTATCCTAACCCACAGATCGTATCTTCTGCTTAAATGATAGTGTCCGGAGAGACCATAAAAGACTTGAGTCAACACAATGCCAAACACAGTGGGTGGACTCCTTCAACTAGCTGTAGGAAGGAAGATGGAGTGTGGTTGGGAATATTTCAACCTAGTTGTTAGTATTCTTCAGAGCCAACAGCTAATGGCTGGGGGACAGTAGGAAGTTATGACTACACAGCATTTTATCAATTCTAGGAAAGTTTAAGATAAACTCTGCCTAAGTGGTTTATAAAGCCATGCAGCCTACAAAATGAGCACCGTTGCATTTCCATACCTTCCTGCCAGCTCTGTTGTTGTGAAGATTCATCAGGGCTCTGGCATCCTTTCCTTTCCTTTCCTTTGCATCCACAAATGCGCGGGCGAACTTGATCCCATAGTCAATGTTATCACTGCAGCCACCCCAATCAAAAATGCCCTTGCTGTCCTTGGCGCTTCCCATCTTCTTTGGATCACAGGAGCAGGATTTTACTTCTCCTTGGCTACAGGCCCTGGTGATGGCAAATACAACTCCAGCTGAGGAGATGGCATAAACAAAGGCAGATTCCCGACTACCTGAAACAAAAATGCTTTTCTTAAAAGTGGTCCGGTAGCACTATTTCTGAGTAACTTTCATATGATAATTGTTTAATACTTGCTCTGTTTCAGACAACCTTTGCCACTAGACAACAAGGTACTGATATTCTTGAAGGGTTCTTTCCTAGAGCCCAGGCTCTTTCTTTAATATGAACCATCTCCATCTAATATAGGTTTTTGTCAATTTAGATATCTGTGTGGCAGCTCTTCTTAAATAAGCAGTATCAAAGAAAAAGATGGCCTTGCCCAGCTCCTGGCTTCACATTAGTCTCAAACACAGGCTTGCCCTGTTTCAACAGAGAGCTCTAGATATCCTAGAAGAGAGGAGCAGAGCATCTCTAGGCCTTTTTCTTTACAGTCTGAATGCTACAATTCTATCATTCCACAATATAGTTGGGTACTCATGACACCACAGCTTTCCTCAAAAAATCCTTCCAAACCTCCAGGACTTACTGAAGATACTCATATGCATTTAAATTATTGAGAATGAAATACTGAATTCAAAGAAATCTAGGGACTAAGGTGGGAAGAGAATTCTGGCAGTAACCAGCCCCTTGCATTAACACTGGCGAGCTTGGGCTTGGCACTGACTTTCATAAGTAACTGAGAGATTGCTGAAGGCAATATGCAATATCCTTGAGTTACATACTATATGTCTAACTATTAAGGTGAATTTACTTTCTTCTGGAACACCTGCACTAATCACTGGTATTGGGTAAAAGACAGTGAAAAGTTTTTCTTTGGTTTTTCTGGAAGGAAACAAATTTACCGCCTATAATTAGACTTGGGCAAGAACCCTTTGGGGTGCTTTCTTAGAATTGTTCTTTATTAGAGCACAGGCTACTTTCACTTACAGGCTGAAAGGTACATATTTCAGTGCAATAACTACATTAAATTATTTTAATAATCTGTAGTAACTCATAACACGGTGTCGTGGTATAATGACAGATATAAGGCTCTTTAGGGTCCAAGTGCACCTCATTTTTCAAGTGGAGCTGTATTTCATTGTTATTAGCATGCCCTTTTATTAATGGTGCTGCGGCAAATATATTAACAATCAAAATAGAAGCTGGATAACCTAATGCCAATGCAAGGCAGAAAACAGAGAACCATTCGGTGATTCGATATGTCAAGAGGAGTGTGACTTTTTGAACCACACAGCTGGGAGAGCAAACCACCTTTTCGCACTGAAGCCCTGCTTGTTTCCGTTTGTCATTCAGTGTTAAAATTTATTATACATCCCTTGCAATATTTGCTCTGCTAGTCTCATTATTAAAAATCAGGAAATCATATCTACACCATATTAAATGGCACTTACCTCAGCCTTCAGAAAATATTTACCCCCCAAACCTCTAACCATCAAAAAATGAATCAATCATGCCCTGTAGTTAGGTAAAATCAATTATATGACTATTCGCCACAGGTAGCAGACAGTGCTCTCCAGAGGGAAATATGATGGTTATGAGAGCTGTTTTAAAGAGTCCCAGCTTATACTATATAGATCACAGATATTCTAAGTGGAATTGAGAAGTTTTGTAAAAGAAGGCGACTGATACATGCTAATGTGACTTAATCTCAGGTAGTGGCTTTCAGATAAATAAAACTTTTATTATATCCACTTTACAATTTAAGAAAATACCTTTTCCATAGTTACTGCATTTATTTTCTAAAGCTTGGTTTGGGATTTAGAAGCCAGCGCCCATGTTTAGAGAGATCACATAGGGGAGGAAATTCCCAAAAGCTTAAGGATGTAGCACTAGTCTTATTTTTTAAGAAGAAAGAAGAGACATTTTATGAGGTGGTCTATTACAGGAAAGGCATGGAAGATGGGGATGATAGCATATCAGGTAACCAGACAGTATTTTTGAAAGCAACAAGAGAAATAAATTGTCTAGGTGCAGAATTCATCCTGGTATAACTTGGAAACAATTACATTAACTTGTT
Source organism: Nomascus leucogenys (assembly GCF_006542625.1). NCBI lineage: Eukaryota > Metazoa > Chordata > Mammalia > Primates > Hylobatidae > Nomascus > Nomascus leucogenys. The sequence goes on from NC_044393.1 coordinate 66,393,189, forward strand.
GACTGGAAGAAAACAAATCACAATCTGCTTCATTTCAGAAATAATTTCCAAAGCAAAAATACAACTTTTCTAAATATTTGTCATTTATTATTCAAACACATTACTAAATGGCTAGATGTTCCTTTATTTAAATTAAAAATTTAGCACATTGACTGGTTTTTCATTTTAACTCCAGATGGTTTGGTACCGTGTAGATATAGCCCTAAAATGTTTTCAGTTAAGTGTTTAGATGAATCACTAAAATGTTATGTGTGAAGTAGTAGCACATTTCAAGAGCTGGCTTTGTAACAAAACAAATTTTGATCCTGGGCCTCTTCTTAGAAAGATCCTTTTTAAAGCTATCACAAAATGAAACAAAATCCAGATCTAAGTGGTGACATCTATATTTCCTAATGTGTTGCTATTGAAGTTTCTCTAATTTTTGTATGTAGATAAACCAAGCAATATCTATTAAGTACGCAGGCACAGTTTTTATTTGGGGTAGAGAGACTGTTACTTAGGAAGGCAAAACTCTAGAAGCTAGGGTTTCTTGAAGGTTATGGATTGTTCAATTCTCTTTAAAGTATTTGCTTTATAAAAAATATTTATAAGGATGAGAGCTAATTACCTTTGTGTTTTCTAAGGCTAATTCTAGAATTTTGGAGGTGTATTCTTGCAGGAATATTTTTAGATTTGCTAGTTCTGTCCTTGTTTCTCTGCCTGTGACTGGTAACTGTTGAATGAGTAAATTACAAATGTTTCTAAAAATTGTACTGTCTTACTCTGACTCTCTAAAGCCAAACAGGCAAATGTTCTCCATTTCTCTATGACCATGGGACATTTTGGTAATTTTATGTTCTTCTTATAAATGGTCTTGCCCTTTGCCTTTCCTATTCATCTATGAGCATATTTAGGTATCCACAACTCTAAGATGTAACTTTTTCTCCAAGCAACTAATTGTAGAAATCTTTGGATAGCTTCATTGGAATTTCTTGATTATTTCCAGGATAAGCTGCTTTAGGCCAAATACAGCCCTCCCATAACCAACACAAAATCATCACTGACAGTCACAAGAGTTTGCATAAATGTCTGAGAGGGAACCTGGCCTTCTGTGAAGAATGGAAAGAAATGATGTAGCATGAGTGGTTTAAGTTCTGAGTACTTTGGCAAAGTATTCTGCTTCATCTGAAAAAATCTGAAGGAAGTACAAGTTAGAATCTCTTATTTACCTGAGGCCTAGACTAATTTAAACTAGTTCTGTTTCCTCCAGTCCTGTCACCCAGGCTGGAGTGCAGTGGCAATATGTTGGCTCACTGCAACCTCCTCCTCCCAGGTTCAAGTGATTTTCATGCCTCAGCCTCCCAAGTAGCTAGGATTAAGGGCATGTACCACCACGCCCATGGGGTTTCGCCATGTTGGCCAGGCTGGTCTCGAACTCCTGGCCTCAAGTGACCTGCCCACCTCAGTCTCCCAAAGTGCTGGGATTGTAGGAGTGAGCCTGGCTGTTACCTCTAGTTCTAACCTCCTTCCTCTCAGCAATTCTACAGCTCTGAAGAAAATAATAGTGTCAAGATTAAGTTACAGTATTTTATAAATGAATCCCCAGCTTTGGTGGATATATTTTCTTTAGGATCACTGGTCAATATTGCTTCCTTTGATATGTGATCTAAAGGTTTTATTCAAATATGTAGACATCTTAATAGATCCAGAGATGATCATTTCATAAATGAGATGTACATCTAATTTGAAATCATTGCAAAATGGTTGTAAGCACTTTGAAAAAAAATCCCGATATGTTTTAAACACTGAGAGCCATGCATAATATATCCAGAGGTTACTCGTGCTAGATATTTGCAAACTCTCTTTAACAAGGTCCAGTTTCTTTAATTGATTCACTGGCAAGATAATCTAGGTGAAGTCTTAAAATTCCATGAAGCTGAAATTTATTATTAACCTTTCAAAAATTTGCGATGTCATATCGAAACTCCAAAAGGAATGCAGAAGAATATAGTTCTTAAACTAGAGAATAAAATTGCAGAATATCGCAGTAAATTAACTTTAGGGATACTCTAAGAATGAGAGTACTACGCCCTTGGGGGATTTTAGAGACATTCAGTTATGCATTTGGCCTCATAAAACCCTAGGGCTGTGATGATTACATGATAGAAACACCCTCTGTTAAGCATTACCAAGTGCACAGTCCGGATGATTTTCTTAGGAATTGGGGGGGGTAGGCAAAAACAAGTATAAAGTTTCCTATTTTTGGGGTTTGCACATAAACTGCTGTGTTTTCAGTCAGATTTTCTAATAGCAAATGGACTGTGGTGTTTCTTGGAGAATGCTAATAATGCCAGGTTAGCAGATGGGTATTATTTGAAAATGAAATACGATTTTCAATTAATTTGCTTTGATTGTGTCCTAGCTAGTGAGCTACTTTCCATATTCAGAACTTTTAAGAAGTTTACTATGTAATTAGAAAATGTTTACGGTTCCTGCTAAGGAAGAAAAAATCCTCTATGTATTCATGTTTCCCACCTCTATCCTCCATAGCTATCCTTATTGCTTAAAATGTAGCTGGAAAATAATAGGTACCCACTACAAGTTTATCCACTCATTCATCATAATGAATGAACAGGGCCTGCAATACACAAGGCACCAAGCAAGGTGCAGGGAATATAGGTTAGTTTCTGCCCTTATAGAACTTACAATCTGTTGGTAGGAAAAATGTTGAATTTAGACACAGAGTGACCCAAGGCTGAGTAGCTGAATGGAAGGTGAAAAGTGGTGAGTAGAGATTTGTCTCTGCTTCTTAATATCACTTACGTGGTGTTTTTGCAATACTGATAATCCTTTGCTGAGAAAAGATTTGAAGATTCTATCCTGATGATCTGCTCAAATTCTTCTGGGGGAAGCCCCAGAAAGCCAAGGAAAAAGTCAAAAGAGACTTGTGGCTCCTCCCTCTCGTCTCTTAGAGACGAAATCTGAACCTGGAGGATGTGCCCTATTGGAGTGATGGACAGAGCAAAGAATGAAAAGACAATAGGCTGGGGTTCTACTTCGTCCTTTTAATTCACCTCTTACAGCCTCTAGACATGTTCCTTGATTTCTCTAGTCCTCACCTGTAAAACAGGGACAATGACGCCCAACAGAACAAACTTCTGATGGAATAAAATGCAATAGAAGATAAGCAGGGTCTCTGAAGATGGAGTGAGGGAGCTGTGCATGAGTGGAGAGCCACAGGGCTGGGTGAAGGCAGGAGACTTACTTCGGAGTAGGACCCTGCCAAAGAGGCTGTGATCCCTGTCCAGGGTGTTGCAATTCCAGCGGTGCTGGCGGAACTGGTACTGGCATTCCGCTGTCCACTCGGCCACGCCCTGGCTAATGGCACGCATCACATCTGGATGTCGGTGACACAGTTGCCGCTGGCTGCTCACCAGGCCTGGCACATTATCGCACATCACCCTGGAGGAGCCACCTGTAGCTCTCATGTACCTATAAGGGACCAACCAACACAGAGGTGAGGGCAACGTGAACAGGGAGGCCTGGCTCGGTGTTCCTGGGAGACTAAGGGTTCAAAGCACTTTTCAAATATGAATTCTTTATCCTTCTGGTGATATTAGAAAGCAAGGGTATTTACTTTTTATTTTAGTGGAGAAACAGGCAAGGCAGGCAGGCATAGTGAGTGATCTTGCAGAAGTCATCCCCAAAATGCTGTGATGACTGTCTGTTGGACACGAAGCTAGGTCCACCAGATGATGCTCTGGGCAGGGGGACAGAGGCAAGGTTGGCATTTGGGGAAGTGAATGACGGGTAAGAAGCAACGTGTCTTGCGGAGAATGTGTGGAAGACTGTTCTCAAGAAGGCTCAGATCTCAGTGACACAATGTGTCTGGACTTGGCTTTGGGGGAAGCTGACCTTAGAAGCTCTTCATTCCCATTATTTGACAGAATGTCTTAAAAACTGTCTGTATCTGTCTAATCAACACCTGCTGGTATCTGATGTTACACTCTCCTCACGGACAGGCTGTTCTTTCCTTACTGAAGAGCCTTTTAAATATTTCCATTTTGTAGCTCTTTTTGGCTTTTATAAAGATCCTTTGGAAAAAAATTCTTTCTATTGTTATTAAGGACACTAAATGTTTGGAAGAATCAAACAGTGTTATAGCTCCATAAAGTACTTTTTGAAAAGAAACTTTAACAAAAAATTACATCATCATCTCTACCCAGATGTTCTCTATTAGTCATGAAATGTTTAGAAAGGTACCTTTTATATAACCCAAGCTGCCATAGGTGTCTTTTGAAGCGATCAAACAAGGAGAATGTCTTTTTCTTGTATTTTCATTATTTTATATGATCATAAAATCGTTACAGCTGTGACTTCCAAAAAATATATTTAAGTGACAGCTGAGAGACAATGTGACAAAAAGCCTGAGCAATAAATAATGTTTATACACCCATGGAAACAGAAATAGTCATTTTATTGAAAAATGGCCAGTCTGATAAATCAATCTTTGATCCTGTGTCAGCAATGTCAAGGCTAAACGCCTCCCTGTTCAAAGCCGGCTTAGGAAGGAATTGAACTCCTCTTCCCATCAGCACATTGCCTTGCTCCTTTGAAGAGCTCCAGTGTCTTCCTTAAAATTTCTCTGCTCTAGTCTGTACTTTAGCTGAGACTCCTTACCAGATTCTTTAAAAATTAGCCCACGATAACGGGTCTCTCTGAATCAATATTTTAATATCTGTTCTGAAACTTTTAGGTGCAAGGAAATTACAGGGCTATCAACTCTATCTCTTTCCAAGACCAGAAAGTTAGCAGACGGAGAAGAGTTTCTAGATAGGGAGGGAATCTGCCTTTGGAACTTTTAGCGACCTGGTATGGTTCAACATTCCATCACTATGCAAAAATAAATAAATAAATAAATTGCAGACCAACGTACAAAGGAAAGCAGCAAAGTTACTCTTTGCAGGGACGGCTGTGAACAAGGTAACATCTTAGCGACAGACCCCAGGGTCTGTAGTTTTGCATTAAAGCCATAGTCTCTAACTGGAGGCAGCAAAATGTTCTTCCGCCCCACTGGGGTGAACCTGGAATGTGGAAGGACGGGAAATAATACAAAATCACACGCTTTAGGTTCTACAACTCCTGACTGGTTGAGTTGGCCCGTCGACTTACCTTGAGGCATTTTTGGCGAGGTGGGGGCTTGGGGCGGGGGAGGCGGTTGTAGTTTTCAAGGTGAATTTACACACACACACACACACACACACACACACACACACACGTCTGTGCTAGAGCTGGAGACCAGGCTAGCACGTCTCTCAACAGGATAAGAAATTGGCTGATTTTGCTGTGGCTCAGCTGGATCCAAATAAACCAAACATCGGAGCTCTCATTTGAGGGGGAATGTGGTTTTATCGAGTTGTCAAAGCTGACATGATCTTCTGGGAAAAGAGAAGGGGCTCACCATGGGGCGATAAGAGGGCAGTAGCCAGGGTTCGGGCCCGAATCCGAGACTGCTGCGGCCGCGGGGGAACGCAGCCAGGAAGAGTCTATGTGGCCAATGCGGTCCCCACTCCGATCTCCAAAATCCCCCCGCGCCCGTGCGCGTGGACTTACCACCATGAAGAGTTGACCTCGGGGGTGAGCCAGGTCAAGAGCAGAGGGAGCCAGAGCCAGATTCCACCGAGAGGGGCGTTCATATTAACCCCCTTGCGTCTGCATCAGGTCAGACTCCGTGTGCGGGCGCCATGCGTGCCCAGAGCAGAAGCGCTCAGCTCCGGGAGCGCCTCGTCACGGCCGCCGGCGCCTCGCCGCGCCCCCGCCCCCCGCTCGCGTCTGCGACGAGTGGCGAGACTCGCTGATAAAGTTTCAAACGATGGGCCCGGCGAGCGATAAAGGCCAGCCCGGGCCGCCTCGCCCACAGCCCAATTCCCCAGGCGCAGCGAGCGCCTGCAGCCCGAAAGCTCTGCGCGCCTCCCGCGCGCCCCTGTCCGCTCTGCTCCCCTCCGGGCGCAGCCGAGGGAGGGGGTGCTGCGCCTGACGGGGGTGGGGAGAAACGCGGGGTTTTAGACACGGGTGCGTGAAATGATGGCAAGAGATGTCTGGGGATGAGGTGAGGCGGGGAAGGGGGAACACCGCTGCATGGTTACGAGCACACGCGAATACAGGAACCTTTAGGGAAGCTCCAGGCCAAAAAGCATCCGTGGGCTCTAGGAGCGCGCGTTCCGGATTGCGGAGGCCATCCGTTGGCAAACAAGTCCCTGAGCGTGCAGTGTGGGGAAACGAGGAAGGGGGCCGGGGGATAAGAAGATTACTATGCATGGGATACAAGAATCCAGAGATGATTCTCAACTCATTGCTTCGCTTCTCTCCCTGACGCTGGGATGAAGAGCTATAGCACTTGTAAATTTGGAGCTGCCGCGTCTATGCAGGGCAAGGTTAGGGAGGGGCCAGGCCTCTGCGAAATGACCTGTTGGCTTTGATTCCTTGGTGCAGGGCTTAAATACAGAGCCCATAGGGAGGGGAACTTGGAGGGTCCATGACCCTGGGGACCTAACCCAGCAGTATCTGCCAAAGCACCCAGGAAAGATGCAGTTTTTACGCACACCCAGCTCCTCTCCCGAGCTGCGGAGCGCAAAAAATCACACAGAGCGGAACCGAGGCAGCCAGGCGTTCTCCGGGGGTGTGCGCCCTTGCACCTCTTGCCGCCCGGGCGCTCAGCCTGGGCGCCTTGTGGAGGTTAAGGGACCCTCGGTCCTGGACCTGGGCCCCCGCCCAGCCAAGAGAGAGGGGCTCGGGCCCGCGGGTGGAGCATTTTGAGCAGTAGCTGGCTTGTAGCCGCGCCGTTTATCACCGGAAAGGAAGGAAGACCAGGAACTCGTGGCGGCCGTGAACTGTTCCATTGCTCTTTTCCTGGGGCGGAGGGACTCACTGCCCGCCCGAGGAGCGTGCTCTGGGGAATAGAGTGTGCGCCTCTGTGTATGTGTGGGAGGCGAATTGTTCGCAGGGCGTGGGGGAGGGGGTGCCGCCCAGATCGGAAGGACGGGCTCTCCCTCTCTCCAGCCCACCCTCGGGCCTGGGCTGGCCAGAGCGTCAGCTCTCGCCGGCAGCGAGCGCGGTGAGAGGCTGGACGAGGCGAAGCTCAGAGACGCCAAAAACCTGAAAGATGCTGTCATCGCCACCCCCTTCCCCCACGCTGGTCCCTGGCAGGTCCAGCCCCTCCCAGGCTGACCCAGATACATCCCCGTTTGGGTCCGGAAAGGGAGGGGAGGGAAACAAGCACCGCGCCACCCACGACTCGGGAAGAGCAGGGCTCCTCGCCAGGGCCGCTCCGTATCGCTGGGCCGCGACCCAGGGAAGTTCTGCTTGGTCTGCGTCGGTCGGGCGGGAGGTGCAGGGAGGGCGCGTGGGGCGGCAGGCGGCGGGGCGGGGGAGCGTTTCTGCTCGCCGTGTGTGCACGCCGGCCATGGGGAAGGTATGATAGGCACCAAAGAGCAACACGTCTCTCATGTACTTCCATGCTTATGCTCACAAACCCCCTTCCCCCGTGAAGCAGGGGAATAAACTAAAGCTTACCTCCACCCTTCTTTGTCTGGCATTTTCCTGAAGTAAATCCAGACACTTGGGAAAGAAAAGGTGGTTGGCTCCGAGGAACCATAAACATTGCCAAAATTTAACTTCTACCTGAATAAAGTAGGAGTGTGGATGTGCATGTTGGGAAAGGTAGGCAGTTGTATGATTCTCTCATGGAGATTACGATGTGAAACCACCTAAAAAACTCCAACTCAAGTTCCACCCATCTCAGCACATCGTGTCCTCACAGCTAAGGGGTGTTAGAAGTACGTGGAATGTGACCATCAGCTTACAGGCCCTTGCTCTCCGCCCAGGGAATTAGTGAGTGGCCAGGAGACCTGCCCTTCAGTTGATGGTGAGGCCAATGGAATGACCTAAACCTGAAACAGACCTCCTGGAAAAGAAATGGACCATCCCCAAAAGCTAATTAAATCCACGCCAGAGAACTTCATCCTGGGGCAGGAGGAGGAGGAGTGCCACATGTCTCGCAGAGAAGAAATTGGTTTTGGTGAAAGGCAAAAGGCTGAAAATGTTCGAGTGAAGCTAAATCCAGATGTGAAAAAGAGGTCCACCCAAACACCCCTTCCTGACCTGTCTAGAGGCCGTCTGGACTCAATGACTTGTCTCTTCCAGATCTGTGATTCCATTTCCCTCCCATTCTCCACCCCTTTCACTTATGAACCATTACTTAGCCCCAGCATAACTTATTTTCCTGCCAAGAAGGCCTTTACTCCCTCCTTGTCTGTACCTATTCTCTCGATGGACCCCTTCACTTTGAAGATAAGGTGTTCACTAGTAGACGTAGTTAGGAAATGCTCAAGAAAATTAGGAGGAAAGAAGGTTACAGCAAACCTTACTTCTTTTACAATCAAAACCACCATCCTAAAGAAGAGTTAATAAATAATGAAGTAAATTGCATATGACTTCAGCCTAGCTATAGCAGATGATGAGGTAAGGAAAGAAAGGGTCAGAGTGTCTTTAGATTTATTAATTTAAACATCTGATTTTTTATTTCTTCAATGAGAAATCTCAGAATTGACTGTAAAATTCATTTACAGTATACAGAACCCAATTCTCTTTCTGGAGCTTAATGTTAGTTTGCTTGTAACTTCAGTATAGCACTGTAGCCAAATGAGTCAGTCTATTTTCTTAGTTAGATCCATTGTTTGTCTAATCTCCCAGGGCAGTCAGTGTAAGAGAACTCATTTACAACTGAGCCATCTCCACCCTTTAAAAATGGAGAGTTACTTCTCAACCAAATAGTCATTTGTCTTCCAGTCTGAACTGGCTTCCTCCTTAGGCAATGACTCCTAAGATAGCCACTCACTAACCAAAGGATAAGTTATAGTATCAATCATTTAAATCTCAGTGTGCCTTTAAATTAATGTGCACCAAAGTCTTTTGCTTCCAGCCATGAGAGAGTAACAAGTATCTGAGTAGCTCTCCTTTTCAGGTATTGGACAGTAGGCGCCACATGGCTGTGGTCCTTGAGAGAAGGGAAACACATTAGGTTTGCTCCACAACTATCCTACAATTGTCCAGGTTTTTCTGCTGAAGAGAAAAACATTTTTCTAGAATGTAGGAAGGTAGAACACAGGCAAGGCAGTAGTTTCAGTTAAGGAGGAAGAGACTGGAGTTTTGGGCTGTTGAAGCAGCTGAAATTTCTGAAGATAGGTAGCTATGGAACAGGGACTCCCCCACAAGTCTACGTGGAGATTCACCACAGTCCTTGGCCAACAGCTAAGCTGAATATGACATGACAAAACTCTGCAAGGCCTAACAGAGATTACATGCTGCATGTAGTGCATTGTTGAGAGACATTGGAGTTCCATCACAGCAGGGCAGAGCGACCTCACTGAGCACTTCAGGGATTCAACTGAGATGCTGAAAAGGCCTTACCTTAAAAGCAATAGTCAGGCTAAAAAGCATGCCTTAGAGCAAAAATCAAAATGTTGTTTCTCCATAGCACATACTATAACAAAGAATAATAAGAAATCAAACAGGACCAGGGAAATTTATAAGAATGAAACAATACCCATTAAAAAAAAAACATGATACAGACTCCCTACAGTGGATAATTAACAATAAAAAATTTAATAGGCTGGACACGATGGTACATGTCTAGAGTCCCAGCCACTTGGGAAGCTGACAAAGAAGGATTGCTTGAGTCCAGGAGTTCAAAACCAGCACAGGGAAACATAGCAAGACTCTGTTTCTAAACAAATCAACCAACAAACCCAACAAACAAATACGGACAAGTGAAAAACACACAAAAGTGACCTATACTTAAGAGAAAGCAGTCAATAGAAACTGATCCTGAGATGGCCCAGATATAGGAGGAATTGGTAGGAAAGAAATTTTTAAAGTAACTATTATAAATATGTTCAGGTATTTAAAGGAAAATAGAATGAACAAGTGGACAATGAACAAATAGAGAATCTCAGCAGAAAAATGGAAGCCAAAAGAAAGAAATGAAAATTTGAAACCCATTAGTACAGTTATCTAATCTGCAAAATTTGTGCTTCCTGAAATGGAATTCCAGAAAGAAAGCAGAAAGAAAATGGGGCAAAAAAATATTTTGGAAATAATGCCCCAAATTTGGCCCAGATGATGGAAAACATAAATTTACCAATCTAAGAAAGGTGGAAAATCCTCAAAAGAATAAATGCTCAGCATATCACACTGGCACACATCAAACTATTTAAAGCCATAGATGAAAAATCTCTAAAGCAGTCAAAGGAAAAAGATACATTAAATATAGGAGAACAAGAATATTAATTACATCTGGCTTCTTATCAGCAACAATGGAAGTCAGAAGACAATGGAATGACATCTACAGCATGATAAAAGAAAAAAAAAGTCCACGTAGAAATCTATAATCAGTGAAAATACCTTCTGAAAATGAAGTGGAACTCTTCTCTTGCTTCTTCTTCACTTAATCTTAGGAATAAGAGCCACATTGCATGAATAAGAGCAAAGTGAAAACAGAGCAGCCTGAATAAAGTCTAAAGCCATCCCTAGAAAGGATCAAGATTTCCCAGTGGTACTTTTTTGCTATCCAAAAGAAAACTCCACCCCCCTCCCTTTTTTTTTGTTAGAGTCTCGCTCTGTTGCCCAGGCTGGAGTGCAGTGGCATGATCTCAGCTCACTGCAACCTCCGCCTCCCTGGTTCAAGCAATTCTCCCTGCCTCAGCCTCCTGAGCAGCTTGGGATGACAGGTGTCCACCACCATGCCTGGCTAATATTTTTATTTTTCAGTAGAGACGTGGTTTCGCCATGTTGGCCAGGCTGGTCTTCAACTCCTGACCTCAGGTGATCTGCCCACCTTGGCCTCCCAAAGTGGTGGGATTACAGGTGTGAGCCACCACACCCGGCCAACTCCACCCTCCTTAAAGAAACATAATATCATTCAGGATCTCCACGAGTTTTCAGCAAATTAAAAATTATTTTTTAAAACCCCAAACAAAACAAAACCTAGGAAAAAAAAGCAACAGAAAATAGAAATGGACCCACAGGTAATTTAGAGTTCTGACTTATCTGAGAGGGACTCCAAAATAATTAAAAAAATTTTTTTTTTAAAAAAAAAAACAGACAATTTTAAGAGAGAGTTGGAATCCAGGCAGAAGACTTAACTAAAAATCCAGGACTAGAGAGAGGAGAACAGAAGCAGTGCCTGCAAGTAAGAATTAGATAGATGGGTTGAGGATCCATCTATAATCAGCAGAACAGTGGATTAGTAAGCCAGGAGAGAGGTCAATATGAAATATCCAGATTAATGCACAGAGAGTATTAAAAGGATAGAAAATATATAAAAGAAAAAGATAAATATGATAGAGTGAAAAGGTCTAACCTAACTGCAATTGGAGATCTAGATGAAGAAGAGAGAATGGGACTAAAGAAATATTTGAATAACTACCAATTGAGAATTTTCCAAAACTGATGGAAGAAATCAAACTACGTATTCAAAAAAACCCTACAAACTTGTAGCAGGTTAAATACAGAGAAAACTATGTTCAGGCACATCACGCATACATTTCTGAGAAAGGCAAAAAGAAAATATTAAAAGCTGCCAGATGGGGAAAAACATTAATTTGAGGGGAGAAATCACAAGATATTGCTGACTTTTCAACAGAAACTATGGAAATCAGAAGATGGTAGAATGGCATCTTTAGAAAAGAGGTGGAGTGGAGAAGGATACTCTCAACTTGGAATTTTATAGTCATTGCAAAGATTCTTAAAAAATTAAGACAAGATAAAGATGCTTTCAAATAAAAGATAAGAAAATCCCTTATTAGCAGAGTTGATGATAAATATTAAGCCAGTTATTTAAGCTGAAGGACAATGATCCCAGATGGAATTATGGAATCAGAGTCCCCTGCTGGTTTTTGTGTTAGTGATGTCATGTATTTTCTTCTACATATTTTAAACTTTTAAAAGATATCATAATCATTGTTTTAATTATCGATACTATTTTATATTTTTCTATTAATTTACCTTTCTCAATATTCATATCCCTTTTTGCAATTCCATAATTCCATCTGGGCTTATTTTAAGTACTACTGAATGGTGGTGAGTTTCCCATTTTGCTTTTCTTCTGCTATCCTGAAGCCTGGACACAAGGCAGCAAAACCGTGAAGTGGGAGCTGGCATGGACAAAGAGGCATACAGGAAAGGTATCTGGATTCAAGTAGTGTGAAAGAGATTTCTAACATACTCATAGTGTGTGGGAGAAGTTCCCTGGGCTCCCCCCTTTTAATTCTTTCACATTCCACACCCCTAGGCAAACCTATGTCAATGTTGGCAGCAGTGACAACAGCAGCAGTGAGAGCCCATAGGTGCTTAAAACTGAGAGATGGGGAACTTTCTCTCCAGAGGAACTGTGTTCCCAGAAAGATGAGATGAAATTCCATAGCTTTTTTTTCCCCCTCTTTCCTTCTGCCATGTGGTCCTAGACATGGGTGTAGTACATACAGGAAATGTATGGCAGAGTGAGACAACTAAAGCCGAAGTTTCAGGCCAGAGGACCAAAAAGAGGAATCCTTGAAAATCAGAAACTACTTAGGTAGTCAGGGGGAATGAGAATCTTGGGAAAGCCATCATATAAAGTTGTATGTGAAGTACTGTGCTTGCCCCTAATGATCGTATCAAAAACTTTGAGAATGGAACTATGGGATAGACCACAATCCAGGTCCAAGACAAGATAATGGGTTTTACCCATGAGACAGGCATGAATAGCATGACAAAGCCTTTGAAAACTGAACTAACATCAGAACTAGAACCCACACAAGGCTGGTCGGAATTTGTGGCCTGAACCCAATTAGGTTGATCAATCATATGTTGAAACAAGAATATCAACATTCCACATAGATGGGATTTAAACAAGACGCAGAGTCTCTTAACATTCTATTCTGGATGTCCAGGATACAAGAAAAATTACTTGGTATACAAAGAACTAGGAAAATTGCAACTCAAATAGAAAAAGACAATCAGGAGACACTACTGCCTAGATGACAAAGATGTTGAAATTATCAAAGACTTAAAATCAGCTATTATAAAAATTCTTCAAGAAGTAAGGATGAATACTCTTGAAACAAATGGATAATATAAAGTCTCAGTAAATAAACAAAAAATTTAAAGAGGAAATGCATGGAAATTTTAGAACTGAAAAATTTATTTACTGAAAAATCTATCTCAGTGGATAGGGGTGATAATAAAATGGAGATGACAGAGTAAGGTGTGAACGAACTTGAAAATCGATCAGTGGAAGTTATCTAATCTTAACAGCAGAGGAAAAAAATATTGAAAAGAAATGAAGAGATCCTCGGGAAATCTCTGGAATAATACTCCAAGTTGCCACACTGTGTCACTGGAATCCAAGAAAGAGAGGGGAAACAGTCCACTGCAGCAAAAAATATTTGCAGAAATGGTTAAATACTTAATAAATTTGGTCAAAGGTATAGACCTAGAGATTCAAAAAGCTCAGCAAATCCAAAGAGGATACCTCCAAATAAATTAATGCTGAGATACATAAAAGTAAAATTGCTGAAAACTAAAGGCAAAGACAAAGTCTTGTAAACAGACAAATACAAATGATGCACTACTTATGGAGAACAAAGGGGAATGATGATTTAAATGACTTTAGATTTCTCATCACAAATTATGAAAGCAGAAGAAAGTGGAACATTTTTTTAAAGCACTGATAAAAAGAACCATCAGCCCAGAATTCTATAATAACAAAGAAAATATCCTTAGTGAAAGTGAAATAAAGACATTCTCAGATGAAGGAAAACAAAGACAATTCATTGTCAGTAGACCTGTTCTAAAAGGCTTGCTAAAGGAATTTCTTCAGACAAAAAAGAATGATATAAAAAGGAAACCTGTAAAATATGAAGGAAAGAGAAATGGTAAATACTGAATGAAAGTTACAGACTCTTCTAGTCCTCTCCAGTTCTTTAAGAGGCAGAAAAGAGGAAACAGGATTGAAAAACCAAGATAACACACAGAAAACAAAGAATTAAATGATACACTTAAATCCAAACATACCCATAATTATATAAAACATGCATGGTCCAAACAATTTTTTTCAAAATTGATGTATTTATTATAATAAACATAAAATTCAGGAACAACAATAGTAGGTGGTATTTGGTAATAGAAATGAGACTTGAAAAATAGAAGTGGTGTAAACAGGAAAATGGGCAATAATGCAGTTAGAACCATGAGACATCATTAATACTAAACCACAATCTATGAAGAGAGGAGGTAAATAAAAGAGTGATAGCTGAGTTTAAAATGAGATATTACCACCTACCAACCAGAATAACTAAAATTTTATCAATCAATCTGACAATGCCAACAGTTAAGATATGGAACAAATGAAACTCTCACTCCTTGCTAGTTGAAGTAAAAGTGGTAAAACCACTTTGGAAAACTGACAGAATCTACAAACTCTGACCACATGCATTCATATTGTTTAACAAGCCCACTCTAATTATATACTCAACCAAAATGCAAACACAACAATTTTAATACAGAGATTTTCTGAATGGATAAAAACACAAGTATATGCTGTCTACAAGACATTCACTTCAAATACAATTATACAGGTAGGTAAAAAGGAGAAGTACACAAAAAGATAAATGACACAAACACTAATTAAAAGGAAGGCAAAGTTGATATATCAATATTAAAGCAGATATCTAAGCAAAATAAAAGTTACCTAGGATAATGAGGAAACATAAACATAATGATAAAATGGTCAATTCACCAAGAAGACATACTGTCCCTAAATGTGCATAGACCAAACAACAGACCTTCAAAACATACGAAGCAAAAATTTGACAGAACTGAAAGAAAAAAACAGACAAATGCACAATTACAGTTAGAGATGTTAACATTCCTCATTCAGTAATTGATAGAACAAATAGAAAAATCAGGAAGCTACAGAAAAACTCAACAACACCGTCAACCAATTGCTTGGAAACTAAGCAATATACTTCTAATAATCTTTGGATCATAAAAGATGTCTCAAGGGGCGTTATAAAATATTTAAACTGAATAAAAATGCATTACTGTAAAACTATATTTAATATAGATTCTAATAAGTCAAGAATACATATTGTAATCTCCTGGGTAACCACTAAAAACTAACAAAATATATAACTATTCCAGTTTTCTATTGCTGTATAACAAACCACTCCAAAACTTAGCACTTCAAAACATCAATTTATTACTGTATTTCATAGTTCTGTGCGTTGACCATACTTAGCTTGGTGGTTCATGCTTGGGATCCTTGATATCATTTCAGGGGTTGCAGCTGGGACTGGATTCATCTGAAACATTGACTGGGCTGGAGGTCCCATGAGGCTTTTTAACTCGTATATCTTGCAGCTGTCATCCTCTTCATGGCCTGGACTTCTTACGTGCTGGCATAGGACTCCGGGATGAAGGACGTAAAAGTTGCCAAACTAGTTAAGAACTACACCTGGATCTCATCAAAGCCATTGCAGGACCTTCCCAGATGCAAGAGATTGAGAAGTAAACTCTGCTTCTTGATAGGAGAGTAACAAAGTAACACTAAAGGAGAACACGTAGCAATAGAAAATGTTATTGTTGCCATCTCTGGAAAACAGTCTTCTACAGTCTTCCCTTTGGACACAACAGTTCACATTCCTTCCATGGGCAAAATAAACCCACTCTGTCTCCCAAGTCCCCTAAAGTCTTATTCCAATATGGCATTGGCTTGAAGTCCAGGACCTTGTCATCTAAATCAATTACAAATGCGGCTAAGGCTCCTCAGGTGCTGATCCTAAAATCTTTATGAAAATGCAATAGGCATAGAACAGTCATCACAGTTTTGGAGAAAAACAACTTGGGAGATTAACATTATGAGATATCAAGCTTACTTACTATAAACTAATAATTAGGGGAAGGTGATATGGCACAAGAATAGTCAAATAGGCAAATGAAACCTAATAAGAGTGCAAAAATAGACCCATATATAGGACCAACTTCATTTTCAGCAAAAGTGCCAAGCAATTTAATGAGGAAGAAAGGAGAATGATTAAAGTTTTCCAATTTCTAATTTTAAGGGAAAAAGTTAGAGCTACTACTTCCCTTTAGACTTTCCATCTGGTATTATGTTAAAATTTTAAGGATCATCACTAAAAAGAATTTAAAAAGGATATAAATGTATAATCTAACAAAAAAAATGGAGGGGGAATAAAAAAACAAACTCCATACATTCAGTGGAAAGAAAGTAGGAACGGAGAAGAGCTTAAAAGGAGGGCAGAAGGGATGGTAGAGATAAACGCAAATATACCAATAATCAAAATAAATGTAAATGAGTTGAACTTTCCATCTCTATTCAAAGACAGGGATTAGAAGATTGGTTTCCCTTTAAACCAAGTTATATGTTATTCAAAGAGATATTAGAACTTAAGGACACAGAAAGGATGAAAGTATAACTATCTTAGAATCAGACAAATTAGATGTTAAGGCAAAAACATTAATAGAGATAAAAAGGTTGATGATATCATGATACAGATACAATTCACCTGGAAGACAACAGTAATTTTAATTTCACCTAACAATACAGTCTGAAATATTCATACCAAAAATGAACAGAAATATTAGGTTAAACAGACAAATCCATTACCTTAGTGAGAATTTTAACTCATCTTTCTCAGTAATTGACTGTATCAGTTTGCTTTTGGTAAGTAATACACCACCCCAAAATTTAGATGCTTAAAACAGCAATCACTTGTTAGCTCATTATATTGTGGGTCAGAAATTTAAACTGGGTTCATCTGGGTAATTCCTCTGTTGATCTTCACTAGGGCCATGTATGTTTGATGGCGTTGCTCACATGTCTATGAGTTTACTGGAGTGATAGATATCTGGCCCATATTTATCCCATTATCTATTAAGTTAACAGACCTTGTTCATGTGGTGGAAGATCAGAAAAGTAGCAAGGAAACAAATGTTAATGCACAAGCATTTTGCAAGCCTTTGCTTGCATCACATTTGCTAATGTCCCACTGGCTGAAAAAGGTCACATGACCAACCTGGTTGCAAAGTGTGGAAGAAGAGTTTCCATTTTTTTTTGATGCACCTGCTATCTCATTTCAAGGGTATAGATTCAGGTGGGAAAAGATTTTGTAACCATTTTTATAGTCTACATATTGATAGAGCAAGAAGACAAAAAAATTAGTAAGGCTCTAAGAACTTTTGAACTATACAAAAAGTTTTGTATGCTTTATATATAAAACTTGTACTCTACAATTAGAAAATATAAAATCTTTTAAAATGGACATAATACACCTATAAAAAATTAATAATATACAAAGCTACAAAACTATTCTCAGCAAAAAACCAAAGAACTGCTCCTTTATAAACCCCATTTTCAGGCCAAAACTCAGTTAAGCTAGGAATTAGTTACAAGATAACTATTTAAAAAGTGTATTTAGAAATTTTTTAATGTTTCTTAAAAATTAATTGATCAAAACAGAACTCATAATAGGAATTATAAAATATTTTGAATGCAAAATATTGGGAAGACTGTGGCATAATTTATGAGATATAGCTAAAGTGATATTTAGATAAAAATTCTAGCTTTAAATGTTTACATTAGAAAAGATGAACAATGTAAACTAATGAGTTGTGCACAGTAAGTTAGAAAAAGAACAACGGAATAAACTCAGGAAAGAAGAAGGAAGAAAGTGAAAAAGAACATAAAGTAATGAAATAGGAAACACAGATTCATTAGAAAGGTTCTATAAAAACAAATGCGAGTCTTTGAAAAGATTAATAGACATGTCTCTTACAAGACGAATACAGAAACAATGACAAAGGCGTATACACTGTTAAGAAAAAAGGAGAATTACAGATTCAGTGAGATTTGTAAATTAGAGACCCTGAACTCATTTAAACAAAACCAAATAAAGACAATATAAGAAAAAAATATTTATGAATCTAGCTGCAACTATAAGAAATAAAATATGATAAAACCATATGTGTATATAAATCAGGGTCAAGGAATTAAAGAATACTTCAACAGTTTAAAAAATCTGCCAATAAAATGCCATAGTGCCTGCAGGGAAAAAAATTGAAAATCTTTCAATGTCATTTAATACATAAATACTTTTGAAAGGGAAAAATATGATTATTCCAAAATATGCAGAAAAAATGTTTGATAAAATTCAACAGTTGACATGAATTGTATTTTTTTTTAAGAAAAACTTTTTACACAACAGCAATATAGGAGAATACTTTTTTTTTTTTTTTGAGTGAAGTTTCACTCTTGTCGCCCAGGCTGGAGTGCAGTGGCACGTTCTTGGCTTACTGCAATCTCTGCCTGTTGGATTCCGCGATTTTCCTGTCTCAGCCTCCCGAGTAGCTGGGATTACAGGCGCCCGCCCCTCGGCCTAGCTAATTTTTGTATTTTTTAGTAGAGGCGGGGTTTCACCATGTAGGCCATGGCTGGTCTCGAACTCCTGACCTCAGGTGATCCACCCGCCTTGGCCTCCCAAAGTGCTGGGATTACAGGCGTGAGCCACCGTGCCCAGCCAAAAACTTTCTTAATAATTGAAAGGAAAGTAGCAGACTTACAGCAAATGTATCATATTTAATAATGAAATATTATAAGTATCTTCAAAGTTACAAAACATGAACATCCATTATCACCACTATTATGGACTATGGTACTGAGATTCTAAAACGTTATGATAATAAAGAAATATGAATTACAAGAAATGCAAAAGGAAAATTTTTATTATTTGCAGATGATGTGAACATGTACATGGAAAACCTAAAAGTATTAAAGAACAAGACTATTAGAATAAACTAGTCATGGTAGTATGCACCTGGAGTCTCAGCTACTCAGAAGGTTGAGGTGGGTGGCTTGCTTGAGCCCAGAAGTTCAAGGCCAGCCTGGGCAACACAATGAGACCCCATCTCTTCATAAACTCTTAATATATTGGCAGCAAATAGATGAATGGAATAGAATGTAAAATTCAGAAACAGATCCACAAGTACATTAGAAATTAGGTGTAGGAAATAGGCACCACTTCAAATCAAGGGGAAATGATGGATTATTCAATAATGGTGCTATGAAAATTGGCTCACAATAAGGAAAGAAATGCTATTAGATGACTTTCATACTGTGCACAAAAATAATTTTCAGATATATTAAGGACCAAAATATGAAAAGTAAAACTTTAATACAGGAGAAAATATAGGTAGATATTTTAAAGGTTTGAGTAACAAAAAACACCAATGGCAAAAGGTAAGCAGTAGATAAGAGATATTTCAACATATGTAACAGATACAGATAAGTATTTCAAATATTTAAAGTACTGAAAGTCAACAAGAAAAAGACAATCCAGTAGAAAAATAGGCAAATGATAGTAAAAAGCAATTTCTAGGGGAAAAAGGTCATATAGAGAGATGCTCAATCTCACCTGTAATCAGAAAAGTACAAAATGAAGCAAAAAAATCAACTATGTTGAATCCATCAGATAGAAGAAAATTTAAGTCAGTTAATATTATGTGTTGGCAGGTGTGGGGGTAGTGAACACTCTTGTGCACTGCTAGTAAGTCTGTAAATTAATATAGCCTCCTTGAAGAGGAATATAGCGGTGATGCAGTCAAGCTCTCCCCTGGAAACAGATGGAGGATAATTCAAGGAGATTTGATTTACAAAGAGACTATGAAGATGTGAGCAGAGGAACTGTTACCACCTCCAGACCCAAAGGGACAAGGAGAAGGAGTAAAGGTTCATGGAACCCAGAAAGGGAAAATCCTGTAGAGATTGCTTTGAGAGGAGCAGTGCTCTTTGGTTGAGGGACACAGCACAAGAAATCTTGTAGGAGGGAGCTGGTGAATAAATACCTAGACTGCACTCTCCCTCAGATATTCTGCTGGGGTTCCTCATTGGATAAACCCAACCAGGAGCTGAAGGGCCCATTGATATAGTTCATAGAGTCAGCCTCCCAGGGCGGGGTAGGATGGAGAAACGAAGACTCTGAAGGGGCAAACAGAAGATAACTGGCAACATCAGTAGGTAACGAATTGAAAATATTTGTGCCCTACAACTAGCTATTCCATTGCTAAATATAGTTAAAGATATTTTGTTATGCATAAGGACACATGTACGTATGCATAGTACAATACTGTTGAGAAGAATAAGTGAAAAACAACTCAAAATTTTATCAGTGAGGGAATAGAGAGGTAAAATATGGGATAAACATGTGATGGCTTACTGTAGAGCAGTTACATGGAATTAATTACATCTTCACTTTTTACATGAATGAATCTGAAAACATATTGATGGAAAAAGTAAAGAACAGAATGAAGCCACATTAGTATAACCCCATATTAGTTGGGAATGTCTTTAGCACCACTGACAGAAAACTTAGCAACAGTTGCCTAATCAAATAGGGGTTTACTTTTCTCATGCTGTAAGAAGTCCAGAGGTAGACTATCCAGAGCTGGTGCAGCTGCTCTAGGATATATACAAGGAGGGTTCTTTCTGTCTCACTGTTCTTAGTGTATGGCTCCATCTTATGGCTTTGAGTTATTTAGTAACAGCCCCAATGCTTAAAATGGAACATTTCAGTTTATTTAGCAATTCTATTAACCTGGGCTTTTCCATGTCTGTAGTATTAGTTTTCAAATAGACTTGAAGTAAGTAAATACTTTTAAAATCAGGTGAATTCAAATCAAGAAGAAGCTGAGAAAATATGTATATCTCAAGTGCATAACCTCTGGTGCCCATGATGGTATGTAAAATGTCTCAGGAAGATGAGGTCCTCTGTGTGACTTGGGGAGGTGAAAGTGTAGGTAGGTGTCAGGATAAGTACCAAGTAGACAATCTGAACAGGATTGAGTCACGTACATTTCCACACCGCCACCAATCTTCATCTATGGAACAATAAGAATGCAATCTCTAGTTGTCTCCATTATCACAAGAGGGTTTAATAAGTTTGGCTTTATATACAGTGGTTTCTGCTTCTAACCTGAACTGAGTGCACATCGTTGCATTTGAGTAGGTACAGTTTGTTGAAGAGGAAGAAGAGAAATAGAGGGAGTCTTCTGATAATTTATTCTCTGTTTGACTATTATCTTGTGGATTCTGAATATGTCTGTGCCAGTTTAGATAATTTAAGTATTTTTAATTGTCACTATATTATAGAAAATATTTCTTTCAAACAAAAATATGGCAATTTGAAAAATCTGACTCCTTTTCTCACACAGAGTATCACTTTTGGTGCAAGGCACTATAACATATGCTTTATTATGAATAAATAACAACAGTAGAAATTATACTGACTACCATTTATTCAGTTTATACCATGTAGCAGGTATTGTAGAAAATCATTTATATGGCTTAGTTCACTTAATCCTTATAGCAACCTTATTTATTTTATTAAATAAGCTTATTATTATTATTATTATTGAGATGGAGTTTCGCTCTCATTGCCCAGGCTGGAGTGCAGTGGCACGATCTTGGCTCACTGCAACCTCCGCCTCCTGGGTTCAAGTGATTCTCCTGCCTCAACCTCCTGAGTAGCTGGGATTACAGGCATGCACCACCACACCCGGCTAATTTTGTATTTTTAGTAGAGATGGGGTTTCTCCATGTTGGTCAGGCTGGTCTTGAACTCCCAACCTCAGGTGATCCGCCCACCTCAGCCTCCCAAAGTGCTGGGATTACAGGCGTGAGCCACCGCACCCAGTCTAAATAAGCTTATTAAAATATGGGTTTGATTACATTAGCTAAATGACTGGCATATAGTAAATGCCCAATTAAAAGTGTTATTTTTAGTATAATTATTGTTATTTTATAGATGACATGGTAGATACATAAAGGGCTTAGGTAGTTTTCTGAAAGCTGCATAGCTAGTAAGTGGTAGAGCTGAAATTGGTACTTGGATCTGTCTGGCTCCAAGTCTACATTAACTATAAAACTCTACAACAGCTTCTGTGACATTGCATTTAACACTTGAACAAAAACCCTAGCTCAGGATGATATTTATGTTTTGGATTAGGAAACTAGGTGTCATAGAAAATAATTATTAATAATAATCATTTTCTTCATGACCTATTCAAGGGCACTTCTGGTTGGTGACAGAGTTGGGTTCCCTGAGAAGAAAATCCTGGTGGAGATTAGTATATGGGACACATTAGGAAGTGCTCTGGAACGCAATACTTGTGCAAGGAAAGGCAAGGAAATAGGATTAGGCAGAGGGAGAATATGGGGTGTGATGCCCTCTCAGTGAAGGCCTCAGCCCTCCCCACTGGGAGTTCTAAAGTGGGATTGTCTTTCAGAGTTGTCTTGAGTTGGGATGAGGGCCCCTGAAATTGGGGCCTTTCTATCCCTAAGTTGATCAGTCATTTCTGGGAATAGGAAATGCTATAGGGAACTCAGCTATCTTTGTCAGAGGAAACTCTCATAGAAAGCTGAGGGCTTAGGGCTGTCTGCTAACTGCACTCCAGCCCCTGGAGATAAGTCACTTATTCTTAAATGGAGATTTGAGAGCCACATCACACATCCACTTCAGTAAACAAAACTTTATTAAGAAAATAAATCTACTATTTTTCTTTCATCCTATGCTGGTATTCCCATTTTATTTAGAAAATGATGTGAGGACTTTGTATAATAACTAACCTTTTGTTTCCATATTTTAAGTTCAATCTTGGTACACCAGAGCTAACCGTGTATGTTAATTGTAATATTACCACTAATACGACAGTTAATTATAATATTACCACCAGCGTAACAGTTAATTATAATAACACAGCTAACTTAATAGTTTATTTATTTATTTATTTATTTTTTTGAGACGGAATCTTGCTCTGTCGCCCAGGCTGGAGTGCAGTGGCGCGATCTCGGCTCACTGCAAGCTCCGCCTCCCGGGTTCACGCCATTCTCCTGCCTCAGCCTCCCGAGTAGCTGGGACTATAGGCGCCCGCCACCACGCCCGGCTAATTTTTTTGTATTCTTAGTAGAGACGGGGTTTCACCGTGTTAGCCAGGATGGTCTCGATCTCCTGACCTCTTGATCCGCCCTCCTCGGCCACCCAAAGTGCTGGGATTACAGGCGTGAGCTACCACGCCCAGCCTAACTTAATAGTTAATTGTAGTATTACCACTGAAAATTCTAGGTGTTTTCATACTCTGTATTGGGGTTATGAACTCCATATGCAACACCAAAAATTGTTTTAATTGAATGAATCTTGAATCTATGATGAGAAGTTGGTTTAAATCTGGCTTAACTCTCTTCTAAAATATTTCACACATAGGGAACTTTGCCAGTTTTTCATTTGTAGCTGTTTACTTTGTAGGAGTGTTTGGTAGGAAGGTTATAGGTTGAGGTTTACCCCTACTCCTATAGGGAAAAGTAAGTGAATCTATCACTACACTCTCAACTGTAAAAAAAATTGTTAAAAAACAAAAACAAAAAAAATTTGACCACTCTCTCCAATGAAACAAAGTGTGTTTTTCTTTTTACAAAAGTTTACGTCTTTAAATGATGCTAATCCTACCATTTCTCTTAATAGCAAAAATATTTAAAAAATTTTTTTTTTTTTAGAGATTGGGTCTTACTCTGTTCCCCAGGATGGAGGGCAGTGGTGCAATCATAGCACACTGCAGCCTTGAACTCCTGGACTAAAGTAGTCCTCCCAGCTCAGCCTCCCGAATAGCTGGGACTACAGGCATGTACCACCATGTCTGGCTGATGTTTTTAATTTTTTTTTTTTAAAGAGATGGGGTCTTGCTTATGTTGTTGCCCAGGCTGGTCTCTAATGCCTCGCCTCAAGCGATCCTCCTGCCTTTGCCTCCCAAACATTGGATTATAGGTATAAGCTACATGCCTGGCCTAAGTATTTAAATTTTCTGATCTCTGATCTCATATAAAAAATGTAATATATGGTTATAGTGCTTGCACATACTAAACACTCAGTGATTGTTTAATGAATTAAAATGTCTTTATAAGTCAGCTTCCCAAAACTATTATTGCTGGCAACAGCCAAATATTAAGAATAACTCTCATAATAGGAATCTCTAAATGTGAGCTCAACAGGAAAATCACTTATGAGGGGTTCAGTTTTGTCTAAGCATTGATTCATGTACATAAAGCTCCTAATGGCTTTGTTCTAATTTTAAGAATTCCAAATCAGATCCATTTCTGAGGATGGCATTATTCTGATTAATTTAGTCAGGCTGATCATCTATTTTACAGATGAGGAAACCAAGACCCAGAGAATGCACAGCTAAAAACAACAGGGCTAGAATCTAGGATACCTCTGTTCTATCTCTAAATTTAGAGATAAGAGAGAAATTAGGGGTTGAGAAGGGACAGCATACAACAGCAGACTTGGAACTCACAAAAGAAAAATAATAAAGAAGATTAAAGTGTTAGAAAGATACCAGAAAGGAAGCAAATTCATGGAAACAATTATAAAATATCTGTTGAGAAGAAGGTGAAAAATACTGTCTACTGAAATAAGTTCAGAGATAGTGCCATTCTTGAAAATGTCTTCATTTACTCTCCCTCCAAAAATGTTATACAGTATTAAAAACTTGTTAATTTAATATAAAATATTGAGAAGATAATCTGAATTCACAGGTAAAGAAATATAATATAGCATTGCTCAAATGGTTTAAAATTAGTTTTTCTAATAACTAATGAATGGTGTCACATAAGTGCAGCATAACATTTTTATTGGCACTTAAAATAAATTTATTACTCACTAGTGGATATGCCGAAAAGAAAATATCCACCAAAATTCCACCCCCCACAGAGCTAAAAATGATTATTTATTAATCAGTGACAGAGTGACTTGGAGTGCAAAACAGAAATCATCATGGTTATCTATGTTCTGAAAGATTAACTATCATCATAGTGTTAAGATCAAAAAAAGGTTGGCACAAAACTTCCCATAAAAAAAAAAAAACCTCAGTTTTGATTCCGTTCCTTGAAATTGTGGCTGGATTCATTTTTTTCTCATTCTACTTCCTTAGTATTTTTTAATTTTAATTTTTTATTTCAGTAGGTTTTTTGGGAACAGGTGGTATTTGGTTACATGGATGAGTTCTTTAGTGGTGATTTCTGAGACTTTGGTGCACCCATCACTTGAGCAGTGTACCCTGTACCCAATGTATAGTCTTTTATTCCTCATCCCCCTCCCACCCTTTTCCCTGAGTCCCCAAAGTCCACCTTTGTGTCCTCATAGCTTAGCTACCACTTATGAGTGAGAATATATGATGTTTGGTTTTCCATTCCTGAGTTACTTCACTTAGAACAATGGTCTCCAGTTCCATCCAGGTTGCTGCGAAGGCCATTATTTCATTCCTTTTTATGGCTGAGTAGTATTCCATGGTATATCTATACCACATTTCCTTTATCCATTTGTTGATTGATGGGCATTTGGGCTGGTTCCATGATTTTGAAATTGCAGATTTTCACACTGCTATAAACATGCATGTGCAAGTATCTTTTTCATATGACTTCTTTTTCTCTGGGTAGACACCCAGTAGTGGGATTGCTGGATCAAATGGTAGATCTACTTTTAGTTCTTTAAAGAATCTCCACACTGTTTTCCATAGTGGTTGTACTAGTTTACATTCCCACCAGCAGTGTAAAAGTGTTCACTTTTCACCACATCCACGTCAGCATCTATTTTTTTTATTTTTTGATTATGGCCATTCTTGCAGGAGTAAGATGGTATTGCATGTGGTTTTGATTTGCATTTCCTTAATCATTAGTGATATTGAGCATTTTTTCGTGTTTGTTGGCCATTTGTACATCTTCTCTTGAGAATTGTCTACTCATATCCTTAGCCCACTTTTTGATGTGATTGTTTGTTTTTCTCTTGCTAATTTGTGAGTTCCTTATAGATTCTGGATATTAGTCCTTTGTCAGATGCATAGTTTGCAAAGATTTTGTTTAACTCTATGGGTTGTCCGTTTACTCTGCTGGTTATTTATTCTGCTGTGCAGAAGCTTTTTAGTTTAATTAAGTCCCATCTATTTATCTTTGTTTTTGTTGCATTTGCCTTTGGGTTCTTGGTCATGAAGCCTTTGCCTATGCCAATGTCTAGAAGGGTTTTTCTGATGTTATCTTCCAAAATTTTTATGGTTTCAGGTATTAGATTTAAGTTTTTCATACATTTTGAGTTAATTTTTGTATAAGGTGAGAGATGAGGATCCAGTTTTATTCTTTTACATGTGGCTTGCCAATTATCCCAGCACCATTTGTTGAATAGGGTGTCCTTTCCACACTTTATGGTTTTGTTTGGTTTGTTGAAGATCAGTTGGCTATAAGTATTTGGCTTTATTTCTGGATTCTCTCTTCTGTTCCACTGGTCTATGTGACTATTTTTATACCAGTACCATGCTATTTTGGTAACTATAGCCTTATAGTATAAAGTTAAGTGATGCCTCCAGATTTGTTCTTTTTGCTTAGTCTTGCTTTGACTATGTGGGCTCTTTTTTGGTTCCATATGCATTTTTGGATTGTTTTTTCTAGTTCTGTGAGAATGATGGTGGTATTTTGATGGGAATTGCTTTGAATTTTTGGTTGCTTTTGGCAGTATGCTCATTTTCACATGAGCATGGAATATGTTTCCATTTGTTTGTGTCATCTATGATTTCTTTCAGCAGTATTCTGTAGTCTTCCTTGCGGAGGTCTTTTTACCTCCTGGGTTAGGTATATTCATAAGTATTTTATTTTTTTTCCAGTAAAAAGGGTTGAGTTTTTTATTTGATTCTCAGCTTGGTCACTACTAGTGTATAGCAGTGCTACTGATTTCTGTACATTCATTTTGTATCCCAAAACTTTACTGAACTCATTTATCAGTTCTAGGAGATTTTTTGATGAGCCTTTAGGATTTTCTAGATATACAGTCATATCACTGGCAAACAGTAACAGTCTGACTTCCTCTTTACCAATTTGGATGCCCTTTATTTCTTTCTGTTGTCTGATTGCTCTGGCTAGGACTTTCAGTACTTGGTTGAATAGAAGTGGTGAAAGTGAGTATCCTTGTCTTGTTCCAGTTCTCAGGGGGAAAGCTTTCAACTTTTCCCCATTCAGTATAATGTTGGCTGTGGTTTTGTCATAGATGGCTTTTATTACCTGAAGGCATGTCCCTTCTATGTTGATTTTACTGAAGGTTTTAATCATAAAAAGATGCTGGATTTTGTCAAATGCCTTTTCTGCATCTATTAAGGTTTTCTTTTTTAATTCTCTTTATGTGGTGTATCACATTTATTGACTTGTGTATGTTAAACCATCCCTGCATCCCTGGTATGAAATCCACTTGAACACGGTGGATTACCTTTTGGATATGCTGTTGGATTCCATAGCTAGTATTTTGTTAAGCATTTTTACATCTATCTTCATCAGGGATATTGGTCTGTAGTTTTCTTTTTTTATGTCCTTTCCTGGTTTTGGTATTAGGTTGATACTGGCTTTGTAGAATGATTTAGGGAGGATTCCCTCTTTCTCTATCTTTTCAAGTAGTGTCAATAGGATTTGTACCTCATTGGATGAGAAGTGTCTTTGAATTTCTAATAGAATTAAGCTGTGAATCCATCTAGTCCTGGACTTTTTTTTTGTTGGCAATTTTGTAATTACCATTTCAATCTTGCTGCTTGTTATTGGTCTGTTCAGAGTTTTTGTTTTTTCTTGGTTTAATCTAGGAGGGTTGTATATTTCCAGGAATTTATCCTGGAAGGTGTTCAGTTTAGCCTTGAATGATATTTTGTATTTCTGTGATACTGGTTGTAATATCTCCTATTTCATTTCTAATTGAGCTTATTTGGATCTTCTCTCTTTTTTCTTGGTTAATCTCACGAATGGCCTATCAATTTTATTTATCTTTTCAAAGAACCAGCTTTTTGTTTCATTTATCTTCTGCATTTTTTTGTCTGTTTCAACTTCATTTAGTTCTGCTCTGTTCTTGGATATTTCTTTTCTTTTGCTGGATTTGGGTTTGTTTGTTGATGAATAGAATGTATATTTTGCAGTTGTTGGTTAGAATGTTCTGTAAATATCTGTGAAGTCCATTTATTCTAGGGTATAGTTTAAGTCCATTGTTTCTGTGTTGACTTTCTGTCTTGATGACCTGTCTAGTGCTGTCAGTGGAGTATTGAATTCTCCCACTATTATTGTATTGCTGTCTATCTAATTTCTTAGATCTGGTAGTAATGGTTTTATAAATTTGGGAGCTCCAGTGTTAGGTGCATATATATTTAGGATGTGATATTTTCCTGTTGGACTAGTCCATTTATTATTATGTAATGTCCCTCATTGTTTTTTTAAACTATTGTTGCTTTAAGGCCTGTTTTGTCTAAGAATGGCTACTCCTGCTTGTTTTTGGTGTCAATCGCGTGGAATGTCTTTTTCCACCCCTTTACCTCAAGTTTATGTGAGTCTTCGTGTGTTAGGTGAGTCTCTTGAAGATAGCAGATACTTGGTTGGTGAATTCTTATGCATTCTACCATTCTGTATCTTTTAAGTGGAGCATTTGGGCCATTTACATTCAATGTTAGTTTTGAGAAGTGAAGTACTATTCTATTCATCATACTAGTTGTTGCCTCAGTACCTTGTTTTTGTTTTCATTGTGTTATTGTTTTATAGGTCCTGTGAGATTTATGCTTTAAGGAGGTTCTATTTTGGTGCACTATGAGGATTGGTTTCATGATTTAGAGCTCCTTTTAGCAGTTCTTGTAGTGCTGGCTTGGTAGTGGTGAATTCTCTCAGCATATGTTCATCTGAAAGAAAAAAAAACTATCTTTCCTTTATTTATGAAGCTTAATTTCCCTGTATGCAAAATTCTTGGCTGATAATTGTTTTGTTTAAGGAGGCTAAAGACAGTATCCCAATTCCTTTAGCTTGTAGGGTTTCTGCTGAGAAATCTATGTTAATCTGATAGGTTTTCCTTTCTAGGTTACCTGATGCTTTTGCCTCACAGCTCTTAAGATTATTTCCTTCGTTTGACTTTTGATAACCTGATGACCATGTACCTAGCTGATGATCTTTTTGTGATGAATTTCCTGGGTGTTTTTGAACTTATTGTATTTAGATGTCTAGATCTCTGCAAGGCCAGGGAAATTTTCCTTGATTATTCCTTCAAATATGTTTTCCAAACTATTAGATTTCTCTTCTTCCTCAGGAATACCAGTTATTCTTAGGTTTGGTTGTTTAACGTAATCCCAACTTCTTGGAGGCCTTTGTCCATTTTTTGTCTTTGTTTTTGTCAGATTGGGTTAATTCAAAATCCTTGTCTTTGAGCTCTGAAGTTCTTTCTTCTACTTGTTTGATTCTATTACTGAGATTTTCCAGTGTGTTTTGCATTTCTCTGAGTGTGTCCTTCATTTCCAGAAGTTGTGATTGTTTTTTATGATGTTATCTGTTTCTCTGGAGATTTTTTCTGTCCACATCCTGTATTAATTTTTTGATTTAAGTTAGTATTCACTTTTCTCTAGTGTCTCCTTGAATAGCTTAGTAATTGACCTTCTGAATTGTTTTTCTGGCAATTCAGAGATTTATTCTTGGTTTGGATCCATTGCTGTTGAGCTAGTGTGATCTTTTGGGGATGTTAAAGAATTGTTTTTCTGGTTCCTTTTCATTTGGGTAGACAATGTCAGAGGGAAGATCCGGGGCTCAAGGACTATTGTTCAGATTCTTTTGTCCTACAGGGTGCTCCCTTGATGTGGCACTCTCCCTCTTCCCCTGGATATGGGGCTACCTGAGAGCTGAACTGCAGTGATTGTTATTTCTCCTCTGGGTCTAGCCACCCAGTGGAGCTACTGGGCTCCAGGCTTGTACCGAGGAGTGTCTGCAAAGAGTCCTGTGACGTGATCTGTCTTCAGGTCTTTCAGCAGTGAATACAACACCTGCTCCGGTGGATGTAGCAGGGGAGTGACATGGACTCTGTGTGGGTCCGTGATTGTAGTTTTGTTTAGTGCCCTGGTTTTGTGTTGGTTGGCCTCCAGCCAGGAGGTGGTGCTTTCAAGACAGCATCAGCTGCCGTAGTATAAGGAGGATATAAGCTTGCCCTAGGGTGACCTGGATAAGTATTTGGGTTTCTCAGGTGGTGGGCCGAGCCATAGAACTCCCAAGAGATTATGCCCTTTGTCTTCGGCTAGCAGGACAGGTAGAGAAAGACCATTAGGAGACCATAAGTGTTAGGTGTGTCTGAGCTCAGACTCTTTGGGTGGGGCTTGCTGTGGCTGCTGTAAGGGATGGGGGTGTGTTTCTCAGGCTGATGTAGTTACATTCCCAGGGCGATTATGGCTGCCTCTGCTGCATCATATAAATTGCCAGGAAAGTGGGGGAAAGCCGGTAGTGACAGGCCTTACCCAGCTCCCATGCAGCCTGAAAGGCCAGTCTCACTCCCACTGTGCCCCTCCAACAGCACCAAGTTTATTTCCAGGCAGTCAGTGAGCAGGGCTGAGAACTCGCCCCAAGCTACAAGCCTCCCTGCTGAAAAAGCAAGCGGGACTTTCAGATTTCACACCTCTCCACCTGCTGCGGTTTCTGTGCTCATATCTGCACTCCCCATGCACCCCCTCCCCCAGATTCTGTCCAGGAAACTTTGTGTTTTGTCAAAATTGTTACAAAGTTCAGCTGGAAGTTTCCTTCTCCCTGTGGTCTTTCCCCAATGCCACTGGGAGTCCTCCCCAAGGACCCCTGTGAGACAGTCAGGAATGGCTTCCCTGGGAACTGAGAGTGCCCACAGGGCTCTTCCTGCTGCTTCCTCTACCCCTATATTTCGCTCGGTTCCCTAAATTAGTCTCAGCTCCACGTAAGGTCAAATCCTTCTCCTGTGATCTGGACCTTCAAGCTCCCCAGTGAGGATGTGTGTTCTGGGGAAGACATCCCCTTCTCACACTTCGGACACTCACAGTTTTTTTGGACATTTCATAGAGCCTGCAGCAGCAAGCTGCTTCCTTAAGAGGGTCTGTGGATTCTCTTGGCTTTCTTTGTCTGTTCCTGTGGTAGTTCTTGGAGCAAAAGTTCATGATGTGTGTCTCCACATGCTGCTATGTCCATCCGAGAGGAAGCTGCAATTTAGCCCTGCCTCCTACCTGCCATTTTTCCCTGCTATCCCCTGGATTCATTTTGGACTGATACCCTTTTAGACATTTAAATCTTGTTTCCTATATTTAATAAATATAATTCATCTAAATTAGGTATTACTGGAAATACCTTCCACAGGAAAGCCTTCAAAATTAACAGTGTAGCCTTGCTTTATGTATCATTTATCTAGCCCCAATGTAATCTTGTCAAACCTAGGTGGTCTTTTCCTTTTGCTTCAAATAGACTTTAGGTGCTCTTAAAATTTTCAGCATCCTAGAGTACTAACCTAAATTTTCAGCATCCTATAATGTTAACTTAAAGCTTATAGAAAAGATACATAGCTGGTGTTTCTGGCTTTTAAAAAAGAATCGTACACAGCATTCTGGGGTAAGCTCTATACTAAGAACAAAGCAGATACCCCAGAAATACTGATTAAAGAGTTTTACTGCCAGGATGGTAGTATGATGAATGTCATAAATGCACTCCCCAGAGAAACAAGCAAAGCTGGAGAAAACTATAAAAATGCAACCATTTAAAGTCTTTAGAAAATGTCCCAAGGACACGGAGCAAATGCAGAAACATTTATTCAAGAAAATCTGCTAAAACTCAGCACAAACAATGAGACTGTAGCACTTGAAGCCATGATCCACTGTCACCATATCCCCAGCCCCAAGCCAAAACAGCTTAGCAGAAGCTCCACTCTGGATGGATATGGTCCAGAAGATGAGCTCCCTCTCCTCCTCAGCTCCCAAACAAGTGCTACCATATCTCACCTGAAGCAGCAGCCTACCAGCATTTCTTATCCCCTTTGACTCAAATGTGAAGTGACCACATTCTGGTGAGTATGGCTGAGAGGTTGAGGGATCTCTCCCTTCACTGAGCCCCATAGGATGGGGACTCTTCCCCCAGACAAGGAAGGCTGAGAATACTAAGGCCCAGGATATTAAGACCCTGAATTCCTTCACCCCGCTTGCTGAAAGACAGAGGTTCCATGCTGTGAGAAACAAACCAAGAAGACCAGAGGCTACTGCTCCACCCAGCACCTGGAATAGTGGCTCAGAGATTCCGCCCATGATAAGAAGCAGTCCCTAAGAAAAAAGTGGCTCAAAAGCTCTCCCCAAAGGAACTGACTTTATGTAAAACAGAATGTGTGGAAATTCAAGCCTAAGGACACTCTGGAAAACAATAGCTCCTCTTAATTAGGAACAAGTTAAATTCTAGGCCAGCTAGTTTACCATAGAGAACCCCAGGGAAAGAGACAACTAAGAAGGGTCCTCTTGGGGTCAGAATACACCTCAGAGGCTGGCCTTAAAAACTACTTCTGTCCAGTTTTAATTCTATCAGAATACAGAGTAATTTATTCCCTAAACTATGTCAAAAACAATAGAGCAATTTTCCAGTAATTAGTGGAGCCTAAGGGCTGGGTGTAACACACAGTGAGCCACACAGCCTAGAAGGAAGATTAGAGAAACAAGCAGTTTAAAAGAGCCCTGCTAAAAACCACTGTCATCCCAGGGTCACTATATATGCCCAAGACTGCCCTCTCTGAGAAGAAACATCAAGGACTTCACAATTTGGGGTAAGTAGACTTCACTAATATAGTCCAGCCAAATCACTAAACAAAGAAACAAGCAAACAATTCCTTGTGGGGAGGGAAAGAATAATCAGTATCTAGAATTGCTAGAATATATAACCTAAAATATCCAGTTTTCAACAAAAATTATGAGACGTGCGAAGAAATAGGAAAGACTGATCCACACATAAGAAAAAGAGCAGGCAACAGAAACTAACTGTGAGAGGGGCTAAATGTCATATTTAACAAAGGCTTCAATGAAGCCATTATAAATATGTTCAAAGAACTGAAAGAAACCATGGTTAAGGAAGTAAAGAAAGGTACGAAGAAAATGTCTTATCATAGAGAATATCAATAAAAAGAAATCATAAAAAAACCCAAAAGGGAATTCTGAAATTGAAAAAAGTACAATAAATGAAATGTAAAAATTCATTACAATGGCTCAACAGTCAGTTTGAACTGGCAGAAAAAAGAATCAGTGAACTCGAAGATAAATGAAAAGATGATATAATCTGAAAAGGAGAGTGAAAATAGAATGACGAGAAATAAAAAGAGTCTCAGAGAAACCTGGGACACTTTTGGGTATACCAACATTGGTATAATGGAATGACCAGAAGGTGAGGAGAAAGAAAAAGAAAGAGAAAAAAACATTAAAAAAAATAATGGCCGCAAAGTTCCCACATTTGATGAAAAACATTAATCTACACATCCAAAAAGCTCTGTGAACTCCAGCTAGGATACATGCACAGGTCCATGTGGGGGCTAAAAAGCAGTGGGATGGCATATTTAAAGTGCTGAAAAGAAAACTCTAAAGACCTGTCAATCAAGAATCCTATATCTAGCAAAACTTTCTTTCAACAACAAAAACAAAATAAAGTCATTTCCAGATAAACAAAAACTGGAAGAATTCATTGTTAGCAGACCTACCTTATCAGAAATATTAAACAAAGTTTTTAAGAGAAAGTAAACCCAGATAGTTCTCTAAATCTGTTACTTGTGGCAGGTATCTGAGTTACCAGCAGCATATCCATATGTGTCCACGGTAACTTCAAGTCTTGCCTCCTTGGAAGAAAGAATTTGATTGAGGAGCATAAAGCGGAAAAAGGGACTGAGGCAAGTTTCAGAGCAGGAGTGGAATTTTATTAAAAAGGCTTTAGAACAGGAAAGAAACGAAAGAACACTTGGGAGAGACCCAAGTGGGTGTCTTGGAGAACAAGTGCAGTGCCTAACCGTGATCCTAGGACTTTATAGGCTGCCATCTTGCACCCTTTTCCTGTGATTCTGCCCTTAGTATAGGCTGCCCACATGTGCAGTGCCCCCCCCACCCCCTTACCTCTAGGAAGTGAGCACGTACAGTGTGTTCAGGAAATTATATGCATGCCCATCTGAGGCCTTCCTCCCATTTCTGGTGTAGTGCCCCCAAAGGTCATACTTCACCATTTTGTCTTTTAATATGCATGCCCAGGAAGTTGCTTTTCCTTGGTGTCTGCATTCAATTAACACTTTAATGTTAACAGCTGTAGATCATCAGGAGATTGTCTCTCCCTGGAGCCCTGGTGCCAGCTGCCAAATTAGAATTATTGTTTTCAGAGAGGCAGTGTGGTAATTGTCAAACCATCACCTGACTTTCCTAGTGGGTCAGGGAGAAGAGCCTTCTCTTGTCTCGCTAATGTCTATATAACTACTGTAACAAATCCACACAAAAAGTACAAAATGGTAAAGGTATCTATATAATTATAAAAGATAGCATAACTGCTTATTTCTTTCTTCTCTTAATGGTTTGAAAAGCTATTGTATATATCAATGTGTATACAATTGCATTGTTGAGCCTATGATGGATAGAAGTGTATTATATTTGAAAATAAGAGAACAGCAGAAGTCAGAGGGAGCAGGGTTGTATTAGAGTAAGAAAATAACAACAGATGGTAACTTGAACCCACAGGAACAAAAGAAGAGAACCAGAAATGGCAAATATGAGTGTAAATATAACAAATTCTAAATACAAATTTGCTCATATTTCTGTTCTCAACTTCTTTAGTAACGTGAAATTATGTAAAGTAATAATTACAATACTATAATATTGGGTCAGTAACTTATATAATTGTAATAGACATTATAATAATTCAAGAAGATGAAGGACGGAAGAGAGCTATACAAGAGTAACATTTCTATATCTCACTCAAATTAAGTTAGTATAAATCTAAAGTAGATTGTTATAAGATGTATATGGTAAGTCCTAAAGCAACTTCCAAGAAAATAACTTGAAATATAGTTCTAAAAAATCACCAGAGGAACTAAAATGTTACATTGGAAAATATTCACTTAATGTAAAAGAAAGCTGTAAAAGAGAAATAAAGAAACAGAAAATATAAGAAACATATAGAAAACAAAAAGTATAATGGCATGTGAATCCAACTATGCCGATAATAACATTAAATGTGAGTAGATTAAAAAGTTCAATTAACAAGCAGATTGTCAGACTGGATTAAAAAAACCCTCAATATCTACTAATATGTTCTTTATAGAAGACACACCAGAAATTCAAAGATATAAACAGGTTGAAAGAAAAAGGATGATAAAAGATACACCATGATGCAAATAGCAACCATAAGAAATCAATAGTGTCTATACTATCAGACAAAATAGACTTTAAGACAAAAAAAGTCACTACTAATAAAGAGGATCTTTTTATAATGATAAAAGGGTCAATCCATCCAGAAGACATAGCAATTATATATAAAAATAACAACAGAGTCCCAAAATAACGTGAGACAAATGATGACAGAAATGAAGGAAGGAATAGTTAACTGAACAATAATAGTTGAAAACTTCAATACCCCACTTTCAATAATGAACAGAACAACTAGGCGGAAGATCAGCTTCTATCTGGAAATAGAAGACTTGAACAACACTATATACAACTATATACAAACTGGACCTAACAGATATTTACAGAATATGTCATCCAACAATAGCAGAACACACATTCTTCTCAAGCACACATGGACTATTCTACAAGATAGACCATACGTATGCTAGGTCATAAAACAAGTTTCAATAAATTTAAAAGGATGGCAATCAGACAAAACACGTTTTCTGATCACAATAAAGTAAAACTCGAAATTAATAGCTATAAGGAAGTTTGGGAAATTAACAAATATGTGGAAGTTAACATACTCTTAAAAGTACCAGGCGTGGTGGTCCACACCTGTAATCCCAGCACTTTGGGAGGCCAAGGCGGGTGGATCAGAAGGTCAGGAGATCGAGACCATCCTGGCCAACATGGTGAAACCTCGTCTCTACTGAAAATACAAAAATTAGCTAGGCATGGTGGAGCATGCCTGTAATCCCAGCTACTTGGGAGGCTGAGGCAGAAGAATCGCTTGAACCTGGGAGTCGGAAGTTGCAGTGAGCTGAGATCGTGCCACTGCAATGCAGCCTAGTGACAGAGCAAGACTCCATCTCCAAAAAAAAAAGAAAAAGAAAAAAAAGAACCAATGGGTCAAGGAAGAAATCACTGGAAAAATTAGAAAATAAGTTAAGATGAATAGAAATGAACACATAATATACAAATACTTACAGGATGCTTCTAAAGCAGTGCTTACAAGGAGATTTATAGTGTTAAACATAAATGTTGAAAAAGATCAAATGTCCCAAGTCAACAACTTAACTTTTTATCTTGAGACAATGGAAAAAAGAATATATAATAAGGATTAAAGCAGTAATTAAATAAATGAATAATAAGAATAAAGGAAGTCTCCATAGCCAAATGTTGTTCTTTAAAAAGATCAACAAAATAGAAAAACTGTTAGCTAGACTGACCTAAACAAAGGAAGAGAAAAGACTAAAAATATTAAAATCAGAAATGAAAGATGTTACTATCAACCTTACAGAAAAAATTACAAGGAAATACTATGAACCTTATGCCAACAAGTTAGATAATGTAGATGAAACAGAAAAACTCCCAGAAAGACGCAAACTTCTGAAATTGACTCAAGAAGAAATGAAATGCTGAAATAGACATAAGAAATTGAATTAGTAACAAAAAACTTCCCACACAGAAAAATGCAGGCCTAGATGGCCTTACTGGTAAATACTATCAAATGTTTAAAGAAGAATGAATACCAATTTCTTCATGAACTCCTCCAAAAAACAAGAGGGAACATTTTTTTAACTCATTCTATTAGTTATTATCCTGATAAAACCAGATAAAGACATTATAAGAAAACTACAGATTAGTATTACTTGTGAATATAGATGGAAAAATCCTCAACAAAATACCAGAAAATCAAATCCAGCAATATTTAGAAAGAATTAAACACCATGGCCAAGAGGGGTTTCTCCCAAGAATGCAAGACTGGTAACACCAAATCGATAGACTAAAAGACAAAACTGCATGATTATGGGAATAGATGTAAAAACATTTGGCAAAATTCAACATGCATTTATGATAAAAGCACTCAACAAATTAGCAACAGAGAGGGATTTCCTCAACCTTATAAAAAGCATTTATGAAAAACCCACAGCTCACATAATACTTGATGGTGAAAGACTGAATCCTTTCCCCCTAAGATCAGGTATAAGACAAGGATGTTTGCTTTTGTTACTTCTATCTATTTAACATTGTACTGCAGGGTCTAGCCAGGGCAATTATGCAAGAAAATGTAATGAAAGGCATGGAGATTGTAAAAGAAGAAGTAAAATTATGTCTATTTGCAGAGAATGTGATTTTGCATACAGAAAATCCTAATAAGTCTGACAAAAAATAATTAGAAATAATAAGTTCAACAGGGCTGCAGGAATCAAGACAAATATACAATAATTAATTGTATTTCTATATCATAGCAATGAGCAAACTGAACATGAACTTAAGAAAACAATAGCATAAGAAAAACATGCTTAGGAATACATTTGACATAAGAAGAGCAAAATTTATACCCTGGAAACTATAAAACATTGCTGAAAGAAATTAAAGATCTCAATAAATGGACAGACATCCATGTTCATGGATCAGATGATTTAATATTAAGATGGCAATGCTCCCCAAATTGATCTACAAATTCAACGCACTCTCTGTCAAAATCCCACATTTATGTAATGTCAACTAATCTTCAGTGAAGGGTGCCAAGACAATTCAATGGGGAAAAGTACAGTCCCTGCAACAAGTGATGCTGGGATAACTGAATATCTACCTTCCAAAGAATGAAGTTGAACCTCTTCTTCATACCGTATTTAAAAATTAACTCTAAATGGATCAGTGATCTAAATATAAGAGTTAAAACTATAAAAATCTTAGAAGACAACACATATAAATCTCGTGGTCTTAGATCTGGCAATGGATTCTAACATATGACATAAGAAGCTCAAACAACAGGAGAGAACAAATTAGACATCTTCCAATGAAAATAATTTCTCATCAAAAGGCATTATGAAGAAAGTGAAAGGAAAGCCTACAGAATGAGAGAAAATATTTGCAAATCATATCAGGGTCTAGTATCCAGAATAAAGAACACTTATAACTAAATAAGACAACGCAACTAAAAAATGGGCATAGGACTTGAATCGACATTTCTCCAAAGAAGATATACAACTGGCCAATATGCACAGGAAAAAATGCTCATTAGCCACCAGAAAAATGCAAATCAAAACCACAGTGAGAGAACACTTCACATCCACTACGATGGAAACAATAAAAAAGACAGATAAATGGCAAGGATGTAGAAAAATTAGAACCTTCACACACAGTGGGTAAAAAATGTAAAATGGTGCAGCTACTTTGGAAAAGGTCTGCAGTTTCTCAAATGGTCTTATAGAGTCATCATATGAGCCCACAATTCTACTCCTAGGTATATATCTAAGAGAAATGAAAACATGTTCACAGGGCAAAATGGAAAACAACCCAAATGTTCATCAATTGATGAATGGATAAATGTAATATATGCGTACAATGAAATACTCAGCATAAAAATTAATGAAGTACTGATACATACTAAAACAGGGATGAAGTTTGAAAACATTATACTCAGTGAAAAAAGTCAGTCACAAAGAACCACGTATTGTATGATTCCATTTATATGAAATGGCCAGAGATGACAAATCCGTAAACAGAAAGTATATTAGTGGTTTCCTAGGGCTGGCTGGGGTTGGGGATAATGTATAAGGAGTAAGGGGTTTCTTTTTGGGGTACTGAAAATGTTCTAAAATTGATTTTGGTTATGGATAGAAAACTGTAATAGATCAGCATCCATTGAATTGTATGCTTTCAATGAATGAATTATCTCAAGAAAGCTTTTAAAACAAGACATCAAATGTGAACAAATACAAGATCAAGTGTACATTTTTTTTTTAAGACAGGGTCTCACTCTGTTGCCCAGGCTGGAGTGCAGTGGCACAATCTCACCTCACTGCAACCTCTGCCTCCTAAATTCAAGTGATTCTCCTGCCTCAGCCTCCTGAGTAGCTAGGATTACAGGTGTGCACCACCATGACTGGCTAATTTTTGTATTTTTAGCAGACACAGTTTCACCATGCTGCCCAGGTTGGTCTCAAACTCCTGACCTCAAGTGATCCGTCTGCCTTGGCATCCCAAAGTGCTGGGATTACAGGCATGAGCCACCGCCCAGCCAAGTGTACAGTTTTATAGTGTAGTCACAGGGCACACTGCACTATGAAATGTGATGTTTCAGTCAATGATGCAGGAATATCTGATGGTGGTCCCATAACATTATAATGGAACTGAAAAATTCTTATCGCCTAGTGGAATCATGGCCATTGTAACACTCTAGTGCGATGCATTACTCATGTGCTTGTGGTGGTGATGGTGTAAACAAACCTACTATGCTGCCAGTCATATAAAAGTCTAGCACATACATTGTGCACAGGACATAATACTTGATAATAATAAACCATGTTAATGGTTTATGTATTTACTAAACTTTAAATCATTATTTAAGTGTACTCCTTTTACTTATTAAAAAATAACTGTAAAATAGCTCAGGCAGATCCTTCAGGAATTATTTCAGAAGGCACTGTTATTACAGATGACAGCTGCATGCATGTAATTACCCTTGAAGAGCTTCCAGTGGGACAGAATGTGGAGGTAGAAGACAGTGATATTGATGGTCCTGACTTTGTGTAGGCCTAGGCTAATGTGTGTTTGTTTGTGTCTTAGGTTTTAACAAAGAAGTTTAAAAATTAAAAAAGCAAATGCATACTTTTAAAAATAGAGAAGAGCTCATAGAATAAGAATATAAAGAAAATACTTTTGTACAATTGCACAATATGTTTTGTGTTTCAAGTTGAATGTTTTACAAAAGAACCTGTTTTAAAAAATTAAGTTTATAAAGTAAAAATGTTACAGTAAGCTAAGGTTTATTTATTATTGGAGAAAAGTATTTAAAAATAAATTCAGTGTAGCCTAAGTGCACAGTGTTTATAATGTCTACAGTAGTGTACAGCGATGTCTTAGGCTTTCATATTTACTAGCCACTTACTCACTGACTCACCCAGAGCAACTTCCAGTCCTGCAAGCTTCATTCATGGTAAGTACCCTATACAGGTGTACCATTTTTATCTTTTTTTTTAATTATTATTATACTTTAAGTTTTAGGGTACGTGTGCACAATGTGCCTATTTGTTACATATGTATCCATGTGCCATGTTGGTGTGCTGCACCCATTAATTCATCATTTAGCATTAGGTATATCTCCTAATGCTGTCCCTCCCCACTCGCCACACCCCACAACAGTCTCTGGAGTGTGATGTTCCCCTTCCTGTGTCCATGTGTTCTCATTGTTCAATTCCCACCTATGAGTGAGAACATGCGGTGTTTGGTTTTTTGTCCTTGCGATAGTTTACTGAGAATGATGGTTTCCAGTTTCATCCATGTCCCTACGAAGGATATGAAGTCATCATTTTTTATGGCTTCGTAGTATTCCATAGTGTATATGTGCCACATTTTCTTAATCCAGTCTATCATTGTTGGACATTTGGGTTGGTTCCAAGTCTTTGCTACTGTGAATAGTGCCACAATGAACATACGTGTGCATGTGTCTTTATAGCAGCATGATTTATAGTCCTTTGGGTATATACCCAGTAATGGGATGGCTGGGTCAAATGGTATTTCTAGTTCTAGATCCCTGAGGAATCGCCACACTGACTTCCACAATGGTTGAACTAGTTTACAGTCCCACCAACAGTGTAAAAGTGTTCCTATTTCTCCACATCCTCTCCAGCACCTGCTGTTTCCTGACTTTTTAATGATGGCCATTCTAACTGGTGTGAGATGGTATCTCACTGTGGTTTTGATTTGCATTTCTCTGATGGCCAGTGATGATGAGCAGTTTTTCATGTGTTTTTTGGCTGCATAAATGTCTTCTTTTGAGAAGTGTCTGTTCATGTCCTTTGCCCACTTTTTGATGGGGTTGTTTGTTTTTTTCTTGTAAATTTGTTTGAGTTCATTGTAGATTCTGGATATTAGCCCTTTGTCAGATGAGTAGGTTGCAAAAATTTTCTCCCATTTTGTAGGTTGCCTGTTCACTCTGATGGTAGTTTCTTTTGCTGTGCAGAAGCTCTTTAGTTTAATTAGATCCCATTTGTCAATTTTGGCTTTTGTTGCCATTGCTTTTGGTGTTTTAGACATGAAGTCCTTGCCGATGCCTATGTCCTGAATGGTATTGCCTAGGTTTTCTTCTGGGGTTTTTATGGTTTTAGGTCTAACATTTAAGTCTTTAATCCATCTTGAATTAATTTTTGTATAATGTGTAAGGAAGGGATCCAGTTTCAGCTTTCTACATATGGCTAGCCAGTTTTCCCAGCACCATTTATTAAATAGGGAATCCTTATCCTATTGCTTGTTTCTGTCAGGTTTGTCAAAGATCAGATAGTTGTAGATATGCGGCATTATTTCTGAGGGCTCTGTTCTGTTCCATTGATCTATATCACTCTTTTGGTACCAGTACCATGCTGTTTTGGTTACTGTAGCCTTGTAGTATAGTTTGCAGTCAGGTAGCACGATGCCTCCAGTTTTGTTCTTTTGGCTTAGGATTGACTTGGTGATGCAGGCTCTTTTTTGGTTCCATATGAACTTTAAAGTAGTTTTTTTCCAATTCTGTGAAGAAAGTCATTGGTAGCTTGATGGGGATGGCATTGAATCTATAAATTACCTTGGGCAGTATGGCCATTTTCACGATATTGATTCTTCCTACCCATGAGCATGGAATGTTCTTCCATTTGTTTGTATCTTCTTTTATTTCATTGAGCAGTGGTTTGTAGTTCTCCTTGAAGAGGTCCTTCACATCCCTTGTAAGTTGGATTCCTAGGTATTTTATTCTCTTTGAAGCAATTGTGAATGGGAGTTCACTCATGACTTGGCTCTCTGTTTGTCTGTTATTGGTGTACAAGAATGCTTGTGATTTTTGTACATTGATTTTGTATCCTGAGACTTTGCTGAAGTTGCTTATCAGCTTAAGGAGATTTTGGGCTGAGACAATGGGGTTTTCTAGATATACAATCATGTCATCTGCAAACAGGGACAATTTGACTTCCTCTTTTCCTAATTGAATACCCTTTATTTCCTTCTCCTGCCTGATTGCCCTGGCCAGAACTTCCAGCACTATGTTGAATAGGAGTGGTGAGAGAGGGCATCCCTGTCTTGTGCCAGTTTTCAAAGGGAATGCTTCCAGTTTTTGCCCATTCAGTATGATATTGGCTGTGGGTTTGTCATAGATAGCTCTTATTATTTTGAGATATGTCCCATCAATACCTAATTTATTGAGAGTTTTTAGCATGAAGTGTTGTTGAATTTTGTCAAAGGCCATTTCTGCATCTATTGAGATAATCATGTGGTTTTTGTCTTTGGTTCTGTTTATATGCTGGATTACATTTATTGATTTGCATATGTTGAACCAGCCTTGCATCCCAGGGATGAAGCCCACTTGATCATGGTGGATAAGCTTTTTGATGTGCTGCTGGATTCAGTTTGCCAGTATTTTATTGAAGATTTTTTGCCTCAATGTTCATCAAGGATATTGATCTGAAATTCTCTTTTATGGTTGTGTCTCTGCCAGGCTTTGGTATCAGGATGATGCTGGCCTCATAAAATGTGTTAGGGAGGATTCCCTCTTTTTCTATCGATTGGAATAGTTTCAGAAGGAATGGTACCAGCTCCTCCTTGTACCTCTGGTAGAATTCAGCTGTGAATCCATCAGGTCCTGGACTCTTTTTGGTTGGTAAGCTATCGATTATTGCCACAATTTCAGAGCCTGTTACTGGTCCATTCAGAGATTCAACTTCTTCCTGGTTTAGTCTTGGGAGGGTGTATTTGTCGAGAAATTTATCCATTTCTTCTAGATTTTCTAGTTTATTTGCATAGAGGTGTTTGTAGTATTCTCTGATGGTAGATTGTATTTCTGTGGGATCGGTGGTGATATCCCCTTTATCATTTTTTATTGCATCTATTTGATTCTTCTCTCTTTTCTTCATTAGTCTTGCTAGTGGTCTATCAATTTTGTTGATCTTTTCAAAAAACCAGCTCCTAGATTCATTAATTTTTTGAAGGGTTTTTTGTGTCCCTATTTCCTTCAGTTCTGCTCTGATTTTAGTTATTTCTTGCCTTCTGCTAGCTTTTGAATGTGTTTGCTCTTGCTTTTCTAGTTCTTTTAATTGTGATGTTAGGGTGTCAATTTTGGATCCTTCCTGCTTTCTCTTGTGGGCATTTAGTGCTATAAATTTCCCTCTACACACTGCTTTGAATGTGTCCCAGAGCTTCTGGTATGTTGTGTCTTTGTTCTCATTGATTTCAAAGAACATCTTTATTTCTGCCTTCATTTCGTTATGTACCCAGTAGTCATTCAGGAGCAGGTTGTTCAGTTTCCATGTAGTTGAGTGGTTTTGAGTGAGTTTCTTAATCCTG
The DNA here is from genome assembly GCF_006542625.1 of Nomascus leucogenys. Lineage (NCBI taxonomy): Eukaryota > Metazoa > Chordata > Mammalia > Primates > Hylobatidae > Nomascus > Nomascus leucogenys. The sequence continues at coordinate 66,436,812 of NC_044393.1, forward strand.
AGTTCTAGTTTGATTGCACTGTGGTCTGAGAGACAGTTTGTTATAATTTCTGTTCTTTTACATTTGCTGAGGAGAGCTTTACTTCCAACTATGTGGTCAATTTTGGAATAGGTGTGGTGTGGTGCTGAAAAAAATGTATATTCTGTTGATTTGGGGTGGAGAGTTCTGTAGATGTCTATTAGGTCCACTTGGTGCAGAGCTGAGTTCAATTCCTGGGTATCCTTGTTAACTTTCTGTCTCATTGATCTGCCTAATGTTGACAGTGGGGTGTTAAAATCTCCCATTATTATTGTGTGGGAGTCTAAGTCTCTTTGTAGGTCACTCAGGACTTGCTTTATGAATCTGGGTGCTCCTGTATTGGGTGCATATATATTCAGGATAGTTAGCTCTTCTTGTTGAATTGATCCCTTTACCATTATGTAATGGCCTTCTTTGTCTCTTTTGATCTTTGTTGGTTTAAAGTCTATTTTATCAGAGACTAGGATTGCAACCCCTGTCTTTTTTTGTTTCCATTTGCTTGGTAGATCTTCCTCCATCCCTGTATTTTGAGTCTATGTGTGTCTCTGCACATGAGATGGGTTTCCTGAATAGAGCACACTGATGGGTCTTGACTCCTTATCCAATTTGCCAGTCTGTGTCTTTTAATTGGAGCATTTAGCCCATTTACATTTAAAGTTAATATTGTTATGTATGAATTTGATCCTGTCATTATGATGTTAGCTGGTTATTTTGTTCGTTAGTTGATGCAGTTTCTTCCGAGCCTCAATGGCCTTTACAATTTGGCATGTTTTTGCAGTGGCTGGTACCGGTTTTTCCTTTCTATGTTTAGTGCTTCCTTCAGGAGCTCTTTTAGGGCAGGCCTGGTGGTAACAAAATCTCTCAGCATTTGCTTGTCTGTAAGGTATTTTATTTCTCCTCCACTTATGAAGCTTAGTTTGGCTGGATATGAAATTCTGGTTTGAAAATTCTTTTCTTTAAGAATTTTGAATATTGGCCTCCACTCTCTTCTGGCTTGTAGAGTTTCTGCCGAGAGATCAGCTGTTAGTCTGACGGGTTTCCCTTTGTGGGTAACCCAACCTTTGTCTCTGGTCACCCTTAACATTTTTTCCTTCATTTCAACTTTGGTGAATGTGACAATTATGTGTCTTGGGGTTGCTCTTCTCGAGGAGTATCTTTGTGGCGTTCTCTGTATTTCCTGAATCTGAATGTTGGCTTGCCTTGCTAGATTGGGGAAGTTCTCCTGGATAATATCTTGCAGAGTGTTTCCAACTTGGTTCCATTCTCCCCGTCACTTTCAGGTACACCGATCAGACGTAGGTTTGGTCTTTTCACATAGTCCCATATTTCTTGGAGGCTTTGTTCATTTCTTTTTATTCTTTTTTCTCTAGACTTCCCTTCTCGCTTCATTTCATTCATTTCATCTTCCATCGCTGATAACCTTTCTTCCAGTTGATCGCATCAGCTACTGAGGCTTCTGTATTCTTCACGTAGTTCTCGAAACTTGGCTTTCAGCTCCATCAGCTCCTTTAAGCACTTCTCTGCATTGGTCATTTTAGTTATACATTTGTCCAATTTTTTTTCAAAGTTTTTATCTTCTTTGCCATTGGTTTGAATTTCCTCCTGTAGCTCGGAGTAGTTTAATCGTCTGAAGCCTCCTTCTCTCAACTCGTCAAAGTCATTCTCTGTCCAGCTTTGTTCCGTTGCTGGTGAGGAACTGCGTTCCTTTGGAGGAGGAGAGGCAGTCTGCTTTTTAGAGTTTCCAGTTTTTCTGCTCTGTTTTCTCCCCATCTTTGTAGTTTTTTCTACTTTTGATGTTTGATGATGGTGATGTAGAGATGGGTTTTTGGTGTGGGTGTCCTTTCTGTTTGTTAGTTTTCCTTCTAACAGACAGGACCCTCAGCTGCAGGTCTGCTGGAGTTTGCTAGAGGTCCACTCCAGACCCTGTTTGCCTGGGTGTCAGCAGCGGTGGCTGCAGAACAGTGGATTTTCGTGAACCGCAAATTCAGCTGTCTGATCGTTCCTCTGGAAGTTTTGTCTCAAAGGAGTACCCGGCCGTGTGAGGTGTCAGTCTGCCCCTACTAGGGGGTGCCTCCCAATTAGGCTGCTTGGGGGTCAGGGACCCACTTTAGGAGGCAGTCTGCCCATTCTCAGATCTCCAGCTGGGTGCTGGGAGAACCACTGCTCTCTTCAAAGCTGTCAGACAGGGACATTGAAGTCTGCAGCGGTTACTGCTGACTTTTTGTTTGTCTGTGCCCTACCCCCAGAGGTGGAGCCTACAGAGGCAGGCAGGCCTCCTTGAGCTGTGGTGGTCTCCACCCAGTTGGAGCTTCCTGGCTGCTTTGTTTACCTAAGCAAGCCTGGGCAACAGTGGGCGCCCCTCCCCCAGCCTGGCTGCTGCCTTGCAGTTTGATCTCAGACTGCTGTGCTAGCAATCAGTGAGACTCTGTGGGCATAGGACCCTCTGAGCCAGGTGCGGGACACAATCTCCTGGTGTGCCGTTTTCCAAGCCTGTTGGAAAAGTGCAGTATTAGGGTGGGAGTGATCCGATTTTCCAGGTGCTGTCTGTCACCCCTTTTTTTGACTAGGAAAGGGAACTCCCTGACCCCTTGCGCTTCCCGAGTGAGACAATGCCTCGCCCTGCTTTGGCTGGGCTCACGCGGGGTGCGCTAAACTGACTGTCCTGCACCCACCATTTGGCACTCCCTAGTGAGATGAACCCGGTACCTCAGAAGGAAATGCAGAAATCACCCGTCTTCTGCGTCGCTCAGGCTGGGAGCTGTAGACAGGAGCTGTTCCTATTCGGCCATCTTGGCTCCACCCCCCATTTTTATCTTTTATATTGTATTTTTACTGTACCTTTTGTATGTTTAGATATGTTTTGATATAGATACCAGCGTCTTACTTCCCCAAAATATTCAGTACAGTAACATGCTGTACAGGGTAGTCTAGGAGCACCATAAAGCCTAGATGTGTAGCAGGCCATACCTCTAGGTTTGTTTAAATACACTCTGTGATGTTTGCACAATGACAGAATTGCCTAACGATGCATTCTCAGAATGTATCTCCATCTTTAAGTGATGCATGATTGCATTTACTATTTTTAAATATTTTAATTTGCAAATCTTTATAAAGTATTCTTTATTCTTACACTTTATAACCTTATGTTTGCTGTTAATCAAAAATGTGATAAACTTGCTCATATTAATGGTCTTCTAATTCCAAATTTACTATCTTACATGAAAACTATCCTTACTAATACCAGATTTTAAAACTCTCTTAATTTCTCTTTAAATTTAGCAGTTATTTTACAATAATATCTACAATTAAACTTGTTTTCAAACTTAGGTTGTCGAGTAGGCATTTTATAGTTGGTTTTTTCATAATCTACTTTTGTTAATATGCCAATTTTTTACCTCTTGAAATCTTGGAATTTTGGGGCTTGAAATTGTACATATCATTGAATTTTTATGTATATACTCAAGCAACTCCTGGACAGATCAAGAAAAAATATTTCCAGTATCCTTCTTTCCCAGTCAATACCTACTTCTCAGACCTAGCTACTACCATCACTTCTAAAAGTTTTGCCATAAATAACGTTTCCCTATTTTGAACTTATGTATAAATTCATAATATGTATGAAATTTTGTGTTTGGCTTCTTTTGCTCAGTATTATATCTGTCCGATTTGCCCATGTTTTTGTGTGTAGTCATAGTTTGTTCTTTTTTATTACTATGCAGTATTCCATTGTCCAACTATTGTGTTATTTATCTGTTGCAGTTTTGGGCTATTAATAAACCTACTGTGAACATTCCTGTACATGTCTTTCTGGGGAAGTGTGAACTCATTTCTCTAGGGCATATATTCAGAAGAACTGCTGGGTCATCAAGAAAACATGTTTAGTTTTAATAGATACTGCCAAATGGTTTTCCAAAATGGTTTTTCCACTCTGTGATTTAAACTAGTAATGTATGAGTTTCAAGCACTTTATCCCTACTACCACTTGGTGTCATTCTTTTTAAATTTTAGTCTTTTTGATGAGTGTGTAATGGTATATTTCATGGTGGTTTTAATTTACATTTCCCTACTGACTAATGCTGTTGACCATCCTCTGGGCTAAATTTGGCCCATGGGTTGAAGGATGCTGACCCGTGCTCTTGCCTAGCCTCACTGGCCACTCTTTAATTTCCTTTCCTGATTTTTCCTGTCTCCCTTCCTTGGAATTTTGGTATCCTAGGATTTACTCTTCTTCTTTGTCTACATTATTCCCTTAGGGATCCAGTCAGGTCTTCTTATCTCTAAAGTGACAACACCCAAATTTTTATCTTCTGCCTGTGTCTCTCTCCTCTGAATTTCTGACTAAAATACTCTGATTATTATAAATTACTCCCTTCTCATCTCTCCTAATTGTTTTTGTCTTCTCAGAGAGTTCCTTATTTCGGTAAATGGCAACTCCATTCTTCTGGTTGCTCAAGCCAAAAAGCTTGAAGTTATCTTTGACTATTGCTTTTCACTTAGAACTCACATTCAACCTGTTAAGTAAATCCTATTGGTTCTATCTTAAAAATGTGTCTTGAATTCAACTGCTTTCACTTTCCAATGTTAATTCAAGCTACCATCCTCTTGCAACCTGGAATATTGCAGCAGCTTCCTAACTAGTCTCACAGCATCCACACTGGTGCCTCTAGTCCATTTAAAAATAACAGCACAGGCCGGGTGCAGTGGCTCATGCGTGTAATCCCAGCACTTTGGGAGGCTGAGGTGGGCGGATCACAAGGTCAGGAGTTCAAGACCAGCCTGGTCAATATGGTGAAACCCTGTCTCTACTAAAAATATGAAAAAAAATAGCCAGGTGTGCTGGCAGGCACCTGCAATCCCAGCTACTTGGGAGGCTGAGGCAGGAGAATTGCTGAACTCGGGAGGCGGAGGTTTCAGTGAGCCAAGATCACGCCACTGCACTCCAGCCTGGGTGACACAGCGAGACTCCATCTCAAAAATAAATAAATACATAAAAATAATTTAAAAAAGCACATTTTATTGCTATAGTGATATTTGTACCTCGTGGTTTTTGTTCTGGAATAGTTTTCCCCCAGATATCTGTATGGCTTACTCTCTAATCCTTTATGTTCTCAAAAGTTCTGAAGTTTGAGACATCTTCTCTGACCACTCAAAGTACTACTTCTACCCTGAACTTCCTATTTCCTTTTGTCTTGTCTTCATAGCACTTATCACATCTAATATCTTATGCTTTATCTGTTGGCTTATTTCCATTAGAAGGTAAGTTCCACGAGGGCAGGGATAATCGATTTCCCAACATCTAGAAAAATGCCTGACACATAAGTGCTCAGTAAATATGTGAGTGGATGAATGGATGAGTGCTGGAAAGAGCATGGGACTTGAAGTTAAACTGACTGGATTAAAATCCCAGCTTTCTTATTAGCAGTGTGAATTTCAACAATTTACTTCAACTGTCTCTGAAACTAATTTTCTGTAAAATAGGAATATATACCTCATGGCCCTGGCCTATGAACTAAATGTAACATTTATGAAGTGTTTGCCATATATTAGGCATTCAAATGGTAATCTGTCCATCTCTGTCCTGAGCCTAAGAAACCATAATAGTTCTTTACAGTATAATCAGTTTATTTTTGAACAACACTTCTTTTTTTCAAAAGAAAAAGTTGCAGAAATGTAGGTTTGAAGTCACAATGCAGTTTTTTTTTTCAAAAGCAACTTGGAAAAAATAATTTATGAAATAAATGTCAATATATAAATACTGTAATAACCCAATAGAGAAAAATAATGTATTTTAAAATGAACTGTGAAACTACAGTATGCAGAATACAGGGCTTTTAATTCTTTTTTATTTTATTTTATTTTAATTTTATTATTATTATACTTTAAGTTTTAGGGTACATGTGCACAACGTGCAGGTTTGTTACATATGTATACATGTGCCATGTTTGTGTGCTACACCCATTAACTCATCAGAAAGCAAAAAATATTTCAAGTGTGTTTAATTGAGTAAAAAAAAAAAAGAACCCAATTAAGATAGGAAATAATAAAGGTGGAAATGAAATAAAAATTTTAAAATGTAGTTGACCAATAAACCCAAAAGCTGATTATTTGAAAATATTAACAAAATTAATAAATCTCTACCTAGATTATCAGGATTAAAAGAGCCTCACATTTGTAACTCTGTGACATTAGACTGAGGTCTGTAAACTACAGGTTGGTGGGCCAAATCCAGGCAACACCTGCTTTTGTAAATAAAGTTCTATTGTACCAAAGCCACATTCATTCATTTATGTACTGTATATAGCTGCTTTTGTGCTATAACAACAGAGTTAAGAAATTTTGACAGAGACCACATGTCTTGCAAAGTCTAAAATATTTACTATCTGGATCTTTACAAAAAAATGTTTGCTGACCTCTTAACTAGAGGAAACCCAGTATGTAAGTTCTTTTTAAAAAAATGATTCTATTTCCCAGGGAAATAAGAAGCATGGCCATTATTTTAAGAATGAGATGTGGAGGTCTCAGAAGTTTGAGGAAAGAGCAGCGCAAAATAGTTATCTGGTAAAAAGGTTACTGAATGTTTCAGAGAAATGTAATAAGTGTACCAGAGAAATGTAGTAAGATTGACAAAGAGCACTAAACACATCACTTAAGGATGGTGGCAAGATGGAACAAGTAAGCATGCTTCTCTTTGAAAGATACTTACATCCTTAAAATAGATTATTTGTGTTCCAGAGTTGGTTCTAAAGATATAGGAGCATTTTCTAATTCGGATTAATTTAAAATTGAACACCAACTAATTTTAAAAAAGGTTTACTACTTTCAAGTGCATAGAATTAAAACTCAGTTGACAACATTTGTATCTGTGGTTCAGGGAAGTCTCTAAGGGAGACTTACTTTAAATCCTCTTCTTGTTTGAAGAAGAGAAGAAAAATGATTTATACTGAGTTATGTGTTACAAAAGAATGGATATTCCAGAAGCAATAAATGCCTCCTTTCCCACAAAAAGCACTGTAATCAGGTGAAATAATCAGAGTAGGAAGAGACTTATGCTCTAGATGAAATAACCAATTTTAAATTACATGAAAAATAATAATTCTATTGATACTTTACCCATAGAAATAACTTCACTAATCACAATGCTGCTGTACTTATTCTCAATCTGTAATCTAAAAATCACACTGTATTTATCATGGAAATAAAAAATCACCATTTTATGGACTTCTGTGACAAATCCTTTTGGAAAGCAAATATTTTATAAATTCACATCTTCACAGTTTGTCCTAATATTTGCGAGATGGTTTGGTTTTGTCAGAAGAAAAAAAATAGTGACCTACCCAGCCAATAGAAGAAATATCATTATCTTTAAGATGAACTGAGGTGAAAAAGACCATCATAAATAGATAATCTGAAAGTATGTCATTTTCTGAGAGTGCTTTTTTATTTTTTAAAAAAGGAAACTAAAACTAAGATTTATTAAATGTTTTCTGTTTACCCAAGCACTGTGCTGGCTGGGAGTGAAACACCGTATGTGTTAAAAGAAGTACCTTTAGAACTTCTAAGACTCATTTAAATGAGGAAATATCAGCAAAAAAATATGCCTTGCTATTTAGCAGTTAGGTTAAAATATGGCCAATTCTCAAGAAAAGAATGATTGAAATCTTGTGGTTTTGGTATAAGCAAGAGCAGAAACTGCTACTAATTATAGATCCTTATTTATAGTTCTTCCTTTCCACAATTCTTTATCTTTGCTTTGTGTACTTCTCAAACAACTGTAGATCAACTGCATCTGTTTAAGTATGGCACTAAGTCAGGCAAGATTTAAATACTATATTCTCTGCTAAATTGGGCCTGCCTTTTTATTAACTTCACTTTAAAAATCTGAATATCATGTTTGATTTTGAAAAATAAATCTTACTTTAGATATGCTAAATGATATGTCAAATGCCATTCACTTTTACAACATTCCTAAGAATGTTATATAGTATGTATGTTCCCCAAAGTGTTTTACATAAAAAATTCCAATGTATTTTGTACTTTCAACACTAGTCTCTAATTTTTTGCTGTTTTAATTTGTATTTAAAATACTTTTCCTAAGGATTTAATCCACATTCAAAACTTTAACATTTTACCTTTATCCTTTGTATTCTCTCAGATACTTTCAAAATTAACAATTTCCTCATAATGTAATATAACAAAAAAATCCAATAAAAATCCTTATTATGTAATAATGGAGGGGGAAAAAAGAAATAAAAGAAAGCTCAATTTATGAACACTTTACAAATTCTGTACGATTCACTATGACAAATGAACACACTTTAAAAAATGTCAAGGTATTGGTTCTAACTTTAATTTTGAATGTGATTTACATACGATCAAGCCAAAAAATTACTTATACTTTACTGCCTAATCACAATTAATATAAACATAACAAATTGTATTTATAAGTCAAAGTAACAAACCACTTTTTTAAAAAAAATCTCCACATTGTCAAAATTTTTCCTATGGAATATTGGCAAAGAATGTAAAGTTATATTGTGCTGCAAATAGTTAAAAGCAATGATTTTTGGATGGTTCAATAAGATGTGTATATATAACTTAAAACAAATATTTGGGTTATTTTCTCTGGAAAGTTAGCTTGCAGATGAAAAGAAGAAAACCGAATCCGCATACTGCAATAGCTGTCCTCTTCAAAATTCTACTATTCCATGTAGATACTTCTTCCCTTAATTGTATATGAGTTGGATCATTTTCCCGTTCATTTTGCAACTAATATTTAGTATGGAAAAAGAAAAGAGTTACTGTACAATACATTAATAAAACATTTTGATTTAAAAAATATCATAATATCCATGTTAATTCAATTCACTTGATTTAGACGTAGGCAACTCAAGATTCCCATGGAAGATTTAAAGTAAACATATATGTCTGAAAGACAGTCTTTCATTAGCATCCCATTACTGTAAATTATTAGTTTTACATTAAAAATACATACTTTCATAGATGATCACATTTTAAAATGGTGTTTTTATGTCATGAGACAAAGTAACTTTAAAGTTTCTGTTTTACTTATAAGGAATGACAATTGATATTGATTTGCTTGTGCATTAAATATTAACATCTTATAAGAAAGTGAATCACTATTATAGCAAACCTAAAACATGAAATTTAGCAAAAACGAGAAGATCAGAAGCTACTAGTAGAAACTTAATAATTTATTTAAATATAATTGCAGTAACAAATGTCAACAAAAACTTAAGTGGTTCTTTTAGTAATTCTCAGCAATGAAAGTATAGTACCCAGTCAGTTTATAAATTCCCACAGATACAAATTTCTTGCTTAAGAAGCTCCCTTCTCCCCTACCTACTGTGTGTGTGTGCTCAGTCTGTGTGTATCTGTGTGTGTGTGTTTCTGTGAGAGACAGAGACAGAGACAGAGAGAGAAGGGGGAAGTGAGAGAGAGAGAAAAGGCTTAAAGAGGGAGGGCTGAGAGGAGAGGGATGGCTTTTGGGGGTGGGGCAGGAGAGAAAATAAGCAGAAACCAAAGATCCTTGAAAGATAAAAAGAATCAGGCACATTTATGGAGTGATATTTACTAGAAACATCCTGTGCTGGAGTGATGACATAAATACTTTCAACATCAGCAGGAATAATGAATTCCAAATTCTACAGTGTAAATATTTAATTAAAAAGCTTGCAAAATTAATTTTAAATTTATAGCAGAAAACCAGACTCCAGTGCCAATCTCATTAATACCATATTCTTGGTCTAACTTCCAAATGGCTTCATTCAGCAACAGATTCCTTTTTGACACTGATGCTCCATTTACTGAATCCTGAGACAGTCATTCCTTTTATTAACCAATTACTTAGAATGACCCTTTCTGACAGGAGCCTGTCAGTGTGTTGGCTTGAAAGAGAGTGATGTGGTGTTAAAGTCTAGTCTTGACCTCTCCCACCCTCTCTCTTTGTTACCTCCATACACTTATCTGTGATAACTCATGTTTCTTAAAAAAAAAAAATCCCTTCGATTATTATTGGTAAACTCTGAAATAATACAAGCTTAACAGGCGTGATGGTGTATTTCCAAATCTGGAAGCCTTCATAATTCCCTAAATCAAATCTCGTTATGATGATTACTACTTGTACAAGACTAATCTGGAAAAACCAACCCACTAGCTTGCTCCAAAATTAAGACTTTCTTGCCCAAAGAACTGTATTTGCCATTATTATAAACTAATACATGTTTTCAAGGGTAGTTCTTATATAGAAATGCATAAATTCTAAATAGAGAAGGGTCACAGGAAAAAGGTCTTCTATTTAGCTAAAGAACAATGAAAATTCTCTTAACAGGTATGCATTATTAAAATAAATATTATGGTACCTGATTGAATTGTGTATACTTTAGAGTCAGTCAGTTTCTATAGCAAAGTTTCTTAATTTCACTCATTTAACAAAAATATGTTTTTCTAATTTCATTTTAATTCTATACACACACCCTTACCCCTCACCCCCATTTTTTTAGGTCATCTTGGAGAAACCAAATTAGTAAATAACCCTGAAGCAAATATGTTTTAGGAAATTTCCTACACTAAACATTAAAGGCTGATGTTTTGCAAGAAGTATCTTTATACATATGCTTCTAAACTTCCCTGGGATACCCATGAAAAATAGCATGTTTAAGTAGAATCAGTTCCTTTCCTTTGATTCTTCTAGATGAGATATAATTTTTGGATCGTCAGCAAGTTCAGGATGTAGCTTGTGTAGCACAGGTGCCTGACATATAGCAGGCAGTCTTATGTTTGTTGAATGAATAAATGTCAGAGACAATACAATTTCTAAGATGCCTTTTTTCTTTGGAAATAAATTATTTTCTACAAGAATTCTGAAACATAGTGCTCATTTCCCCATTTAAAATGCCCTTTCCCAGCTATTATTTTGTATAATAGAATTTGCTTCACAACTTTCTTCTCACTTTAAAAGACTCCTTTTGGGCCGGGCGCAATGGCGCACACCTGTAATCTCAGCACACTCGGAGGCCGAGGCAGGCGGATCACTTGACATCAGGAGTTTGAGACCAGCCTGGCCAACATGGTGAAACCTCATCTCTACTAAAAATACAAAAATTAGCTGGGTGTGGTGGTGCATGCCTGTAGTCCCAGCTACTCAGGAGGCTGAGGCAGAAGAATTGCTTGAATCTGGAAGGCAGAGGTTGCAGTGAGCCAAGATCGCACCACTGCACTCCAGCCTGGGCAATGGAATGAGACTCAGTATCAAAAAAGAAAAAAAAAGACTCCTTTTAACACATTAATAGCTAGAATGACAATTTATTAATACTTGGAACATGTATAAAATCTATTTTGAAGAAAAGAATTTTTTTGATAAAATATTAATGAAAATGTTCAATGAATTTATGGGTTGAGGCTATATAAATAATGTATAATCTAACCTTCAAATCAGATATTTCACAGAAGCTTTACAGACATCAAATTTATTTATTAAACAGATAAAGAGCTCAGAAGTGAGCTCTTTGGTCGACTGGAAGTGTTTTTCTTTATTATCCATCTCCAACAAAGGTTCCCATTCCAACAGCTTAGATTTTGTTATAGCCAATTTTTTTAAAGTGGAAAAATCACCTGTCCTTAAATACAGATACATATTTTTTATATATTGTAAAAAACCAGAACCAAAGAAGTCCATACTCTTTAGAAAACAGTTAAATTATAAAAATATTACAGAGAGTCTGAACAATTACAGGGGTATTTCATCCACAATCGTGTCTCTTTAACAGAACCAATAAATACTTCATTTATTTTATCTGTAAATTTACATGTAAGTAATAACGTACAAATATAATTTCATATATTTAGCTGATATTGAATTTTCATTATTTTTTCAACTGCCTATTATTATAACAATTGGTATAGCATAATTTATTAAGTTATTATCCTAGTATAGAATACATATGGTACATATAATTTGGGATAAAATACTATCAAAAGATACAAATTTTTAATAGTACTTGGCACATCCTGCCAAACTGTTTTTGAAAGGGCTTGTGTTCTCACATAAGAATATCAGTTTGGTGAACTCTAACTAGAAATTGGTAGTGATACGTTTTTCCCTGCTAATTGAAAAGATAAAAATGACATATTCTTCTTTTAGTATGCATTTCTTTAATGGCCAACAAAGTCTGTTTCCTATGTATATTTCTTCCTTTGGAAACTGTCCTTTTTCCCACTTGTCTAAGTGTTCCATTTGTTGCTCTTACCAGAATTGCTTCATTGTCTAACACCTTTTGCTGTAAATCATTTCCCGTCGTTTTTCCCCTCCTTTTAATGTTAAATACATACCTTTTGAATTAGGTCTTTTAGTTTGCAGACTTCTTCACTCAAATCTTCAACATTATTAACTAATTCTTCACAAACTGAAGTAAAATTCCGGGGAGAAGCCCACTCCAGTGTTATCTGTTAATATTTTCAAAAGTTCAACATTAAATAATGGAAATAACTTTCTACAACTTCATATCCACAAAGATTATACAACATTCTTAAACATTAGATTATATAATTGAAAGGCATTTTTTTGTTTAGGATAAATACTGACACCAAAAATAAGTAATTTTATAAAACTATAATCAAATGGGCTTGCCAAATGCATTTCCTGAATATATGTATATATAACTTTCTATATGGAGATTAATATTAGTAATAACATTTATGATGAACAAATCAGTTCATGAAGGTTTTAAAAATGATGATTCTCATATTAATTGATGTTATATAAAAATCACTGGAAAACAAGTGCATTAAAAAATTTTCACTAAGACAAACAGCTAAAACCTAATCACATGAAATAAGCTGCTTTTGCAGGCCACTTACACTTTTTCTTTCTTTTTTTTGAGAAAGTGTCTTGTTCCACTGCCCAGGCTGGAGTGCAGTGGTGCAATCATGGCTCACTGCTGCCTCAACCTCTTGGGCTCAAGTGATCCTCCTGCCTCAGCCTCCTGAATAGCTAGGACCACAGGTGCATGCCATCATGCCCAGCTAATTTTCAGCTAGGACTAGAGGCACATGCTATCATGCACAGCTAATTTTTAAAAATTCTTTGTAGAGACAGGGTCTCACCATGTTGCTTAGGCTGGTCTCAAACTCCTGGCCTCAAGCAATTCTCCCACCTGGGCCTCCCAAAGTGTTGGGATGACAGATATGAGCCACCATGCCCGGCCACTTACACTCTTCCTATTCTAAATTTATTAAAAAATATTTTATTGATACGCTTTTTAAATAACACACTGTTTTGTTTCCATTTTCACTTGGGTCTCCTGTCACTTTATATTTTAAACAAGAACACATGGTAAATTCAATACATGGATCAGTTTAATTTTTGGTCTGACTTGTTTTCTTTTTCTTGAGGGCAAGAATACAAAGTTTTAAAATTAGTATGTAAAGGAGTAATATTAAACAAATTGACTTATTTAGATCTTATGTGATTTTGCAGAACAAATGATATAATTTCAGCAAATCTGTACTATTTATTGAATTATCATGAACTTATCTGGAATGTTCTTCAGTGTTCATACTTTTCTTCACTTAATAACTTTTGTAGAATACCTTTTGAGAATTTACAGGTAACTCAGTAATAACATTCTGTACAGCTGTTATTAAATGGCCACACTGTTTATTTAATTTGAGAAGAAAGTTGAGGAACTCATCACCACTAAAGAAAGGAAACAAACAAACAAGCAGGAATTACTAATAAGAGCAATTTATTTCATTCTACTAAGCTAGTTACTGAAAATCTAATCATAAAATTAGATTCTTCCAAAAGAATTCATGGAATAGCTAATACAGATTAGGTACTGAAACAGGCACTGATTATAAAAGAAAAACAAACCTCCAATCCCGAGGATCTTAAAGTTCAGGATAAGATGCAGATATACAATTACAGCTTTATTATTCACAGGAACACATGAAAGAGGAAGATAAAATAACCAATATTTGAGTAGCTATTATGTGAAGACACTGCACTAGTTATTTTACATTTGTTATTTCTTTTGATTTTTCCTAACAACCCCTATAGGATAGATGTTGTTAATACTATTTTATAGTGGAGACATCTAAAATTCAGGGGGAATGAATTTAATATCACATGAGAAGGAGGGAATAGGGAATTAGAAATGCTTTACAGAGATAATACTTGAATTGAGTCTGTGGTTGAAGAAAAAGTTTGCCAAGCAGGTAAGGAAGAGATTCTGGATAAAGAGAATAGCAGGTGCAAGAGTACAGGGGTAAAGGTCATTAAGGTGTAATTAAAACACAAATTATTGAAAAGTAGTAAGAGAAAAGGCTGGATATAACCATTTATTAAAAGAACTTTTGTGTCAGCATAAGGAATTGAATTTTACCTTTCTGATGATGTAGAGTTACTAAGAGATTTTTAACAGGAAATTTGAACATTAGACTTTTAGACTTTTAAATGAGAATGTTTATTTGGAGAGTGGTGTGGATAAAAGGAACACAAAAATAGAAGCAGAATAATTAGGCAACTAACAGAGAAATGCATCCAAGAGATGATGAAGGAAAACTTAAACTAAGGATCTGGCAGTGGCAGTCTTACTGTGGGAAGGAGGTAGAGCAATGGCTTGACAAACCTTTAGGAGAATAAACTGAAAAACTTGGTGATGGATTGTATGTAATGGAAGAATCTACGATGATTCTCATTTTTTTTTGGTTTCTATGGAAGGCAGTGCCGCCAAGCAAGGAACTGAATTTGGTGGTGCATGGTGGGGAAAACAGTGGGATAAAAGAAAACATTATGGCATAATAATTAAGAACACAGGCTCTTGAGTCAAGAGTCAATGTGAGTTTGGATTCAGCTTCCACACTTATTAGCTTTAGGATTTTGGGCAAGAATAATCTTTTTTTTTTTTTTTTTTTTTGGAGATGGAGTCTTGCTCTGTCACCCAGGCTGGAGTGCAGTGGCGCAATCTCGGCTCACTGCAAGCTCCGCCTCCCAGGTTCACACTATTCTCCTGCCTCAGCCTCCCCAGTAGCTGGGACTACAGGCACCCGCCACCACGCCCAGCTAATTTTTTATATTTTTAGTAGAGACGGGGTTTCTCCATGTCAGCCAGGATGGTCTTGATCTCCTGACCTCGTGATCCGCCTGCCTCGGCCTCCCAAAGTGCTGGGATTACAGGCGTGAGCCACCGTGCCCGGCCAAGAATAATCTTAAGCCAAATGTTTCCATATCTCTAGAGTGGAGACAGTAGGACTCAAGAAGACAATGTACATAAAGTACCTAGGATTGTGCCTAGTACATAGCTGGTGTTCAAGCAAACATAATTATGATGACTGCAATGGTGAGGAGACATGCGGGTGGCAACAACCAGTAAGTGGTAGAAAATGGGGGTCTTGCAAGGGTATTTATTCTGGGCTCTAAAGACTCATGAAGATAGATACAATTCAGAGTTGGTGAACCTCAATGTGAAAAATATACATCTTTATTTTCACTAACCTCTAACCAAGATTCAGTCTTTCCTTCAATTGTGAAGGTAGCACAAACACAGTAGTATTAGAGATGTCTCCAACAGAAATCAAAACTATGATCATGAAGAAGACCATAGGACGTATCATGAAGAAGGGAGTGTTGATAGGGGTGGAACAGAAAAGCCACTAAAGGAAATGTAGCCTGAGAAGTAGAAGAAAATCAGTAGTTAAGAGTTGTTATGAATGGCAATGAAGGGGATGGATTCAAAGGAGAAAAGATTAAGCACATTAAGTATACTGATTTTGGCAATGAGAAAACACTGGTGACTGGATTAGCTTCAGTGGCAGAAGCCAATTTACAGTAGAAACAACCAAGAAACTTAACCCAACAGAAAAGTTGGTCAAGGCTATTTGAACAGAGAATTCAGAGAAAAAGAAAGAAACAAAATTTGAATGGATAACAAATATGGGAATACAATAACCATAAGATGCCACATCCTAGCAGAATGACAAAAATTAAGTAGATCATTAATATCAAGAGTTGACAAGTGTATTAGATGACCTTTCTGGGGAGTCCTTTAACAGTATCTACTGAAATAAAAATACAATAAAAACTACTATTATTGGACCAAAGGTAATTGTGTGTGTGTGTGTGTGTGTGTGAGACAGAGTCTTGCTCTGTTGCCCAGGCTGGAGTGCAGTGGTGCGAGGCTCACTGTAATCTCTGCTCCTGAGTTCAAGTGATTCTCGTGCCTCAGCCACCTGTGTAGTTGGGATTACAGGTGTGCACCACCACACCCAGCTAATTTTTGTATTTTTAGTAGAGATGGGGTTTCACCATGTTGGCCTGGCTCGCCTCGAACTCCTGGCCTCATGTGATCAACCTGCCTCAGCCTCCCAAAGTGCTAAGATTATAGGCGTGAGCCACCATCCTAGCCCCCAAAGGATACTTCTAAGCCCATACAGAAATTCTTATTTGTAGAAGTTTTGACTACATACTATACAAAGTTTCTTACACTATTTCTAGAAGGAAAGGTTATGAAAAGCAAGCAATGTCAGCCTCCAGTGAAAATAATAGCAAACTTCTAAGATACATTACTGGGATGTATATAGTATTTTCATTTAAGACAAGTCTATTCTCTTAGCTATTAGGCTGAAAAAAATGAACGATTTCACTTTAACAGTTTTATAAAATATAAACTTTATATACATAATACATATAATCAAGTGACTTAGAATAAAAAGTACCTGATGGTTGCTTTCAACAAGCAAACCTAAAATTAAAAAATGTAGGAAAACTCTTGTTCTATTTAGCAATAAGTATTCATAGAACCATTTTCAAAAAAGATGTAATTCTTCTTTATTCTATTTTCTTTCTGATCTTTACTCTAGAAAACACAGAACTTAGGGTATATGACACATTTCTGCCAAAGCAACAGCAGTGATTACTTGTATTTTGTTTCCATGTACTATTTATATAAGTACACTTGTAACTTAGATTTCAGTGTTCTTTAAATATTCAAATTTTATTTATCAAGAAAAAGAATAACTACTGAATGAGTAATTCACTAATGACATATATATTTAATTTATGACCTCAAGGAAATTAAGATCCATTGAGAATTATCATTTGAAGTATCAACTGATAGCAGGTATGTAATTTTAGACAGATGATTCACAAATATATATGCGGAATATAAATTTATCAGCTCTTAAGATAGTAAGACTGAGTTCAAAATAAGCAAATTTTATTACTAGCAAAATTAGTCTTAATGAATGAAAGGAAAATATATACCTTTCTTGTGACATATAATTTTCAGAGACACTGAATATGGATGGACAAGTTGTACAAAACAAAACTCTACAGTGTGTCATTTACACTATGTGAATGGTGCCTCTCCATCACAGCTGTACAGTATACAACCTACACAACTTTATATGGCAGGCCTGATAACTTTGTGCTTATTTAAAAAATTCAAAATAAGCAGATATGACATAGGTATAGTAGACTGCATTATTTGATCAAATTCTCATGTCTTTTCTACTGAGCTAACTAGTACCAGTCCCCCGATCCCTGTCAGGGGACTATAATTCATGCCCCAGTGACATGAGGCCTGACCACATGACTTGCTTTAGCAAATAAAATATGATTGGAAGTTACTGTGTAACTTTTGAACAGAAGCTTCAAGAGCCACTGAATGATCCTGCCGTCTCTCTCTTCCCTTTCCCATTGAGAGCAGTATGTCCCAGGTTGAGACTGTTCCTCCAGCCTACTCTCAGAATGACAAGATCACTGTTGCTGACCCATGATATAGATGATCAAGAAATTAAGTCTGTTATTATAAGTGACTGACATTTAGAAATTATTTGTTCCTACAGCATAACATAGTATAAGCGAACTAAAACAACAGGCCATTTAAAAAATTTGAAGTCAAGTACTAAGATAAAATTTACACTTTAAATAAAGGTATTATAAGCAAAAGTATTATGTGCTCACTGTAGAATATCTGAAAAAAATTAAAATCATCAACAATCTTACTACTCACAGACAATTGACTGGTACTATTTTCTCTCAGAATATTTTCTTAAAATACACATTTTCTTCCAGTGTTTTTCCTATGGATATATATAACTGACATTGTGCTTCACATGACCTTTTATATTGTGCCTTTTATAATTATCATGAGTATTTTCCCATGACATTAAGTTTCAAAATAATTTTAATGATAAAACAATAATTATATTGATGCAATGGAATTTAACCATTTTCCTGATGTTCAGTATTTAGGGTTTCCAATTTTAGAATGTCTATAAATAACAGGGGTGAACAATACACTTTTACATAACATCTTAACAACTATATAGATTTTTTGGGGTGGAGCAGTTTCCTTGATGGACATAGTTTTGAGATGCTTCTGACACCTTCAAGTGGATGTCAGTTAGCTC
The DNA here is from genome assembly GCF_006542625.1 of Nomascus leucogenys. Classification (NCBI taxonomy): domain Eukaryota; kingdom Metazoa; phylum Chordata; class Mammalia; order Primates; family Hylobatidae; genus Nomascus; species Nomascus leucogenys. Next base: position 66,455,262 of record NC_044393.1, read on the forward strand.
AGACAAAGAGTCTAAACAGGAACAGTTAAAAATTTCAAATGTGAATGAAAATTTATTATTTCTGTTCAAAATATCTAAAATTAGCAACAGAATGGATATTAACATTTTAAATTGCACTCTTTATTTTTTTAAGAGTCTTGCTATGTTGCCGAGGCTGGCCTTGAACTCCTGGGTTCAAGTTATCCTCCTGTCTCAGCCTCTCAAGTAGATGGGACTACAGGCACACCCCACTGCATTGGCTTTAAATTGCATACTTTAATTCTGCAAACATACTAAGGCAGAAAAAAGTAAATGCAGTGAGTGTATGCATTGTTGTAACAGATTATTTTAGAAGATTTTGACACATAGAATAAAACTATCTTAAAATAAATCAGTAAATTGTTGAAGTCACATTACCAGGAGATTATAATCAATCAGTTCAACTTTTCCTGCTGTTAGTTTTCTTATGACTTAGTGACTAATTTCTTCTTTAAAGAGCGACTTTGAACAAATGGCACGTAAAACCTTTTCCATAACAGCATGTAAACAAAGTCTGTGATTTAATAACAAGGTCAAATTCCTGGAATATATGTCTGCCAGTTTTATTTTTTTTAAAAAATTCAGTAGCTTTTAATAAGTGAACCATTCAGGATTCTGCACATTCTTTACATTTATTAAATCCCATAAAGTAAATTCATATAGGCAACCCTGCCATCATACAAATAAGTTATATAAAAACATTTAATTTGCAAGTCAGTCATTTAGAACTTAGAATACTCCTTCATAGAAACAATAATGAAAAAAAGCAAGAAAATGAACAATGATATTTAAGAAGGTGTGCTGATTTTTAAGTCCTCTCAATTGAAATCCTTCACAATGCATTTAAATATTTAAGAGCTATTATGTTATTCTGAAACAATGATGAGGCATTATTTTAAATATAGATCTTGCTGTAATATGGAGATATATTAAGGAAGAAGAATGGACAAATGGGAATAGGGAATTTTAATATGGGGAATGTTTATAATTTAAGCTGTGTAATAAAGTTTTTAAGAAATTAGGATCATCTATATTATTTCCTGGAATACTTCTCTGAACTCCAAAATAATGTGGAAATCTATTGTTTGTATGTTTAATTAATGTTTATCATAATTACAATATTAGTTTTAGTCTACTAGTGATAATACCATTGCATTTGCAAGTATAGGATATAATTCATTAACTCATTTATCCACATATTCAATAAAATTTGTCTACACAGTCATATCCCAGGCAATGGATAACATGGTTAATATATACACCAAGCTCCTTAGGTCATCCTGATAACTTAGCCAGGTAAGGGAACCACTAGCATAAATCGTGGTTACGAACCATAATATGTTTTAAAAGCATATATGTAGAAACCAAGTCTCTACTAACATGTAAGGTACTTTTATGTTAGATATATAATCCTCATTTGTAAAATTATTTTAGGGAAAAAATCAAACTGGAATACATTGAAATAAAAAACAGTATTTGTATTAGTAGAAAAATAAAATGATCATGATACTCTTAAATCAACTAAAAAAAGAAAACTTAGAAAATAATACTAAGCTGGTATTAAAAGTAAGATTAGAGGAAATTGAGGAAATAGAAAAATATTTGTGAAGATTTCTTACAGGGAACTTCTATGTACTTTTAAAAGCTCTAGAGGCAAAAAATTTGATTTGTCCTCTGTACAGGTATTATTCCTATTCTTAGTCCCTGTGATAATGGTTACTTTCGGACTCATATGAAACTAAAAGAAGAAAGGAAGAGAGTTTCCTAAGCAATAAAAGAACAGAAAAACTGAGTTAAAAGAAGCTTACATAAGCAAGAGACTGGGTAAAATGTAATTAACCGGACCAAGTGCAATGAGAGGTAGAAAGTGGGGAAAAACATTTGGTGCACAAATCCTCAAAGTTGGGGAGAGAAAACCATTGTAAAAGAAAAAAGAATTTCATAGGCTGGTTATAAGGTGGTGTTGCTAAGTGACATAATTTCAAAATTATCTAGTTGGTGGAATGAAAACAATTATTATAGGTTATTTCGGATTATAAAATCTAGGTGAAAATTATGAAAAGACAATCATATAATCAAAAAGGTGGAAGAGGCCTTACAGGGTTTGTATTCTATGCTATGGTTAAATTCTTTCCATAAGCAAAAATCTCTAGAAGTAGGTATTATATACAATAAAACTGTTATCTTATTTATTCCAGACATTATATTTCTATTAATGCAGCCTAACAGTGCAAGCTTTCCATAACTAGTCATGTGACACTGTTAACCTAAACTAAATTAATAATAAACTTAAAAACTCTTAATGATTCTTCATGTATATTAAGTCCCATCCTATAGTAATACAGTTAATCTCAGACTTTCCATTTATCCTTATTAAAGTTAACTCTATTAATTTTTCGGGGATTTGCTTCAACATGCCAAAGCCTTTAAAATCTTAATTCTCTGTATCTCCATCTAGCCACCAGTCACATGTAGCTACCGAACCCTTGAAATCATCCAGTGTATATTCTCTGACCATAACAGAATCAAACTGGAAATTGATAACAGAAAAATCTCCAAACATGTGGACATTAAACACCATACACCATGGGTTGTTTAGATAATCCATGGGTCAAAGAGGAAGTCTCAAAGAAAATAAAAATATACATAGAAGTGAATGAAAATGATCACACAATGTATCACAATTTGTGGAATGCAACTAAAGCAGTGCTGAGAGGGAAATGTAAAAGACTAAATGTTTACATAAGAAAAAAGTCTCAAAAATGATCTAGATTTCTGCCTCAAGAATCTAGAAAAAGAGCAAAATAAATTCAAAGTGAGCAGAAGGAAGAAAATAGTAAGAATAACAGCAGAAATCAATGACACTAAAAGCAAAAACAATAGAGAAAAGTTACTGAAACAATAAGAGCAGGTTCTTTGAAAAAAAATGCATAAACCTCTAGCAAGACTAACAGAGATAAAAAGAGAAAAGACAGAAATCACCAATATAAAGAATGAAAAGGGGTATTATAACAGATCCCACAGCCATCCAAAGAGTAGCTGGAAATACTAGGGGCAACTTTTGGCTTGATAAATTAGAAAAAATGAACCAAGTCCTTGAAAAACCACACATTACCAAAACTCAGCTAAAGTAAAACAGATATAACTTGAATAATCCTATGACCATTAAATAAATCAAATTGTAATTTAAAAGCTTCCCCCACAAAATATCCAGGTTCAGATGGTTTCACTGGAGAAATCTACAGAATGTTTAAAGAAAAGTTAATGTCAATTCTACACAATCTCTTACAGAAAATAAAAGGAGAGGGAATACATTCCAATTCATTTTGTGAGGCCAGTATTATCCTGATACCAAAACCAGACAAAATACAAAACAGAAACTTACAGAGCAATATTTATCATGAGCTTAGATACAAAAATTCTTAGCAAAATACTGGCAAATCAAATCCAACAATGCATAAAAAGAATAATAACCCACAACCATATGGGATGAATCCAGGTATGCAAGGTTGGTTCAATAGTTAAAAATCTAACAAAGTAACCATATCAACAGGCTAAAGAAAAAAGTCATATGGTCATATCAGTTGGGATAGAAAAAGCATTTGAAAAAATTCCACAACCATTCATGATAAAAACTTTTAGAAAAATGAATAGCGCATAACTTCCCCAATCTCATAAAGAGAATCTTCAAAAAACCTATAGCTAACATGACAGTTAATTAATAGTAAAAAAGTGCATGGTTTTCTTCTGAGATTGGGAAGAAAGCAAGAATATCCACTATCTAACACTCTTATCCAACATAATACTGGAAGTCTTACCCACTGCCATGAGGGAAGAAAAAAGGTATACAAATGTGAAAGGAAAAAATTAACCTCTTTTTGCAGACTACATGATTATCTAAATAGGAAATCTCAAATGACCTACAAAAAGCCTCCTAGAACTAATAACTGAGTTCAGTAAGGTGGAAATGTACAGTCGAGACACAAAAATCAATTGCACATGGAAACAAATAAAAAGAGAAATACCATTGGCAATTGTGCCAAAGAAAATGAAATACTTAGGTATAAATCTAATGATATATGCATGAGATCTGTATGATGAAAATGACAAAATGCTGATGAAAGAAAACAAAGAAGGTCAGAAATGGTGGCTCGGGTTTGTAATCCCAGTACTTAGGGAGCCAAGGTGGGAGGATCACTTGAACCTAGGAGTTTGAGACCAACTGTGGCAACAAAGTGGAGACTCTGTTTCTACAAAAAATTTTAAAAATTAGCCAGGCATGGTGGTGCATGCCAGTGGTCTCCCTACTCAGGAGGCTCAGGTGGGAGGATCACCTGAGCCCAGGAATTTGAGGTTGCAGTGAGCCCTCATTGTGCCATTGTTCTCCAACCTGGGTGACAGGGTGAGACCCGGTCTCAAAAAATATATTTTAAAAAAAGAAAACCTAAAACTTTTAGAGATATCTGTGTTTATGAATTAGTAGAATTAACATAGCTAAATGTCAATTATACCTAAATTAATCAATAGGATTCATGGAATTACCACCACAATCTCATAAAGGTTTTTTGTAGACATAGAAAAGCTTTATCTAAAATGTATATGGAAAGAAAAAGGCTCTAGCATAGCCAAGATGATTTTGAAAAAGAACAAAATGAGAGGAATCACTCGTTCTGATATTAAGGCTTACCATATAGTTAGAGTAATCAAGACATGGTACTTTCAGAGGGATAGACACATAAAGAACCCAGAATAGAGAACCCAGATTATACCCACACAAATATGCCCAATTATTTTTTGACATACAATCAAAAGCAATTCAATGGGGGAGGAACACCATTTTCAATAAATAGTGCTGGAGGAATTAGCCATCCCCAGGTGAAAAAAAAAATGAACCTCAGCCTAAACCTCATAACTTTACAAAAATGAACTCAAAATGTATCATGGACTTAACTGTAAAACTATAAAACTTCCAGGAAAAAAGCATAGGAGAAAATCTTTGAGACCTAATTTCTTAAACTGTCCTTTAACTTGATACTAAAAATATGCCAAAAGTACTGTTCTGTAAAGGGAGAATTTGGTAACTTAGACCTCATCAAAATAAAAGTTTTTGCACTGTGAAAGACACCATTAAGAGGATGAAAAGAAAAATTACAGAGTTGGGAAAAATATTTACAAATCACATATCCAACAAAATATTTGAATGTAGATAACTCCCAAAACTCAACATTAAAAAACAATTAATCCAACATAAAATGGGCAAAAGATACTGTTAGAATTTCACCACAAAAAGTACACATACGGCAAATAAGATATAAAAGGCTGTTTGACATAATTAGCTATTAGTAAGTGCAAATAAAAACACAACAAGCTATTACTGTATACCCATCAGAAATGGCTAAAAAAAATCATGCTAACACCAAATGCTTGTGAGGATGGAGAGCAAACTGGATCACTCATACACTTGCTAGAAATATAAAACAGTACTGCCATTCTGGAAAACAGTTGGGCAGTTTTAAAATATACTAAATATGCAACCACCGTACAACCTAACAATTGTCCTCTTTGGCATTTATCCCAGAGAAAGAAAATGTATTTTCTAACAGAATCTTGTAGATGAATGTTCATAGCAGTTTTATTTGGAATAGCTAAAAACTAAAATCTACTCAAATGTTCTTCAATGGATAAATGGCTAAACAAACTGTGGTATATACATACCATGGAATACTACTCAGCAATAAAAAGGAATTAACTATTGTACTGATACATGCAACAACTTTGATGAACCTCAAGAAAATTAGGATGATTGAAAAAAGTTAATCTCAAAAGGATATATACTGTATGATTCTATTTATATAATATTCATGAAATAACATCATTAAAAAGATGGAGAACAAATTATTGGCTGCTAGGAGTTGGGATGGGGAGAAGGTTAGATGTGGCTATAAAGGGGTATTATGAGAGAGCCCTGTGTTAAGTACATTGAACACGGAAGTAGTTACATGAAGCTATAAATGTGATAAAATTACATATATATATACACACAAATGAGTGCATAACACATGAAATATGAGTAAGCCTTATGGGTCATACCAATGTAAATTTTCTGGTTTTGATATTGTCCTACAGTTATAAAAGATACTAATACTGGGCAAAACTAGGTAAAAAATGCATAGGACTTCCCTGTGTCTCTCTTTGAAATGTCCCAAGAATCTATATTTCAAAAAATTAAAAAAAATCATTTATTGCTCTATAATATATTAATAAAATCAAATATTATTTTCAAAATAGATTTGGGATTATTAACCATTGCTTGACAAGTTTATAATATTGGAAATGAAGTTTACATATTGGTAACATAATTTCTCATACAGTAAAGCTGAAAATAGAACTGAGCTACATGAGACATGTTTTCTTATTGCCCTAAGTGAAAATATTACTACTTTGAATTTTCAATTTAACCTCTAAAATGATTTTTAAAGGTATACTATAAAAAGCATGGGATTGTTTGTAAGGTTCAATTTAGCAAGACGCAATGAAAAAAATAAAACAAAAATATTTCTATGTGAGTTAACAAGAAGACATATTGTTTGCTTCTTGGTAAATGACTTTATAAAAATTGACTTTACAAAGCACATCTAATTTCAGAACATAGTATCTTCCAAAATCTATTACCCTGGGAAAATGATGGTATCAAGTAAAATGACTCAGACATTATGAAAATTAAACTAAAAAGAACAATTGGTTCTTAACACTATTAATAATGTAAACAAATAAGTTAATTTTACCTGATTTCCAACTTTGTCTCTTCAGATAGCTCTCCAAATTGTATCTCTTCTACCTGTAATTCTTTAAGAGCAGCCAGAATTTTCTGCTGGTCTTTACTGGTAATTCCATTCTAAGCAGAAACAATTTTAAGGTACAGTAAGTTAGTTATACTTGAGTAATTTAAAACTCAAAATCGCTAAAGATATTTTCTTGATGAATTCACATCTTGAAAAAATAGGCATCTATTGGAAAAATAACACATTTCTAAAAAATATATGTTTTTCTTATAACTGTGATTGATGTTAGTTACAGCATTAGAATATTGAGATATATAATAATTATAGTCAATTTTTTTCCAATACATAACTATGATGGACTCCCAAAACAAATTACTAGAACTTAATATGTAATATTTCAAAAAAACACAGTAAAACAAAATTTCCTTCAAATTTTTATTTAAAATATTATCAGTGATAAATGAGAATTAAGCCCTATCTTTGTTTGTATTCTACCTTTAGTGTTAAACTAAATTTTCTATACTGAATTTAGTTTTGTAGTATGCTTACTGATTTTTAGTGATATTAAAAATGTCAAGTTTCCAATGTGGTCATGCAGTCAGATCATTGCTTTTTACATATCCTATTTATCAAAGTGTCTCTAATACATCCTGCAGCTATATGTTATTAGATAATACTAGACTGCAAAATAAAAGGTCTCAGTTCTGAGAACCAAACAAAAGGCTTGGGAGACATGTGTTAATACCCATATACATAAAAAAACCATCTCTTATTTGTAAGTGCCCCATTTTACAAATCTATTTCACATTTGAAACTGAAGGATCACTTTTAGCTGAGATGTCATGACAATCTGAAAAAAAAAACACCCAAACTGTAAGTCATTACATGTTCTTAAAGTAACTTAACACTAACACAAGATTTTAGATATGGTTATCCATAATCATATCTAATCAAGGACACAGTAAAAGATCAATCTTTTGTCTGTAGCCCTAGCATTTTAAAAATAGACAAGAAAAGGATACACAATTTTAAAAACATCAAACAATATATCGGAATTTTTGAAATTGATACTAACCTTTGTAAATTCATCTTCCCTCATGGTCAAAAGGTGTCTTAACGTTATATCCCTTTCCTGTATAAAAGGAAAAAAAAGGCCACCTTTCCATATAATTAAAATGGTAGAAGGAGAAGTAGGCAAACGTTCATAAGTTAGTTACTTGCTTCACTCTCAAGCAAATTCCAATTTTCTAGAGGGGACAGGATATATAGATATAGAATTATGCTATTGAGTAGAGAGTAGTGAGTATCATAATAACTATATTCACCTAAAAAGTATAAATATAGCTAGTTTTCCAGATTCAAATGATTACCATTCATATTTGCTTACAAGAAAAGCAGTTCTATAAAATTTAGCAGAAATTATGTTTTATGAATATTTCAAATTTCTGACTGTATCACATTAAACCATCATGTAGTTTTACTCAAGATTTCTCCAAATAGGGAGACATTTCAAGATTATACAATGAAGCACAACTCTGAAATATTTTAACAGAATGTGCACACTCCCAAGAGGAGTCTATCTTAAATAGTGCTTTACTGCTTCAGTATCCCCGCCTAGCTGATAACAACTGTCATGGACTCAAACCCTATAATGTATGCTTAAAACACCCAGACAGTGCTTGGCATATGATCTGATTTAACCTTCATGACAACCCTACACTAGGTATTATTATCCTTAAAAGAAAATGAGATATTTAAGTCACACATTTCAGTGATTAAACATTAGAGCAAGAATCTGATACCAGGTGTGTTTGGTTTAAAATCATGCTCCTCCAATATTCTACTCAAGAAGATGAGCAACTACAGAAACAAACTAAGGGCTCAGGTGTATATGAAGGTTAGACAGTGGGTAAAAACTGTTTAATCTCAGATTCTAATTTATGTAAATTTCTAGAATAATACATTTTTGAAATGTTTTTCAGAAATTTAAAATCGGGATGTACTACAAATTATGGTGAAAAGTAAATTGGCAGTTATTCATAGACATGTTTATGAATTAATATCTAATGTTATATAACCAACAAATTAACATATATGCATAACTCACTGTAGGTTATATAAGATCTTACCTTTAGTAAATCTGTCATATGTTCAAGTCCAAGACCATGTAAAAATACTTCCAGATCTCCAAATGCTGTATATGAACTGTATACATTTATAGCAATGTCAATTTCAGAGCAGAGTATAAATGCACAAATGATAAATATATATTTATATTGTGAGAGAATATGAATAATAATGAATTTATGTAGAATATATTTTCAATCTGCACACCAGTCCTATGCTATATCAAAGGAATAAGTAAGGTTTTGTGATTGAAGATATATAAGGAGTATAACTCATCTTTCCCCAAAATGAAAATATATGCCAGTATGTACTCCTTGCGAAATTTCTGCACATAAAAATCTCCTCAGCCTGGTACAGTAGCATACACCTACATGTAGTCCCAGCTACTTGGGAGGCTGTGGCGGAAGAACTGCTTGAGCCCAGGTGTTTGAGGCAAAAACACCCACAAAAAACAAAAAACGAAAAAAAACCACACCTCTTTAATTGCAATAAGTAAAATGTAAGTAACTTTAAATGGGGTAAGGAGAGAATTATTTTTGGCCGTGTACTGAACAGCAGTGTTCTGGGGGGAAAAGTGTATCTTTAATTTTAGCTTATAAAATTAGACCTGTACTAAAAATAATTAGAAAACAAGGTGTTATACTGTTTGAACACTAATATAATTCCAGAACCTTTTAAAAATAGATTTTATTGTTGATCTCTTACTTAAAGTTTACATTTAAAGTTATTAGCATTAGTGTTAGTACATAAAAACGAATAAAAATTTTCTAAAATTCTGGAGAACACTAAAAACCCAGACATTTAAAAATGCTTGTAAACATTTAAAATATCATATATTTTAAATAATTCACCACATTTACTACAATAAAATATACACAAATTTTACTTATAGGTATTCTGTTGAACTAAAACATGCTATATTACCTAAAAATGTGATCTTTTTCTCTATCAGAATCTGTTGTCAATATTTTACAAATAGTGTCTTCTTTAGTTAGCTGTTGAAGTTTTCCTTCCAATGGATTTAAAGTAAAAGAAAGTAAGTTGAAGATCTGAAAAAAGTTAACATCATTCAAATATAATTAACATTGCATACTGTAACTTACACTTAAAAGAAACCGAACATACGATTATCTCATAACCAGAAAGGAAATTTTAGCAACTAAGTGGGACAGATGTTTCCCAATTTACTACCCTGACAACAACTTTTAAAAAAATGATATATCACAGTTGTATGTATTTTGGGGGGTACATGCGATATTTTGATACACATATACAATGTATAATAAACAAATCAGGATAATTGGGATATCAAGTCAGTGCTTCCTTCACCTATAATAATCAGAAAAGAAAAAAGTACATCTAATTCAAAATAGTAATAATTAAAGGAAGACAGTAATTAATATTTTTGGTAAGATATATAGCAAAACTAAAAATTCCATTTGGATAAATGACTCAGATTAAATATTAAGATAGTACTTTAAAAACATTGCTAAGTGGGAAGAGAGTAATGAGCATGACTAAATGTATACAAATCCTAACTGAACACCTCAAAAAGATATGGTGAAATTCCTGAGTTTTAAAATCTAACCTCTTAGGAAGTCAAGGTTATATCGCATAATCAGCCAAAATACAAGATCAAATCTCATTTCAATAAATGATTTATGATTCAAAATAACCTTTGATGTTCATAAACTTCTTATGTCAAGTTTGGTGTCATCTACTCTACACTTAACAATGTAATAACATAATTTTAAGTTTTTAAATTTTCAAAGTTTAGAAGAAAAATGGTAGATTCCTTTTTGAAGTTCTACAAGGCTGTAGTGATTACTGTTTACCCTGTAATAATTCTGAAAATATTAGAATAATATTTGGAAAATGATAGCCATGTTTATCAGGTTGCTTAAAAGGTTAGAGGAAGTTACTTTATATGCAGTAAAAGTGGCATGGTTTGAAGATTACATGACGGAATCTTTGGAATTTTACATGCTTTCAAATTCGGGAACTCCGTGTTACAAACTCTTGAACTAAACAACTTAGTTTTATAATTGTACTATACTTGATCCTTGCTTAGAAGTTACAGACTTGTGGCTAAAGCTTTAATCTTCAAACCAAAAGTTTATATTGGTAAAGTAATTTAATGTATGGCAAGTATTTATTATTGAGTTTAACATCTGAATGACAGATTATACATCCAGGTATATTATCACTTTATCGTAAGCCCCGTCACACATATAAGAGTAAATGTTGCTTAAAGAATTTAATTTTTAATTGTTTAATACATTAATTAAACTTACAAAAGAATGTTTGAGTTACATGTTCAAACCGGCATTTTACTAGCTTTCACTAAATTACTTTTAAAATTTGGGACCAGTTTAAAATGTTTAAATAGTATATTACAATTTTATTCCTGGGCCCAGAATAAGATTTTATTACTCTTTCATAGAGCTTTTAAATTACTATATTATAAGTGCCTCTTGTTTTGTAGAAGATGAATACTCTAGCAAAATAAAGTTCTCATTACCTGGCTGGAGGAAAGATACATATTTAAACATTTAATAATTGCCAGATACACTATAATTACACTTTTAATTCTAACAAAATAATACAAACGTTCTACAAATGATAATGTGATATGCCACAAAAAATAAGTTTAATATGTACAGAAAGATACCTCATGATGTTTGTTTCTTTTTGCAATCTCGCTTGGCATCTTTCCATCTTTGGTTTGTAGCATTTTATTAGCTCCAAGTTCAAGCAACTTCAAAACTATATTTTTATGACCCTGACGTGCTGCCCACGTTAAAGCCTGTAAGTAGGGGGAAAAAGAAGATTGTTTAAAGTGAAGGAGTGTATATGAGACAGACAGGAAAAGTTTTCAACAGTATTTATGACACAATAAAAAAGAGAACAGTTAATTAATGGAATGATGCAATCTCTTCATTTTACAATATAATGTAAATATATTTCCAAAGCTGTAATTGCAAAGCTGACTGCAAAGCTCATTGATTTTTTAAAACCAGTGTTTTATACAATTAACTGATGTTATGGAATAAAATTATTTATTTGCCAATCACTGAAGGGTTTTCTACAAAAAGAATTCTTATGTATATTTTAGAGCCCAGATTTTGCTGTGTGTTACAATTTTTTTTTTTTTTAATCAAGAGTAAGGACTATGAGAGTCAACTAATTCCTCATTTCTATTTCTTTTCTTTTTTTTTTTGAGACGGAGTTTTGCTCTTGTTGCCCAGGCTGAAGTGCAGTGGTGCAATCCTGGCTCACTGCAACCTCTGCCTCTCGGGTTCAAGCGATTCTCTTGCCTCAGCCTCCTGAGTAGCTAGGATTAAAGGCACGTGCCACTATGCCTGGCTAATTTTTTGTATTTTTTAGTAGAGACGGGGTTTCACCATGTTGGCCAGGCTGGTCTCGAATTCCTAACCTTAAGTGATCCGCCCGCCTTGGCCTCCCAAAGTGCAGGGATTACAGGTGTGAGCCACCATGCCCTTCTATTTCAACTGTTGCTTTTTTTCACCAGAGAGCAATTATATTCCAGGCCTTTTGTAATTATTACTTCTTAAAATTCTTTTTTCATAGATTACTGATAATAACAGAAACAAAAAGAAACATTGTAAAAATGTTTCTCACAGTGTAACCATTCTCATCCTGGGTATTAACTTCTGCTCCATGAGCAACAAGGAGAGCAACAACCTGGGTGTGACCATCTCGAGCAGCATACATGATTGGGGTCATAAGTCTCCTAAGGAGGAGGAAGAAAGGAAACATTTGTGTTAATGCTGCTGTTAATCTCTCATTTTCATTAATTTAACCATACACAATACCACCAGTACTGCTTTGAAAACAAAAAGAAATGAAAGCTTTTGCTAAATCAGGTGATTTAAAAATCCAATCTTCCTGCAAATAAGTACAAGTGAAAGAGATGACACTTTTAAAGTGCTGAATGCTTACACAGCACCCTCTAGTGAAGAAATGTATTAAAAAATACATGAAATAAGCCATGCTTTCTACTATGAAGTTTCACTAATATACATATTCATCTAGAAAATTATCAGAGTACCCACACTATGCTTATGCTAGGAATATAGTAATGAATGACACAAATAAGGTCCCTGCCCTCAAAGGATTTGCTAATACTAAATGCTTATTACATTTTATTTAGAGGATTGCTGAAACAAAAACGCAAATTTAAAAACTTTATTCCTTAATGTATTCTATTATGATTCGACTTTGGTCTGAGACTGAAAGAATTTTATTCGGACTGGGAGACTTACTATATATAATCAGAAAAGAGGTAAGTCCAATAGATTAACCAGCTTAATATTCTCCTAAGAGTACTTTCTGGGAGAGGATAGTGATTTGTCTGTAGTTTACCATTTCCCAAAATTAGAGATTCAATCCTTCTACTCCTGGAAGTTAGTCAGCTTCTGGGCCTGTTCCAAGGACACCAGATTTTATCAGCTCTACTTGGGCTGAACATAATAACATCATGGTCTGCTTTAAAGGAGGTATGAGACTCTGAGCCCAATTTTCCTGAGTTGTCCTCAAGATCTGATTTATACACAAAGAACTTTGGAAAAGAAAAATAAATAATTTCAGAGTTCCATGTTTTGATCTTACCAAGAAAGTTTTTATTGGTTATTCACATTACATATACAACCTACAAATAGACTATTTCTCTGTAAGGTTTGTTAGCATAAGGTATACCCTGAAATCTGATCACTTCACACCTATGTCCTTATTAGCACAATTCATATATATCTGTTTCTTCTATTTCATGGTATATTATAATTTGAATGTTTTATGTGAAATTATATGCTAAGGCAGTTGTAAAACATTGCCTCCTCTACCTTGAATATCTCTTATGTAGTGGCTTCATTAGATAGACAATCTTTATGAAGTAAAGATTGAATTTCCTGGATAACTTAAGCAAACATAAAAAAATATATACAACTGGCCAGGTGTGGTGGCTCAGGCCTGTAATCTTACCACTTGGGGGACTGAGGCAGGTGGATTGCTTGAATACAGGAGTTCGAGACCAGCCTGGGCAACAGAGGAAAGCCCTGCCTCTACCTCTACTTAAAATACAAAAAAAAAAAAAAAAAAAAAAAAAAAAAACTTAGCTGGGTGTGGTTGTGCACAACTGTAATCCCAGCTACTTCAGATGTGGGAGAATCACCTGAGCCTGGGGGGTCAAGGCTTCAGTGAGTCGAAATCGTGCCACTGCACTCCAGCCTAGGCAACCAGAGTGAGACCCTGTCTCAACAACAACAACAACAAAGCCACAAAAAACCCCTACATACACACACACGTGGCAACAACAAATTATTTGAATTAACTAACCATTCGAATTCAAATTCTTCATTACATCTAAATCCGAACTGTTGATGTCTCATCTCCACTGCACTTACCCTCATAATAACCCAAATCGGCTCCTCTCAGTCTTCCCTATTTCATAAAGCCACCATTAACCACATTACTGAGGCTTAAGACTAGGCATAATTCATGACTCTTCTCTGTCATTCCAAGTACAAGTCACTGGCAGCTCCTATTAGCCCTACCTTCATAATCTGCTTCTGATCACTTCTCATCACCTCATTAGCCACTGCAGTCGTCCAAGACAACATCATCTTTCTCTGACTTATATTACTGCCGTAGTCTCATAACTGCTCTCCTCCATGCTTCCATTCTTGGCCACTTACAGTTTATTGTCTTTGAAAATGCCAAGATCTCCCCTTTGCAGGAACTGTGCAAGTGCTCTTCCCTGTCCCAAGACTTTCATATTGCTAACTCCTTATTCTTATACAGATCCTTATTATGAGAAGACCAATAAAATTTTCAAACCTCTAGCTAGACTGATTAAGCAAAAAAGAGAGAAGAAACAAGTTACTAGTATCAGGAACAAGAGAAGTAACATCAGTACAGATTATCCAGATTTTAGAAGTATGAGGAAGTATTATGAACAAATTTATGCCAATAAATTAGTTTAGATGAAATGGATACATTTCTCAAAATACACAAACTACCACAGCTCACTCAAAAAGAAATAACCTGAATAGCCCTAGACATATTTTTTAGAAACTTAATTAGTAATTATAAGTTAAATTAAATTTTCCACAAAGAAAACAGCCGGCCAGATGGCTTCACTGGTGAATTCTACAAAACAGTTAATGAAAACCACATCAATTCTAAACAAACTCAACCAGTAAACTGAAGAGGAGAAGATGCTTCCCAACTCATTCTATGAAGCACAAGTTACTCTTATACCAAAACCAGAGGGTGCCATTATAAGGAAAGAAAACTATAAACCAATAATCTTCACTGAAAATAAAAATGTTTTTAACAAATTTTAACAGAATCCAAAAACACATAAAAAGGTTAATACATCATGACTACGGGCAATTATCCTAGGAATGCAAGGCAGGTTTGATATTTGAAACATCAATCAATATAATGTACCATATTAACAAACTAAAAATGAAAAAAATCCTCAACAAATGTAGAATGAGTATTTTACAAAATCCAACATTTGTTTCTAACAAAAACACTCAGCAACGTAGGAATAGATGAGAACTTCCTCAACCTGACAAAAGCATCTATGGAAAATTTACAGTTAACATCATATTTAATGGTGAAAGAGTACTTTCCCCCAACATCAGAAACAAGACAAGGATGTCTGCTCTCACATTTCTACCTAACATTGTATTGGAAGTTCTAGCCAGTGGAATAAGACAAGGAAAAAAAGAAAAATGGTAGGCCTCCAGATGGGAAAAAAAGCAAAATTGTCTTTATTCACAGACAGCATGATGTATATTGAAAACCTGAGGGACTCCACAAAAAAAGTACTAGAATGAATGAATTTGGCAAGGTTATCGCATTCAAGAGAAATATTTAAAAAATCAATTGTATTTCTTCATACTAGCAATGAACAACATGAAATGAAAATAAAACAATACAACTTATAGTAAAAATACAAAAGCCAGGAAATCTATTAGAAATGCACCCAATATTTGCATATATGCATACATAAATACACAGTGATGGTGATGTACTTGAATATATCTGACTTACAGTTGTCTAAGTAACAATTTGGATCCAGAAGTCTTTTTTTTTTTTTTTTTAAGATTCAGGAGGTACACGTTAAGGTTGGTTAATGGGTATACTGTGTGTTGCTGAGGATGAGGTTTGGTCTTCTATTAATCCCACCACCCAAGTAGTGAACATAGTACCTAATAGGTAGTTTTTCAACCCTTGACCCCCTCCTTGCCTCCTCCCTTTTGGATTCTCTAGTGTCTATTTTTAACTGAGCATCCCAGCCTCAAAATGCATTTTAAAACTTTTTTTCCTTTCTTGTTTTCAGCTTTGAAACATATTTTGAAATGCTTTGTTTCTACTTTTCCCACCAGGCACTTCAATGAACAGTGCTTGCTTATCTAATTATGTGCTTGCTCAGGTAATCCAGCAGCCAATTTTGAAACAAACCAGGCAGAGAGATACAGCTCCCACTTAGGGGTAGTTATGAACAGTTAGCCTACCACTACCAGGCCAAAGTCAGGATGAAGCAAACCAGACCTTTGGGACAGACAATTTCTCAAGATAACCATTGAAACAAGTCATGTAGACCTACACCCTTGGGCAACACTCTTGCATATTTCCCACACCTTTTCCATCTTAAACCCCTTTATTTAGCCCAAAAAGTTGGAATGGTCTTTTGAAGGCATGAGCCTGGCCATCCTCCAATTGCTAGCATTTGACAAATAAACTTACTTTCCTTTCACCACATCTCATTTCTCCTATTCTTGGTTTATGGGCAGCCAGCAGCTGGACTTGAGCAAGTTACCTATTGTTTTCATCTTTATATGCATGTGTACCCAATGGGTAGCTCCGACTGATAAGTGAGAACATGTGGTATTTGGTTTCCTTTTTTCTTTAGTTTTCTATTTCTACATTAATTCATTTAGGATAATGGCCTCCAGCTGCATGTGTGCTGCTGCAAAGGACATGGTTTCTTTTTTATGGCTGTATAGTATTCCATGGTCTATATGTGGCATATTTTCTTTATCCACTCTTGAGTTGATGGGCACATAGGCTGGCTCTATATCTTTGTAACAGTGGGTTTTTTTTTTTTTTTTTTTGAGACAGGGTTGTACTGTCACACAGGCTGTAGTGCAGTGGTACAATCATGGCTCACCGCAGCCTCAACCTCCCAAGCCCAAGCAATTCTTCCACCTTAGCCTCCCAGGTAGCTGAGACCACAGGCATGTGTCACCACACCTGGCTAAATTTTTTATTTTTGTAGAGATGGAGCCTCTGTATGTTGTCCAGGCTGGTCTTGAACTCTTGGCCTCTAGCGAGCCTCCCAGCTAGGCCTCCCAAGGGCTGGGATTATAGGCATGAGCCACCATGCCCAGCTGCTATTGTGAATAGTGTTGTGATAAACATAATGAGTGCAGTGTCTTTTTGGTAGAATGGTTTATTTTCCTTTGGGTATATACTCAGTAATGGGATGGCTGGGTCAAGTGGTAATTCTAGTTTTAGTTCTTTGAGAAATCTCCAAACTGTTTTCCACAGTGGTTTAACTAATTTACATTCTGCCAGCAGTGTACATGTTTCCCTTATCTCTGCAGCTTCACCAACATGTTATTTTTTGACTTTTAATTAATTTATTTTTTTGAGAAGAAGCCTCACTCTGTCACCTAGGCTGGAGTGCAGTGGCACAATCTTGGCTCACTGCAACCTCTGCCTCCTGGGTTCAAGCGATTCTCCTGCCTCAGCCTCCCAAGTAGCTGGGATTACAGGCACCTGCCACTGCACCTGGCTAATTTTTGTATTTTTACTAGACACTGGGTTTCACCATCTTGGCCAGGCTGGTCTTGACCTCCTAACTTTGGAATCCACCTGCCTTGGCCTCCCAAAGTGCTGGGATTACAGGTGTGAGCCACTGTGCCCGGCCTGACTTTTTAATAATAGCCATTCTGACGGGTGTGAGATGGTATCTCATTGTGGTTTTGATTTGCATCTCTGATGAGTAGTGATGTTGAGTACTTTTTCATGTTTCTTGACTGCTTGTATGTCTTTTTTTTTTTTTTTTTTTGAGAAGTGACTGTTTATGTCCTTTGCCTACTTTTTAATGAGGTTATTTTTCTTATGGATTTAAGTTCCTTATAGAGCCTGGATATTCATTTAGTCCTTCGTTGGATGCATAGTTTGCAAATATTTTCTCCCATTCTGCTGATAGTTTCTTTTGCTGTGAAGAAGCTCTTTAGTTTAATTAGGCTCCACTTGTCAAATTTTGTTTTTGTTGCATTTGCTTTTGAGAACTTAGTCATAAATTATTTGCATAGGCTAAGGTCCAGAAGAGCATTTCCTAGTTTTTCTTCTAGGATTTTTGTAGTTTGAAGTCTTGCATTTAAGTCTTTAATCCATCTTGAATTGATTTCTGCATATGTTAAGAGGTAGGGATCCAGTTTCATTCTTCTCCATATGGGTATCCAGTTTTCCCGGTGCCATTTACTGAATAGGGTATCCTTTCCCCATTGTTTATTTTTGTTGACTTTGTTGAAGATCAGTTGGTTGTTGGTGTGGGTTCTCTATTCTGTTCTGTTGGTCTACATGTCTATGTCTGTACCTGTACAATACTGTTTTGATTACTGCAGCCTTTTAGTATAGCTTGAAGTCAAGTAATGTGATGCCTTTGTTCTTTTTGCTTAGAATTGCTTTGGCTATTCAGGTTCTTTTTTGGTTTCATATTTTTTTTTCTTATTTTTTGAGACAGAGTCTCACTCTGTTGCCAGGCTGGAGTGCAGTGGCATGATCTCGGGTCAATGCAACGTCCGCCTCCTAGGTTGAAGTGATTTTCCCGCCTCAGCCTCCCGAGTAGCTGGGAGTACAGGCGTGCACCACCAGGCCCAGCAAATTTTTGTATTTTTAGTAGAGACAGAGTTTCACCATGTTGGTCAGGCTGGTCTCCAACTCCTGCCGTCAGGTGATCTGTCTGCCCTCTGCCTCCCAAAGTGCTGGGGTTACAGGCGTGAGCCACTGTGCCTGGCCTCATATGACTTCTAGAATAGTTTTTCCTAATTCTGTGAAAAATGACATTGGTCATTTGATAGGAATCACACTGAATCTGTAGATTGCTTTGGGCAGTACAGATATTTTAGTGATACTGCATGCAGTCTTCCAATCTGTGATCACGGAATTCTTTTTCATTTGTTTGTCATTTATAATTTCTTTCAGCAGTGCTTTTCAGTTCTCCTGTAGAGATCTTTTACCTTCTTTTTACCTAGATGTATTCCTAGGTATTTTAATTATTTTATTTTTTGCAGTTCTTGTAAATGGAATTGCATTCTTGATTTGGTTCTTAGCTTGAACATTATTGGTATAGAGAAATGCTTCTGATTTTTGTGCATTGATTTAGTATCCCAAGACTTTACTAAAGTCATTTAACAGAGGTCTATGGAGTCTTCCGGGGGAAATCTTTAGGGTTTTCTAGGTATAGAATAATACAATAAGCAAAGGCATTTTTTAAACATTAATAATACCATACTGTTCATACAATGTTTTAATTTGCCAATAAATGAATTTAAAATTATTTTTCTTCTGAGGAAATTTCCTCTGTGCTTTGTTTGAATCACACAAGTTCTGATATAAAGGCCTTGTATTGTCACTTTTACCAGTTCTATTTTAATTAATCCAGAAATTACCAGAAATTATTAAGATATATCTTTATTTATTTTTTTTTGAGATGGAGTCTCACTCTGTCGCCCAGGCTGGAGGGCAGTGGCACAATCTCTGCTTACTGCAACCTCTGCCTCCCAGGTTCAAGCAATTCTCCTGCCTCAGCCTTCTGAGTAGCTGGAACTACAGGCGCATGCTACCATGCCTGGCTAATTTTTTTGTATTTTTAGTAGAGATGGATTTCACCACGCTGGCCAGGTTGGTCTCAAACTCCTGACCTCAGGTGATCCGCTCAGCTCAGTCTCCCAAAGTGCTGGAATTACAAGCATAAACAACTGTGCCTAGCCAGGTATCATAAAAAAAAAAAATTCTTAAAAGACTTTCTTTGTGGTCTACAACATAACTTCTGTTGAAAATAATCCATGCATGTAAATTATGTTAAAGTCAGAATTCTAGGTAAATAGCAACTAGATACTCTTGTTGATTGTATTATTCTATATCTTTATTTTTTGTCTAATCTGTTTTTCTAAGAGATATACTAAAGTCTTCAAATATGATTATGGATTTTCCATTCTTTTTTTAGTTCTACTGGTTTTTGTTCTGTGTATTTAAAAGCCATATATATTAAAACTATCTTGTTAAATTGTTGCTTCTATCAATATCATTTTCTCTTTGGTCCCTTAAGTAATGTTTGCCTTGCATTTTATTTACTACCCTAGGGGTATTTTTTTTGTCTTGATATTTACCAGGTATAAATATTTGCTGAATAAATGGCATTTAAAAAATCATTTTATTTATTTTCCACTCTAATGTAATGTTTTATTTTTAGGTGTGACTTCACTGGATTTTGCTTTTAGCCAACATGAGAGTTACTATTACTTTAATAAGTGAATTTAACTGATTATATTACTTTTCTTAGTTATTAATATGGCTGGACTTATTTCTGACATTTTTGCACTTTCTGTTTATCATGCGTCCATAATAAATACATGTTTCCATGTCTCCTTGGACATGGAATCACCTTGTTAGATTGATCAAGTTCCCTTAGTTTCACTCCCACCCACTCGATCTGAAAGCTTTTAATTTCATTATTTTCTTCAAGTACAGTACTTACTTTTAAGTCCTCTCCTCTCCAACACACTTATCCTTACTATTCAACAAAGAGAAAAGTTAATAAATAACTATACATAGTTTCATGAGAAAAGAGATGTTTACTTTTATGTTGCTTCATTCTCTCCTCAGCTACTAGAACACCAAACTTATTATATGATGGAAATTTAATACAAATTTATCATAAATACTCTCCCCCACCCTTGCCCCCCCCTTTTTAGGAGACAGGGTCTTGCTCTGTCACTTGGGCTACAGTGCAATGGCATCATCATAGCTCATTGCAGCCTTGACCTCCTGGGCTCAAGCCATCCTTCCACCTCAGCCTCCTGAGTAGCTAGGACTACAGGTGTGCACCACCATGCCTGGCTAATTTTTAAAATTTCTGTTGCCCAGGTTGGTCTCAAACTCCTGCGCTCAAGCAGTCCTCCTACCTTGGCCTCCCAAAGTACTGGGATTACAGTGGTGAGCCAAGCCTGGCCAAGATGGTCATTTCTTGATAGGAATTTTCTTGATATGTAAATAATCTCTTCTGTAGTTAACTTTTAGGATTTTTGCCTTCATTCTTAATGTTCTGAACTTTATTGTGATGTGTCTACATATTTTAATTAAAAAAATATATATATTTATCTATTTGTATATAAATCTTTTATTCAGTGATTCTTTCAATCCTATCAATTTGTCTTCAGTTGGGAAACACTCTTGGTCTTTATTGCTTCAAATATAGTCTATCTTCCATTTTCTCCTTTGGAATTATTATTTGACAGATGTTAGGACTTCTGGAAAGGTTCTCCATGTCTCTACCTTTCCTTTATACTTTCCATTTCTTTAGCCCTTTGTGTTGTATTCTTGGAGATTTCCTCACCTCTATCTTCTAGTCCACTACTCAGCTCTTCAGATGAGTCCCATCTACTCTTCTACCTCTTCTACACAAATACTTAGTTTTAATATTCAATAGTTCCTTTTTTCATAATTCACTGTGCTTGTTTTTTCATTTATATTGTTATTTTGTGAAGGCAAATCCCTCTTTTATCGTTCAGGAATAAAGGCCTTTTTAGATTCCTCTATTTTTCCCACTTTCTCTAGTTTAAGTCACTCTTTTGTTGAATTTGTTGTCCCTGTTTCATGACACCTAAATTCCTCAGACTTTGGTGATTTTTGGTTGTGCACCTACCTTCTGGTCTATGGCAAAGGCCCCCAAACACAGAAGACAAGATAACCTTGTCTATCAGTAATGCAGATTTTAGGTATTGCTAGAGTTTCTCATCTGTTTCTTTCTTTGGCGAGTTACTCTTTTTCCATTCCAGATATAACTTTTTTGTTTCAAAAATAACTTTATCAAAATATTTTAATACCTTTATATCTAAAGCTTTCTGTGGAAGGGCAAGACTTTAGCATATTCTCAGTTTAAGAGCTTGAATCCATAAGCCTATTTTTCCAAAAATTCTTTTTTTGGTCATGATTTTCTTCCAGAATTTTTAGAATAATTTCATCAAGTTAAAACAATCTGTTTGGCACTCTGAATACGATGTTTAATTCTATATATTTAGATTTTTAAAAATGTCTTTTTAAATACTGATTTATCCTAGTCAAGATGACAACCAACATCCAGCCAACATGACGTGTCTATTCAATCTTCTTTTATTTTACTTGGTGTAGTTTTACATTTTTCTTCATTTAGATCTTTCACATTTTTAAATCAAATTGTAATCTCAAGCTTTTCCTTTCTTGTGAGTTGGAAACCAAATGAAGTTTGCACATTAGTTTTCTAAAAACTACTACACTTTATGATTGTTATTTCTGAGTTGACTATTTTCGGTTTACCAAGCATATATTAATATAATTTAAAAATTATGATTTTGTTCTCCTTTTCCTAATAAAGAAGACGTAATAGTTTAATTAGAGGCATAGTTCAATGGTTTACATCAGCAGTCAGCACATTTTTTCTGTAAAGGGCAAGGCAGTAAATATTTTGGGCTTTGTGATGCATACAGGGATTTGTCACAACCACTCAACTCTGCTGTTGTATCATGAACATGGCCATAGACAATACATAAACAAATGAGCACAGCTGTGTTCCAGTGAAACTTAAGAGGTCTGCCAACCTCTGATTTAGAATGTTAAGCTGTGGAGTCAGAATGCCTAGGTCAAATCTAGCCTTCAACATTTACTGGCTTAGACAAGTTTCTTAAACTCTCACTGTCTCAGTTTCTACGACTTTATATGAGCATAAAATAGTTTCTATATTTGTGACACCTATTTGTGTCAGTATCACAATCTGTGATGAGATAATATTCAGTAACAAAGAACAGTACCATGCACAAAGTAAATTCTCAGTCATTAATAGGTATTTTTATTATTAACTACATCTTGTATTTTTCTTGCATAACTGAATTGCCTTACAGTTCCCAAAACAATAGTAAAACTAAAAGTGCTTATAACAAGCATCTTTGCCTTGTTGCTGACATTAATGCAAATGCTGCTAATGCTTCTCCATTAAACATGTAATTTGTTTAGTCTTCAGATATATGTTTGTGAAATTAAGGAGCTACTCATCTAATCAAAATTTACTAAGGTTATAAAAATCAGAGATTTTTAACTTTTATAAAATATCTTTCTGGCATCTATTATAATGATAACCACCTTAAAAATCTTCTGACCTATTTATGTAATTGTTTCCCTAACATTGAACCATTTTTGTATAGTTGACATGAATCAATTTGATCACAGTGTATTATTCATTTACTTTGCTGATAACATTAAATTTGCTAATACTTCATTAAGTGTTAACCACTTACACATTTGTGTATCCATGTTCATAACTAAGATTGATTTATAAGATTTCTTTAAGTGGATCTTTTTTAAATTGGATTTCAGAATCAGTGTTATGTTTGCTTGATAAACAAGAAATGAAAGGCTTTTTTTCCCCTTAGGTTTTGATAGTATTAATGTAATCTATTCCTTGGAAGTTTAAAATAAGTAACCTATTAAAATCTCTGAGCCTAACACTTTTTTTGGAAGTTATTTTTCTGAAATTTTTTCTCAAAAAATGCATTCAAAATCAAAACATAAAAAATTTTAAAGCATAAACAAAAACCAAACTAGAAATAGCATCTACATGTATTAAAATAATTAAATTAAAAATAAAATTATTTAATTAATAAAATAATTAAAATACCTAAAAGAATTAAAAAATACCTACCAGACATGGTGGCACACACCTATAGTCCAACTTCTTGGGATGCTGAGGCAGGAGGATCTCTTGAGCCCAGGAGTTCAAAACCAGCCTGGGCAACATAGTGAGACTCTGTCTCCAAACAAACCAAACCAAACCGAACTGAACCGAACAGAACCGAACCGAACCGAACCAAACCAAACCAAGCCAAACGCAATAAAAAACCAAAGTAAAAGATCCAATATACAAAAGATTCTTCTTAATCAGTAAGAAACATGTGAACCACCAAACAGCAAAACTACAAAGTACACAGGCAATTAGTAGACAAAGAAATACAAACAACTTACAAAAATGTGCAAGACTAATCAATTGAGTATTATTAAAAAGCATGCAAACTAAAACGAGGCGTCATTACTTGCAAATCAAACTGTAAAGCTGAGAACATAAAAAATACCTAGTGCTGTCACTATGTATGTCCTCTCAAGTACTGTTGGAGATAGTGTAAAGGTTTTCAATTTTTTCAGAAGATGATTTGGTAACACCTATTGAGGCAGGAGAATAGGGTCTGAAGGCAGGGAATTTAAGGCCAATTCGTGCTAATTTCCTAAAGCTGGAGGAAAACACCTGGGTCTGAAGGCAGAGAACATAAGGCCAATTCATGCTAACTTCCTAAAGCTGGATCAAAAGAAAAATCCCCATCTCTCCACAGCCTAGTAACAAAGGATCAGAGGCTACTCCCTCTACAAGCCTCTCCATTCCACTAAGTCTCAGGTGGAAAGGGAAAGTGCCACGGATTGGCCGTGGGCCAAGCGTGGGCTATCCCTTTATCTGCACAGGACACCAGTCCACTCTGGCCTCTGGTTGGCTACAGGCGAACTCACCTCAGCTATTAATCGGCCACAGGCCAAATCCTTCATCCACATAGTGGGTAGCCAATAGAGACCTCAAAAAGGGTACTTAAACCCCAGAAAACCTTGTGAGCAGGGCCCCTGAACCACAAATGATGTATTGTCGTTTCTCTGTACTAAAGGTAAAATGGTTGGTCTTCATGTCATATTTTTATATACAGTTCAGTATTATCTGATCTTTTTTAATCTGCTTAAAACACTCCCATCCTATGGAGTGTTATCTCGCTTCAATATATCCCTACTTTCGCTGTTTTGTCGTACCTTTCTTACTTTGTGCATTTTGCTCAACTCTGTTCAACATGCCAAGAACCTGGACGTCTCACGCTCAAGGCCTACCTTCCCATAACACTATCACAATTCTAAATACACATCTACCTTTGTCTCAGCAACTCCACTTTAGGAATGTGTTCTATCAAAAAATCTATTCAAGTTGCCAAAGATGTTCACTGTAGTATTTTTTTGTGAAACTAAAAAAATGGAAACAATCCAAGTGTTCTTCAATGAAATACTGGATTAAGGTATCACATCCATACAGTGGAATATTGTACAGCCACTATAAAGACAGAAGTATCTCTATACATACTGGCAGGTATAGTGCTGATGAAGCACTGTTTAGTTGCTCTTGCAGTAATCTTTTAACTGGATTTCTTGATTCCAATTTATCCTCAATCTGCTGTCAGAATAATCTTAGTATGTTCATTCTTCTTATTCAATAGCTTTCATGATAAAATTCATATCTCTCAGTAGGATTACACAAGTTATTATCTAGCCTCTGCCAAAGTGGGTCAATTCTGACCCACTTTCTACTTTAATATCTCATGAGCTGGTTAAAATATTTCTAGATACACTATTTACAACTGCCTAAATGAAACAGGCTCTTTCATCCTTCTCCACTTACACATGCACCTACCTCTAAACTGAATATTCATTTTTACGATCTTCAGTTGGCTAACTCCTACTTATCCTTCAAAACAAAGTTTGAGGCTGGGCGCAGTGGCTCAAACCTGTAATATCAGCATTTTGGGAGGTCAAGGCAGGAGGATCATTTGAGCCCAGGAGTTTGAGACCAGACTGGGCAACATAGTGAGACTCTGTCTTTACAAAAAATTTAAAAAATTAGCCAGGCATGGTGGTATGCACCTGTAGTCCAAGCTACTTAGGAGGCTGAGGCAGGAGGATGGCCTGAGCCCAGGAGGTCGAGGCTGCAGTGAGCCAGGATCACACCATTGCACTCCACCCTGGGCGCAGAGCAAGACTGTGTCTCAAAACTGAACGAAGCTGAAACTAAATGCTAAAAAAATACAAAACAAAACAAAACCCCCAAAAACCAAACAATAAAAAACAACTAAGTTTGAGGAACGAACCTCTCGGAAGGTTTCACTTGTCATCTGCATCTCAGTTAAGTTTTCCCAGTTTTTGTTCCTAGAGACACTTTCTACTACCTCTAATCTTCCTATATTGTAAATGCCTATAGCCTTGGAATCTCTTCTGTACTGTCAAATTCTTGAGGCAAGGACTGGATCTTTCATCTCCTAACTCTTAATGTTTAGCATGTATTAATTGTGTAACAGAAACCAATTTTAAAAACCAATGACATTAAGTGATTTTTTTTCTTCATCTACCAGGCTTCCTCAAAATTTTTTATAGTCAAGAGTTAGCTACATGTAAAGTGTCCAGAACAGGCAAACCTATAGAGTTATAAACTAGATTAGTGGTTGCTAAGGGGTGGGGGTTGGGAGGTTTGGGTGGGAATCAATGACAGCCAATGCATATTAAGTTTCTTTTGGGAATGATAAAATTGTTCCAAAATTAGATAATGGTGATGGTTTCAGAATGCCGTAAATATATTTCAACCATCGAATTCTACACTTTAAGCTTTACAATATGTAACTGTATTTTAATAAAACTTAAAAAAATAAGAGTTGGTTAAAAAGAATAAAGTTTACGTACATTATGTAACCATAATTAAACTTTATTTCTGGATGATACAGAACCTTTTGTTAGTCTCAATTTCTGGTTATTTCATTTCAATAAAATTTCCACTAGAGGGCATTCAAAGAAAAGCAGAAAGCAAAACTCAATCTGACAGAAAAATAATATATTTTCACAGTGATGTATTTGTCACTTCTCTGTACTAAGGGTAAAATGGTTGGTCTTCATGTCATATTTTTGCATATAGTTTGGTATTATCTGATCTTTTTAATCTGCTTAAAACACTCAGTTTATACTTGAGAGATTAATGAAACAACTATGATAAAGGAAATTTTGACAATGATAAAATGCTAGGAATTATATATCCATTTCCAGCTATCAGAAGAGTTTTGTTAGCTCAAACCTCCCACTGAAAAAGACTGTAAAAGCTGATAAAATACAAATATGCCTGGAGACACAGTAGAAAAACTAAGGCTGCCAGAACAGGAGAAGCCAGGCTTCTGGAGAGAAAAGCAGCATTTGGTGAATTGAGTTTTATATCCTCTTCCACTTTTTCCCTTTAGACATTTGCCAATTAGCATTGGCAAATGCTAATGGGTAGCATTAGCAGAAAGCAGTACCTTTAGACCTTCTTACGGTGATGGGGAACTCCAACACAAAAACTGGAGTTCATGTCTACTAAAGCACTGAGAACTTCAAGAATCAAGAATCTGGAAAAGGGGGAATAACAGAAAGGTGACCCTGCAGAGAAGTGATCTTCTCTTGGACTTCTGCCTTCAAAGTATTTTCAGGGGCTGAAGAAGACTACAACCACCAAGCTAAAACTAGATGCTAAGAGGGCTTTGAGCATTCCCACAAAGAGCAGAGGAAATAAAAATTGTCATTCATGATCCTCTAAGGGAGAGTGGCTCAGATAAACACCCCAAGTTTGAATTGAGACTGTGGAAAATATGGGAAATAACTGATCCTGAAATCCAGCCTTGAACTATCTTAATCCCTGATTTAATTGAGGTGATCTGCCCTTATTCCAACTATCAATCAGAAGAAAATTAAATATTTTCTGGAAGCAAACAGACCTGTACCAAAGTTTTATATAATATCCAGCATTCAACCAAAAGTTACCAGGCATCGTAAATTGTATAACTAAGAAACAAGATTAATGAAATCAAAAAGCTAACAGATGGGTTTAATAGTAGATTAGCTACAGAAGATAGACCAAAAGAAAATACCCAGTGTGAATATGGAGAAGAGAAGGGAAGAAAAGAGTGTTAAGAAACAAATGGGATATAGATGTAATGGTTTAAATCTCAATTGGAGAGGAGAGAGAATGAAGAAAAAGCAGTATCTTAAGACATACTGCCTGAAAAATTTCTCAAACTAATGAAATACATCAAACAACAGATTTAAGAATTCCTGTGGGACAAAAACAAAACCCCACTATACGTAGGGATATCATAGCAAAGCTGTTTTTTTTTTTTTTTTTTTTTTTTTTTTAAAAAAAAGACCAACAGAAAATATTAAAAACAACCAGAGGATAAAATCTAATACCTTCAAAGAATCAACAGTAAGAGTAACAGCTGACTTTTGTTGTTCTGGACCCCTACTGGCTCCAATAGGGATGGCACTGTGTTTAAGGGGTCGAAGGAGAGACCCAGAATCAACAAATGAGACATAGAGTTTACTGAGAACTTACAGGGCAGTCCATGAGTGACAGGCTGGACAGGAAAATTGCTACCATTTGTAAAAAGCATTTATGTTACATAGCATTTTTACTTTGTAATTTCCACCTAGCAACCTTCACCTAGCAACCTCCACTTAACCCCAAAGGGTCTCTGATCCCCTGTACAGCCTGCATTCCAAGAAATGGGCCAGGGGTTCAGATGTCCTTCATAGATAAGGAGTGAATCTTCGGGTTGGCCACTCCCGGATTCCTTAGCTTGGAAGCTGGAACACAAACACACATTCTTCTTAGACCATACGGCCGTTCTTAGGGTTTGCTGGAGTTACTGCTGTAAAGTGCATCTGCCATACACTCCATCTCAGCATATTCTTGAATGGCCCTCATATTTTTATCATGTTTTTTTTTGTGTGTGATTTTTGGGGGCCAGGTATGTGGAAGAGCAGTATGTGTAGCCAAATGCTATGGCAGCAATACAAACTATAACAAAAGAGAATAACAAACGCAATAGAAATCATACTGTACTGAAGGTTTTTCTAAGCACTTGAGAGTTGATTAAACCAGGCTCAGTGACCTCAATCAAAGACTGTCCTTCAGGTGTCAAACAGGTGACAGGGCTGAGCACCAAATGGAACTCTGCACTTAAGGAACTATTGATGTGCTCCCTTTGTTTGGAGCCTAATGTTGCAAGTATGTATGCTATTTGGCCACATCTGTCTCCGGGAATTCCCAGACTTTGGTTTCCAGAAGGTATCCTTTAACCAAACTGCTATGGGATACTGAGTGCATACCAGCACTGGGAGCCCCTTTGTCATGTTGTCATGTTGTAAGAGATGATATTTAGCATTGAGTTGTTGCTCCATGATGATATATTTAGCTTCAGGCCCCTTCCATAGTTGGGACTAGAACCCCGATGGCACACCCCGCAGGGTAACTGGCTATGTCCAATTCACAAGGTTGTCCCTGTACTAGAGTTTCCAGAATTTATATTTGTTTCATTATGACTTTAGTTTGTTTAAAGGCCTCATCTTTCTCTGTGGACCAGTTCCAGTGAGCCCCCATCTTGACTAAGTGGTATAGGGCCTGAGGAGTTGGGCCAAATGGGGAATAAAAGGACACTAATACCCTATAAAGCTTAAGAAGGTCTGCAACTGCTTTGGTGTGGTAGGATGCGGGTAGTCCTACACCTTATCTATAATGGCAGAAAGAACGACTTGACTTTAGTCTTACCCAACCAGATGACACCGAATATTTGATAAGCCTGGACCCTTAACTGTCTGTGCTGCCCATACTCCATTTGCCAAGCGAGACAGCAAGGTAGGGACTAGCAACCTCCATTACTAACCCAAAGGTGGGGCTGCAGTTTGTAAGGTAGAAAAAGACTTAGTTAGCATGATATCATCAATTTAATAGAAAACATGTACCCTCTCCAGGGTAGTCCATCGATTGATAATTGACAGTCTGTGGTCATTAGACCCTCCCAGATAGTGGGGCTATGTAAATATCCTTGGGGCAAGATGGTAAAGGCCCATTGTTCTCCTTTCTAGGTGAATGTAAATTGGTCTTGTCTTTGGGGCAATGGGGATGCTGAAGAAGGCTTGGTTAAATTAATAAGAAATTAATTAAATTAAATTAATAAGGTGCCAAGCACCTGTCCTATTTTCATCAGAAAGGAAGTGATATTTTAATTTCTGGTAATGTATTGTTATTTTCCAAGTCCTGTCAGGTTTTTGCACAGGCCATACAGGGTTGTTTTGTGGGCTGTGCACTACTGGCCTTATAATGCCCACCTGGGCTAACTCCTTAATAGTTTCTGTGATTTTATCATGCCCCCACCCACCACTCAGAAGTGGTATTGCTTGCTTCGGCACTACTATTTGCTATGGGGCTGGGCAACTGTATTGGTGTCCATTTTGTGTTACCGTGATTATGTTTTGTCATCCTAACTCTCAGTTGGAATTTTTTGGCAGTTTGGAGGGTCAAGCCTGACAAGATACCCATTCCCAAGATGTATTTTGGGATAGGAGCTATATATACTAAATAAGGTCATCGTGACAGTCTCCCAACTTGTAATACTAGTTCAACTTTTATACCTCATTCCCCATCGCCCTTTACTATCTATTGCTGTTACAGGCCCTTGGAACTGATAGGTGTTACCATATATGAGTGCATTTGGCTCCAGTATTCACTATAGCAGGGGTCCCCAACCCCCAGGCAGCAGACTGGCACTGGTCTGTGGCCTGTTAGCAACTGAGCCGCAGAGCAGGAGGTGAGTGGCAGGTGAGCGAGCATTACCATCTGAGCTCCACCTCCTGTCAGATCAGTGGTGGCATTAGATTCTCATAGGAGTACGAACCCTATTGTAAACTGCGCATGCAAGAGATCTACGTTGCATGCTCCTGATGAGGATCTAACGCCTGACGATCTGAGGTGGAGCAGTTTCATCCCGAAACATCCCCCCACACCTTAGGAAAAACTGTCTTCCACAAAACTGGTCCCTGATGCCAAAAAAGGTGAGGGACCACTGCACTAGAGCAAGCACAGTCTGTTTATTTTTAGGTGACCTATATATAGTTTTACGTGAGGCCTCTGGTCCCTGGCCATCATTGTTTTTAGTGGGATTCTGAGGCCTTGGCCTTTATCTTAGGCTAAAGGGGTTAGTGCCTGCCATCTCTCTGTGGGAGGGCTGGTGGGCTGAGCCTGAGGCTCCTTAGTGAAGTGCTGTTCCGGCTTGAGATTTTATTACAGTCTAACCAAAACAGTATTAGGCTTTTTGTCTTTTTTTTTTTTTTTTCAGTAGGTATCCCTGCCATTAACAGGTTGCCTACATCTATCGGCAAATCACTCTGAGAAGCCCCTTGACTGTTTCCTTTTTTTTTTTTTTTTTGGCTCCTTTGTCTTTCATCCAGCACTGCATACCTCTTACTTATGCAGTTTTTCTGTTTCCCTTAAGTCAGTGGCCACTTGGGCTGCCCAGGATACTGGCTGCCATATTAGGGTGCTTAAGATGGAAACCGGCATCCTATATCACTACTTAGGTCTGTCAATTGCAGAATTATCTCTTTTATTCTGGCAGTAACCAATTCACTGTTGGGATCGTGATGATTTTTAGCATAAATATTAATAGCATGTTTCAGCCCCAACTCCCAGAGGATGTCATGCAACTTGTTCATAGTCTGCCATTGCAAAGGAGATGTGGAGATGTCTCCCTCATTTGGCCAGGGCCCCTTGAAGCCCACAACCACTCAGCTAAGGAGGGGGATGGTCTGATCCCCATTATTGGTGCCATAGAAATGCTGCCTCAGGACAAGGTGCTTTGTGATGGATGCCATTTTATTCATCTCGAATCTAGAGAGTATAGTATTCTCTTCCCCTACATCCCATGGACAGAGAAACCACCCTATGATTGACTCTCTCCCCTTCTGTTTGAACCTATTTCCCAGTTCCACGGTGGTATAATCCCACATTGTGGTGTGCTGCCCTCTTTCAGGCAGGGCAAGTCTTGAGGGGCTTCCTTTTGTGGGGTCCACTTTCACCTTGGTGGTGGCCAATGTACATGCAGACAGTATGGGAACCTCTGTGGACTCATCCCAGTCCTCTTCCTCCTTCCCACTAGAGCTCTCCATGGGGTCCCAGGACTTAGCGTTCCAGGATGATTTATTCATGACAGCCCTAACTTGTTGGCCTGACAGTTGATGACTCTTCAAATGAGTTATGTGGCAAGCCAGAGTGTCCATTCTGTCATTCTGTTTGCATAGGCAGAACAGTTAGGTCTCCAACATTTTAGTCTGAGCTAACTAAGCATTTCTTTCTAATCACAGCTCGTCTTGTAACTGATGCACCCTTGCCTGTGCAGTGCAGTGCCGTGGCTCCTCAACACACAGGAGCTGCCAATGAACTATGGCTGTCATAGCTTGGGCATGTGACTTTCACTTAGTTGGATCTAACCCTTGCACTAGCTCTTCCAAACCTTTTGGTGTTATGCGGGCATCCCCATACTCATGCAGTGGGCCTCATCCATCAAGGATAACAGTCATTGGGCCCCACATAGATGTGGATGGCCACCCCAGCATTTCCCTTGTGGATTTCCTTTTCCCTGATCGCATCGTCTTGGTGCTCACAGGATTCTTTCCAACTTCCTGGCTGGATTGCCAATTGTTGTGTGGGACCTCTACTGACTCAAATAGGGATAGCACCATGTTTGAAAGGCTGAAGAGGAAACCCCAAGCCAGTGAACGAGCCATAGGGTTTATTAAAGACATACATAAGGTGGTCCAGGAGCAATGGGCTGATTAGGAAAACTGCAACTATTTCTAAAAAGTGTACAAGTTACATAGCATTTTTACTTATCAATCTCCACCTAGCAACATCCATTTAACCCAAAACAAAGGGTCTCAATCCCCTGTATGGCCTGTATTCCAAGGAATGGGCCAGAGGTTCAGATGCCCTTCTTAGATAAGAAGTGAATCTCTAGGTTGGTTACTCCCAGATTCTTTAGCTCAGAACTCCAAACACATACTCTCCTTAGACCATAGGTTCATTATAAGAGTATGCTTGAGTTAATGCTGTCGGGCATACAAGCTTTGAGCAAAATTAAGAGACAACGAAATGATAGCTTTAAAGTACCAAAAGAAAGTAATGCTAACCTAGAATTCTATACCCAGTGAAAATAACTTTCAAAAATGAAAAGCAAAATAAAAATACATTCAAAATAAAAATGCCTTGAAACTAAAACACAGTCACCAGCAGATGTATTTAAAAAAGGTTTTCAGAAGAAAAATGATCCCTGATTAAATCCCTGTTTAAAATATAAAAATAGAGGATGGAATGAAGAGAGCCATAAAGGATGAGTATGTGGGTAAATCCAAATAAAAGTTGGTAATAATAACATAATTGATAGCAATACTAAAATGCTAATACTAAATTGTGAGGTTTAAATAGAGATAGATTTCTATAATCCCAGCACTTTGGGAGGCCAAGGCGGGCAGATCACCTAAGCCTGGCAGTTCAAGACCAGCCTGACCAACATGGTGAAACCCCGTCTCTACTAAAAATACACAATTAGCCAGGTGTGGTGGTGCATGCCTATAATCCCAGCAACTTGGGAGGCTGAGGTAGGAGAATCTTTTGAACCCAGGAGGCAGAGGTTGTGGTGAGCCAAGATTGCGCCACTGCACTCCAGCCCAGGCAACAAAGAGCAAAACTCCATCTCAAAAAAAAAAAAAAGAGATAGATTTAAAACATATGACAACAATAGCACAAATACAGGGGTGGAATGGGCACAACTGAGGTTAAAATATTCTAAGATTCCTGCATTGTCCAGGAATTGTTAAAAGTACTAATTTAGAGTAGACTCTAATAAGTAAAGAATGTATGTTATAATCTCTAGGGTAGCCACTCAAAGAATAATAAAAGAATGAATAACTATAGCAAGATAGAAAATGGAATAATAAAAAATAATGTTTGATTAATCAAAAAATAATCAGAACTGGGAAAAAAGGGCACTGACTAATGAAACACTGATCAGTGTGCACATTAAAGGCAGGTAGACTAAATACTTCAATGAAAAGAAAACTACTGTCAATCAATCTGGATTAAAAAAGGAGAACTATATATTACTTACTTTAAATAAAAGCACATAGAAAGGCTGAAAGCAAAAATATGGAAAAACACTATACACATGCTCAAGAAAGCCGATATACCTATACCAATATTAGATTTAAGTATATTATAATGAAGTAAGAATTACTACATACAAAGGGGTACACTTCATAAAAGTAAAAGGTCAATGCATCAGGGATATGGTAGGCTTAAAAGATGTAAGGAAAAGTTGACCAAAATGCAAATCTCAGTAACTGCTAGAACACGGAAGTAAAAAAAAAAAAAAAAATCAGGACAGTAGTCCCTCCTGCTTTATCCATGGGGGATACGCTCCAATACCCCCAGTGGATGCCTGAGGCCACAGATAGTAGTGAACCCTTTAAATACTATGTTTTTTTCCTACACATATGTGCCTATGAAAAAATTTAATTTACAAATCAGGAGCAGTAAGAGATAACAGGAACTAAGAATAAAACAATTGCAATAATATACTCAATAAAAGTTATGTAAATGTGATCTTTCTCTCAAAATATCTTATTGTACTATATTCACCCTTTTTCTTCTTGTGATGATATGTAATGATAAAATGCCTATGTGAAGAGATGAAGCAGGGTGAATGAATGACAGGCATCGTGATGTAGTGTTAAGCTACTTTGACCTTCTGTAATGTATACACAATACATTAGAAGGAGGATCATCTGCTTCTGGTGATCCTGCATTATCAAGCCACGACAATGTCAATGGTTGGATGTCAGAAGATAATGTAGATGACTAACGGGCAGGTAGTGTGTATAGAGTCTTCGTCCAGATACACTGGACAAAGAGATAATTTACCTCCCAGGTGGGAAGGAGAGGGATGGTGTGAGATTTCACCATGCTACTCTGCCAGTACTTTCTCATATTCACCAACTCAAAAGCTCTCTACAAATCCTAAAGTTTAGGGTTTTTTATGAAGGGATAGTTAAATCATTGGCCATTGGTAATTAGCTCAATCTCCAGCCTCTCTCCTCTCTCTGTGGAGGTCAGGGGGTAGTGTTAAAAATTTCTACCCTTTAATCATGTCTTGGTCTTTCTGCCTCCCAGCCCCACAACCAGTCATCTCATTAGTATGAGATGTCTAAAGACTCTTATTTGGGAGATTCCAAGGGTTTCAGAAGTTCTAGTGTCAGGAACCAGTGGTTAAAACCAAATATTTTAACCAAACATGCTCTATATCATTCAAAAGATCACCCTTGTCATTCAATAAATTACAAGGCATGAAGGAGCTGTGCCAGGAACCAGAGGACAAAGACCAAATATATATTTATTATATCACAGTATCACAGTAGACCATTACACCCAACCATTGCCAAATCACATTATTTTATAGTGCAAAAATTGACCATAGGTTGGGTTATAAAGAACATCTCAACAAATTTCAAAGATCTGAAATAATATAGATTATGTTCCTTCACCATAGTGGAATTCAGCTAGATATTAATAATGAAAAGCAAAGTAGGAGAATAAACAAACTGTAATATATCCAAACATTAGAACATTTCTCAGCAATAAAAAGAAATGAACTACGGATACACAAAACATAGGTTCTCAAAAACATGCTGAGCAAAAGAATTTAGACATTAAGAAGTACAATACTGCATAATGTAGTAAACAGCACTAATGCAGGGTAGGAAAAGAAAATGAGTGGTTGCCTTCTGGTTTCAGGGGATTATCTTGGAAGGGGCCTAAGGGAGCTTCCTAGGGTAAGGAAGAATGTTCTATATTTTGAAAGAGATGTGGGTTACATGGGTATATGTATTTGTCACAATAAAAACTCTACACTGAAGATCTGTGCATTTCATTTTGTAAATTAGATCTCAATAAGAAAGTGGAATAAAAAGTAGGTCAAGTGGCATTATATAATGTTTATGGATGATTATATATACACACACAGATGGATGATCATATGTGTAATTTAACTTGGGCAGAAAAAATACACACAAATTACAAGACTGTGGTTGCTTCTATAAGAAAGAAAGAAGGAAAGGGAATATGATTGGGGAGGATACAAAGGGTCCTTTAACCACATTATATTATTTTATTTAAAACATATTTAAAGCAAAATTACAATAATTAGACAAAACATGGCTTTTCAAAGACTGTATGAACCACAGTTTTGATACGCTAACTGCTCTAATAAGAACAGGTAAAACAAGGAAAGAATTTATTTTAAAAAATTATTCAGAATTCTACTAGTTAAAAGTTAAACATATTAGCAAAAAAGAAATCTGCTTTAAGTCAGTGTTCCTTTACAGTCTGTCACTGGAAATATAAATAAGGTGTCAGAAAAGTCCCTTGCTTTATTTTAAATAAAATATTTTAGCCAGCCAAAAGGGGATAAAGAAAAATGAATTCAACTATATGTTCAGGAAGAACACATTCAAACATGGAATGTTAGTTATAAGATACTCCAAGATTTAATGACACTGTTATCTGTTTAATAAAAATGAATAACATACAAATTAAGGGGGACCTTGTCAGTTATTTGAAAAACTACCAGGATGCATAAAATTTAGCAAAATTTGAAAACAAATTATGTATACAAGCTAAAACACTCATATGAAAACATATTTTTATTATGTGAAAGAAGAAACTTCACTACCTCCTCTCCATAAAAGATTAAAAAGAAGAGTTAAACAAATCCAAGTAAGGCTTCCAAGAAAGAAAAATATTGTTCTCTCTCACCTAGAAAATGTATGTTTAACTAGCTTACAATTAAGGAATGGATGAGGACCATATTTATGACTTTGCTTGTTAATCATCCTACTGCTTGCTTTAGGAACATGCAAAATTTTCATTAATTCTTTTGGGATTACACATTTATTATAAATACTTCTATAATTTTGTGTAACATATCCCTTATGTGTAAACTTTTTATGTAGATAATTTATTTTTTACTATTTCCTTGAAAACATACTATCCCTAATTATTAATAGATACTCCTGGTATCTGCTTAGTAGTACAGTCATAACTAAAGTGTGATTCTTTAATGGCATCAGCCATTTTTTTAGAAACTTGTTATATTTATATGCGACACTTTTTACAAAACAATTTTACATGATATTGCATCTGACTGTCACAAGAATCCAGCAAAATCAGTGAAACAAATTTTCTTATCTTATTCCATAAATGAAAAATAAAAGTTCAGTTTCAAAAGTTAGCAAGGTCATGAAGCTTATAGTAACAGGACTTGAGACATAAATTCTGAGTCCAAGATCATTCACAAATAAGTAATTTTCAATTTTTCTTAATAGCATAACTCAAAATACATTTTTGCTTAATTTTAACAATGAAAATTATGACTATTTTGCCATTATAATACAATTTTACAATAAAATGGCAGATGAAACAATGTCAAAAATTACAAAGAAGGATAGCAGGGTTTTTACTCAAGCATAGCAGGGTTTTTTTTGGAGGGACTCTTGTTGAGAATTTCTGGTCATCATTATACTGTTGAAAACCAATACACTAAAGTTAGACAATTTATAAACAATAACTCATACACTAGTTCCCCAATATCGCTATTAGTACTTCAGGACAGGGTATGGAAAGCTTTATTCCTAAAAGATGTAAGAGGAAAAAAAATCACATTTTTAAATGAAAGCAATTAAGCTGTCATTTCAAATTTAGAATTTAAAGTATAGGAAAAGACAAAAAAGCTAAATTCTCAAACAAACTAATTTTATAAGGAGGTAGTGGTATAATTTTATTATACCTACTTTATTTTTGTAGTGTATAATTTATTATACACTACTAATCAGTGTGTATTAACATTATTATAATCAATAAGACTTATCAAAGGGTAGTCTATTTGATGGAGAATTGAGTTCAATTTAGAAATAGTAATTTCCTACCACGTACCAGACACTAATAAGATAAAAGTCAAGTCAATTTGAAAGGTGTTTGTGTGTGATCTTGGTTTTTGTGCATGTGTTTTGAAAAATTAGTGCCAAGAACTTTTCATCAACTAGCTTTCTTCACCTCTATCCTATTTTTGCCTTCAAAAGGACCAAGTAGATTTCCAGGTATCTGAGTAGCAATATTAACATATGCCTTAAATATGCAAGATAACCCTAAGATATCTATCACTGTTTGCATACAGGTAAAACTGCTAACAAAGGTAAAATCAGCTCCTATATGTAGATAAGAGATAAATTTTAAAATGATAATGGGGCAATTTATTAAAAATATATAAAAGGCTAAAAACATAAGGAATGATGTTCAAACTAATTAAAAATCAGAAAAATAACAAAACTATAACATGCTCACTTTTATCCATGATATTGTTCAAACCACAAAGCCCAACAATATGTTGGCAAGAATGCCAAAAACAAAATGGATACTTTCACATGGTTTACAAATGTAAAGTGGAAAAAACTTTTTGGAGGACAGTTTGTATATAACTTGCAAGATTTTAAATGTGCAAACCTTTTGAGCAATTCTACTTCTGGAAGTCTTCTACAGAATTAACGCGTACCAAGGATATTATCATCATTGTTATGGCAAACAAACATCTGATGCTTACTCTGTGGCTAGGCACTGTTCTAAACACAAAGCAACTTTATGATGTGAGTGGTATTTTTATCCCCTACTATAAGAATGAAACTGAAAAGATGAATAACTTGCCCAATTACAGAGCTAGTAAATTACAAAGTTGGGATTCAAACCTTGGCAGTCTGGTTCATAAGACAGTACTCTTAACCACCATATAACATAAGAATAAAAATTATAAACAACTTAAATGCTGTCAACATGATAATGGTTCAATAAATTACAGTACATTAATAATAAGGAATATTAAGCAGCTAAAAAACGAGAGGTAAACTTATTATGTACTGACAAGGAAAGATCCCAAACAAGTGAAAAGAAGTGTGTGTGTGTGTGTGTGTGTGCGCGCA
Source organism: Nomascus leucogenys (assembly GCF_006542625.1). Taxonomy (NCBI): domain Eukaryota; kingdom Metazoa; phylum Chordata; class Mammalia; order Primates; family Hylobatidae; genus Nomascus; species Nomascus leucogenys. The sequence goes on from NC_044393.1 coordinate 66,494,216, forward strand.
TTTGTATGAAAATGTATATTTTTAAAAAGGATTAGGGACATTTACCAAACTACTTAAAATAGCTATCCTGGGGCAGAGAATTTAAGGAATTTCTTTAGTCAACAAAGACTCATGATTTACTACATGGACTTCCATATTATTTTAATATCTTATGACAAAATGTCTTGATTATTTACAGGTTTAAAAAGGCTACAAAGAAAAACTACAACATAAATGACAATTTATAGTAATGTTTTCTAAATAAGATATTTCTAAGAATTCTTTATGAAATAATATTTTTGCAATTCCAGTCTATGCTTTCAGAGCAAAGATGTCACACATTTACTTACAACTAGAAAACAAGTTACTATTGTAAGCCAAAATTACATTTTTATCTACCAAACTGTTCCTGTGACATTTACAACTAAATTTATGTTCTGAGAAAGTAGGCAACATTTTTTCCAAAGGTATCTTCTGTTTATTAAAACATGCAATAACATTCAACAAGTTAACAATTACACAATGACTACGTCAAAACCTAGGGCATTAATTAATGTGTTCTGCCTTATCAATGGTAATAAAAGCATCTATTTAAATTAAAATGCCACATCACTTTACAAAAGCCTTATCTTATGACTGAGCAATCTTAATGTAACAAAAATGTATGATAGAAAAATTGCCTTCTAAATGTAAAAAAAAAAATCTTTTTTTTTTTTTAATATAAGAAAGGGTTTCAGCAAACTAGGGGGAAAACGCACAATTTCTAAAAACAAAAATGTCAATTGCATATATTTTTTAAAGGCTTATTCTAACAATAAAAATATCAACTCCAAATTTAAGGTTAAATTGAAGATTTACTATGCCAAGTTTCAATTCATTTGACTGAAGGCCACCTTGTTTTCAGACCTACAGGTGATTAAGCTAAATTAAAGTGATAACATTGTTCTGTTCCCATACTTTTGTAGTTTGTAGAGTTTTTAAGTGAAAATATTCAACTATAATTTAGGGAACAAGATAGAAAAAAGAAAAAACCCAAATCCAAAGATACAGGAAGTTTAACACAAACATATGTTTTGCAACAATATAAAAAGTCATGCTGTTTAAACTGTTGTGAAAACATCCTAAATATATACAAGATGAGGAATATAAATACATTCTACTGGTGGATCCTGTTCAGATTAAACTGTTGTAAATACCCTTATCAAACCTCTGTTACATTCAAAGGCACTTAAATACTTGAGTACTAATTTTCTGTTCTGTGAAAAATAACATACCATTTATCAGTGAGTTGTAAAGATTATTTAGACAATGTATTAACACAGACAAGAAATTAACACAGTGCCTATTACACAGCAAATATTCAATAAATGTTTCATTTACAAATCATAAAGCCCCCAAACAAATTCTAAAGCCAAAATAAACCAGTATTAAATTTCCATATTTGCCAGATACTGTACACTGTGTTAAATATTGTCAGTATCAAGATCCAAGAGATGCGTAAGATGTAATTTGTGTCTTAGAGGCTTAATTTTAAAAATGGCTTTCAAGTTGTCAGTTTTTACCATAAGTCCCACAGATGGAAAATGAAAAAATAAAAGAAAATAAAGAAAAAATAATAAAAGAATAAAGTGGATCTACATATCATATGGAAAGCTGTCCATGAATTAAATCAATGCTATTTCCAAAGCTATTTTAAATAAGATTTTCAAAAACAAGTTTGCATGGGAAGGAAAGAATTACAGAGCTGACACAAAAATAGTTATAAATAAACTTTAAAAATCTAGAAGATGCTGATTTCTATTTCTAGTAATTGCAAGTTAGATAATTTGGACCAAAATTGTGAGGAAATCTAGAAGTTTTTTAAAATTTCTTAAAAACTGAGGAACTAAATCCATTATTTTAACAACAGATTAGAAGGTGAAGTGAGATTTAGTGACCTAGAGGGAGGATCAGAAGCTATAACCCAGAATATGGCACAATGAGGCTGAAAAATGGAAAATGAAAGATATTGAGGATACAGTGAGAAGATCTAACGGATATATAATCAGAGGCTCAGAAGGAGGATGTAATATTTGAAGAAACGATAGATGAGAGATTTTTCTAGAACTGCAACATTTAGAAGATGCTTGTCATGGTATCATGATGGAGATACCTTAATAATATCACATTAAAGGGATGTTTTTTCTTTTTCAAGAAGCCACTTTCAAGATGAAAGAGAAGAAATGTTGTAAGAAGCTACAAAATTTTTGCAAAAATCATTGACACCCAGGAATCCAAATAGTATTAGCAAATTTAAATGTTTACTTAAAACAAAATTTCGGTGCAATATAAACTTTAAAGCAGATGAGAATTACTCCTTTAATGGTCTATTTAGTTAATAAGTTTGGAAATGTTCACCATCAAATGATAAAAATTTATTTATTTTTATTATACTTTAAGTTCTGGGATACATGTGTAGAGCATGCAGGTTTGTTCCATTGGTATACATGTGCCATGGTGGTTTGTGCACCCATAAACCCGTCACCTACATTAAGTATTTCTCCTAATGCTATCCCTCTCCCAGCCCCTGAGCCCCTGATAGGCCCTGGTGTATGATGTTCCCCTCCCTGTGTCCATGTGTTCTCACTGTTCAACTCCCACTCATAAGTGAGAACATGCAGTGTTTGGTTTTCTGTTCTTGTGTTAGTTTGCTGAGAATGATGGTTTCCAGTTTCATCCATGTCCCTGCAAGGACATGAACTCATCCTTTTTTATGGCTGCATAGTATTCCATGGTGTATATGTGTCACATTTTCTTTATCTAGTCTGTCATTGATGGGCATTTGGGTTGGTTCCAAGTCTTTGCTATTGTGAACAGTGCCGCAATAAACGTATGTGTGCACATGTCTTTATAGCAGAATAATTTATAATCCTTTGAGTATATACCTAGTAATGGGATTGCTGGGTCAAATGATATTTCTAGTTCTAGATCCTTGAGGAATCGCCACACTGTCTTTCACAATGACTGAACTAATTTACACTCCCACCAACAGTGTAAAAGCATTCCTATTTCTCCACATCCTCTCTAGCGTCTGTTGTTTCCTGACTTTTTAATGATCGCCATTCTAACTGGCATGAGATGGTATCTCTTTATCTGTGGTTTTGCTGTCTGCAGTAACCTGAGGACCAAAAATATTAAATAAAGAATTCATAACTTTTGAATTGCACACTATCCTGAATAGTGTGATGAGATTTTGTACTGTCTCACTTGAGATATGAATAATCTTTTGCCCAGCATATCCACGCTATATATACTACACACCCAATTATCACATTGACGGATCTGTCTCAATTATCAGATTGACAGATCTTTTCAGATCATTTCAAGTCACCAAGAAAGGTGAGTACAGTACAATAAGATATTTTGAGAGAAACCATATTCACATAATTTTTATTACAGTATATTGTTATAATTGTTTTATTTTATTATTAGTTATTGTTAGTCTCTTACTATGCCTAATTTATAAATTATCACATATATGTATGCATAGGAAAAAACACAGTATTTATAGGGTTTGGTAGTATCAATGTTTTCAGGCATCTACTAGGGGGTCTTGGAATGTATCCCTGGCACATAAAGGGGAACTCTGAAAGAAAACTGAAAAAAATGAAATGAAATTAAGGAATGAAAACTGAAAAAAAAGAAATATAAAACAATAAAAAAAGGTATGTAGTGATATTAACATTTAGTACACATACACAAATGGCTTGCTGAAGCAAAACAAATGGAAACAACCATAGCATACACCAAACATGATTCCCAGTAGGCAATTCAGTAGGTAAAATAAAGGAGTGGGCCAGGCGCAGTGACTCATGCCTGTAGTCCTAACACTTTGGGAAGCCAAGGCAGGTGGATTACTTAAGGTTAGAAGTTCGAGACCAGCCTGGCCAACATGGTGAAACCCCATCTCTACTACAAATACCAAAATTAGCTAGGAGTGGTGGCATACCTGTAGGCCTAGCTACTTGGGAGGCTGAGGCAAGAATCACTTGAACCCGGCAGCTGGAGGTTGCAGTGAGTGGAGATCCGCCACTGCACTCCAGCCTGAGTGACAGAGCGAGACTCCACCTCAAAATAAATAAATAAATAATAAAATAAAAAATAATGGAGTGGATAGTCAGTGCTTGCTACCTGAAGCATTGATGCAAGGCGCTTGTCTCTGTTTAGGGACTTAGAAAAACGTACTATATTGTCAGCACTCATGCTGCCTTAGCACAGAGCCTAAATAGTTTAAAATTCTGCCTACTGAAATCTTGTTAACAACTTTGTGGCTTTTTTGTCTTTTCTTTTAAATTCTAAGCCAATTGATTTTCTGCCTTACTGGAACACCTGTTTTTCTCAGGCCATAAAGAAAATAGCAAACTACTAATTCACAGAGCATAGATGAGTCTTAAAATTTATTATATTCAGTTAATCACAAAAATACTGTATAATTCTAGAACAGAAAAAATGTATAGTGGTACAAACAAGATCCGGATCACATGGTTGCTTCTGGTGGAGAAGGAACCGGACTGGCAAGAGACACAATGGAACTTTCTGCAGTGATAGAAATATCCCATCTTGTGGTGTAAGTTACACAAATGTATGCATTTATCAAAACTGATCCAACTGTACACTGAAAATCTGAGTATTTTAATTATGTGTATGTAAGTTATACACAAGTTAAAAAATTTAAACTATTACAGAATTCCCTCAGTACCATTCAGCGAGATTTCTAATTAGTTAAGTAGAGGAAATTCAACAGTTTCTTCTTAATCTTTATTCTTCTATCTACTCGCAGTGTAGTGCAAACAGAACCAAGTAATTCAAGTGACTTACTTTCATTTTAAGATCTACAACCCCCCAGAAATTATCTTCCTGCTCCTAATACAAATCAGTAACTCATTTTTCCCCATTTTATCTAAAAACTAAGATCCTGTCTTTTGAGGTATTTCCACAGAATGGAGAAGAGTTCATGCTACTGTTCACATGGAAACTAAGACTTCAGTCTCAAGCTTAGAGGCTGATCTTTAAGACTTTGCTATTAATTTCACTTCATGAGACAAGACTACTGATCCCATATTAGTTAAAAAAAAAAAAAAGTTACAAGCCAACTTTCTTTGCACCTATCAAGTATGTGACCATCTATCTAGCTTTCGCAAAATCTAGCCATTTATGTTTTATGGCTGACTCTTGCCTTGTGCTCTTTTTCTTGAGAGGTAATTTTTCTCAGCAATGGCATTGCTCAACAAAAGAGGCTACATCAACAACTTGAAAGTAAATTCATCTGAATATCTGTTTTTCTCCTTGACATCTGAAGAGTGGTTCCCAGATGTATTGCTGGTATCTTCTGGCACTTTTTACAAGAATCTAAAGCTCCCAATCTTCTAAGAGGTTTTGATTTTTGTCACTGCTAATGAGTTAGCTATAAAATTCTCTTCAAATTTCATTGTACTCCCCACATGTCCTGATATGTTTTGTCTTTCACATTGACAGCATGCTATCCCCCCATGTCCGCTAATGCTATCCTTCTTATAAAATTTGCAGCCTAAAAGCACTATTTGCCATAACTTACCCTCTTTTCAGCTCTATCAAGAAAACACAATTCAATTTTATTGCTTTATGCTTTGAGCATTAAAAAAGAAGCAGCTGAATAGTTTTCTTCAGGTTATTTCTCACATCTATTAATTAAATGCATATTGCTTTATTTTCTTCAACCATTCTATAAATTCTCTAATTATTTTACAGAGTTGATCACATACCAATCTAAATCTTGTACTCTTTCAAATTCATCTGCTCATTTAGGATTTTCAGTTTTGAAACTGCCTTATAGTGTGATTGCCTTATAGTTTTTAGCATAAGATGCTAACCTTGTGTCATTTTAATTCAAATGGAATCTGTTTTTCCCAATACATCTTATGTACCTAAACGATATCTTCTAGTTCTTGAGGAGAAAGAATAGTCTAGAACCTATGACACTGGCTTGACTGACTTCTGTGTGTTTACAACATTTTAGGTGATTAGGAGGGTAAAGACTTCACTACCTACAAAATCTCATAGAGGCAGTCGGAAAAAAAGAAAGTGAAGAGCACCAAGCAAAAGTTTTATCTCATGCCACTTCTAAAGGTATACATCAAAATACAACACTCATGGAAGTTTACTTCAGCGAGGAGTACTAAAGCACATGTCCTAATTCCAAGGTATAACCAGATCCAAAAGTTACATTTTACTAAGGATTGTACCATATATGACAGGATAAAAGTTTCTGTTAAAAGTTGGAGGCTGGGTGTGGTGGCTCATGCCTCTAATCCCAACACGTTGGGAGGCCGAGGTGGGCGGATCACGAGGTCAGGAGCTTGAGATCAGTCTGGCCAACATGGTGAAACCCCATCTCTACTAAAAATACAAAAAAATCAGCCAGGCATGGTGGCGCGCATCTCTAATCCTAGCTACTCAGGAGGCTAAAGCAGGAGAATCATTTGAACCCAGAAGGCAGAGGTTGCAGTGAGCCAAGATTGCGCCACTGCACTCCAGCCTGAGCGACAGAGCAAGACTCTGTCTCAAAAAAAAAAAAAAAAAAAAAAAAAAAAGTTTGCAGGTTGGCCAGTTATGGTGGCTTACATTTTTAATCCCAGCACTTTGGGAGGTGGAGGCAGGCAGATTGCTTGAGCCCTAGAGTTCAAGACCAGCCTGGGCAACGTAGTGAAACCCCGTCTCTACAAAGAATACAAAAATTAGCCATGTGTGGTAGTGTGTGCCTGTAGTCCCAGCTACTCTGGAGGCTGAGGTGGGAGGATCACCTGAGACTGAAAGGCAGAAGTTACAGCGAGCCACGATGGTGCCACTGCACTCCAGCATGGGTGACAGAGCGAGACCCTGTCTTAAACAAAATACAAGTTTGCAGGTAATTTCTCTGCCAGTTCTTTTTTATCTTTGTTTGAATATTAATTATCCACTCAATACATCTTGGCCCTTCTCACACTAGATCAGGGTTTCTCAACCATGGCACCACTGACATTTGGGGATTTGTAATTCTTTGTTTTGAGGGGTTGTTCTATGCATTTTGGGATGTTCAGCAGCATCCCTGGCTTCTATCCACTAGGTATCAGTAGTATCTCTCAGGTATAACAATCAAAAATGTCTCTAGACATTGCCAAATATCCCCTGAAAGGCCAAATAGACCTTGCTTGAGAACCACTACAACTAGACCAAAATATTATTTTTTTAATCTCAACAAAGATTTAGGAATTATCTAAAGCTGTAAAGTACCTTCCAAGGTTGCTGTCCAGGTATCATAGAAACTGAACCAATTTAGAAAAATCTTCCAGAGTCAAGCATAATTATTTCTGTATATCAGGTACTAGATGATCATTATCTGAACTAATGAATTATGAATAATAATTCCATTTGTGCTAGACACTTTTGTTAGATGGGCTACTTCCTACTCATTTTAAAGATTAAATGAAACACAAAGACAGATTTAATAGGAAGACGAAATAGAAGATGGAGTCAGAAAGGAAGCCAATGTGATAGAAATTTTAAGCAATCTGATTCATTTTTATTACTGACATTTCAAAAGATGCAAGATACATTTACTGCTTGTCTTCTATGCATCTAGGCACTATTACACACGT